>NC_084823.1:45295315-45618315 GCF_958449725.1 Rosa rugosa | reverse complement strand
AGATGATGAGATTGATGAAGTTACCTAAGAAGTGACGCAATGATAACTTATTTTTCAGGTAAGCTCAAAGACATAGTTTAGAAGTAGAATAAATTAAAATTTTGATTATCTTTGATTTGAAACCCTAATTCTACGGTTCAAGCATGAACGGCAATCTATTAATTAATAAACAGAAAATGGTTTTGAATGGTCATTGATTTGGTAGGTTGAGACAGGCCAATGATAAACATAGTTGCGCAAGTGCCAAAATTACTAAGAATGCCATTTGTAGAATTCATGTGTGAGTCAACTCTGTGGAATAGAACCAATAATCCCAAATATATATTCATATGCTTTCACAGGGACAAAGGAGCTATCGCTTGCTCTAGGAGAGAGTGACTTATGTAGGTATCCAAGACTCCAAGCCATTTTTGAAAGCTATTAATAATGTTAGTCTAATAGCACGTACATAGCCGAACCCGGTTGTGTTTGTTTCATAGGACTGTGATGCCCAACCTTAATTTCTATAGGAGTCCAGGACTACTATAACTTGGCTTAAGTTAGATTAGTACCTGACTCATGTTTGGTGCTGAGTGGGACTAAGTGGCAGACCAACATGGTGTCCCCGAACGATGGCCTCCAACTCCAAGTAGCTGATGTGCTCTCTCTCTCTCTCTCTCCAATTTCTCTCAAACTGGGCACGTTTAGTGGGGATGTCAGTCGGCATTTCTCTAGCTCTAACCACATGAAAACAAACTGCCCGATAATTAATGGTAGAACTCAATTTAACGAACACCATTAGCATTAAATTTTCTCTCCAGCTGCCAATTTTCTTCTCTGTTCATGCTCAGCGACCTTGTAGTCTACAACTTCACGAAATAGGGTTGGGTCAAGCACACAATTCTCACTCCCATAAACAGCAGCCTGGACACTAGCCATCATTCTGAAGCCTTCTCCGAAATCTCGGTGAAGTTCCGACGCCTGGAAATGTTGCGGCAATAGAGGGAGGAAGAAGAAGAGCCCTCTGGTTTTGGGATTAGTGTTTGGTGAGGAAAGTGAGATTTGCCCAGTGGCCATTCTGAAATGAAAATGGGGAGAGAGAGAAAGCCGATGATTATAGAACCCAGATGATGAGAGAATGAGGATGATGAGAGAACGATGAACAGCGCAGAGTAGAAGGAGGCTTGCACAATCCCATGGTTTTTGGTGGGTTTGTGGTAGAAGGTGTTGGGGCTACTGTTGGGACTGTGGAGTTTCATTAAAAATAGTCCTCCTTGCTGCCAAACATGGGATAAGTGGGATTAGACTACATAAGGATGTCTAATCCCATGTAACAAACACCACCTAAGAGTTTGAGCGGGAAAAAATTTTACGGTGTTCAAACTCAATTTAGTGTTTCAAGCTCAAACTTAACTTGGCTGGAATGGTTTTTCTTAGTGTTTTATCTTTGATGTGATTCGAAACTTAGTTCTCATTTTTTATTATTAATTAGAGAGTTAAACAATTTGAATCAAAACAGTGTTCATTATTAATGTTTGCGAGCTTCCCACATGAGCTTTTACAAAGTTACAAGTACAGAATATATCTACAAAATATCAAGCTCGGCTCATTTTTTCCAGCAAGCTTCGTAGTAATAGTAAGATTAAGATCAACTCGTTTCTTTTGGAAGACACACATGCTTGAAGTCTCCAACAAACAAAATAGTGAAAATACTCGAATTGTATCATACTGATTTAGACCCTACGCGCCGTAAGCCCCGTATGCGAAGCACTTCTAGTCATGCATATATTCGGACCCTACGTTTTGGGCTATGAATTTGGGTTGATGGGCTTTGATGGTTTTTCAAGTTCATTAGGCCTTCCCGGAAACTAATGGTTCACTAACTAATTTGACTAGGGTATACTACACGTTTAGGCGAGAAAACAATGTTTTGTTGCAAAGTCAGCACTTGCTTAAATTCCAAAGATGATCGGTGTTTACTTTACTTTCAAAGTTTTGTCTTACTAACCATCCAAGCAAAAGTCCCCTATATATGCTAGTCATATTTCAATTTACTTTCTTAGTTTTGTTATATAGTATATTTCAATTTTCAGAGGGGTATGGAGGATGATGACCTGCATCAACGAACAGTCGGAACAGATCACTTTCGCTTTCCCTCGCTATATATAGCTTATCTAGCCATATCAAATATGTTAATTCAGAACACCATACAAAGAAATACTAGAGTTACGTTCTAACTATTTGTATTAATTCAACGGTAACTAATATTGTATCGCCAGCCTACTGTAGTACTGTCCTCCTGAAACCGTGTTTGAAATCCGTTCTTCTATTCTAGGTTAAAAGTTAAAACCAAACATTTCTAGACTTTCAACTGCTATATATATGAAACAAGACTAGCTAAGTGAGAGTCATGAGTGTGCCTGGTACTTTCAGGCAATTATATTTGCAAGAAATACGGAGAGAATCAAACACCCTATCTTTCAAGACCTCATATATATGAGGAATCGACTCTTAGAAGCATGGGAATCAACCAGTCCAAACTGTTTAGCTAACTGCAGTATTTGAATTCACTAATTACGTGAAGCTAGCGAGGATTGTGGATTCTACCTGGAATGATGATACATAATAAAGAAAGAGATGACGCCAAGGACTGGAATAGTTCTTTAAACCAAATGTATTACAAGTGAGGATGTAAGACTAAGTTTAGCTAATTGCGGTATTTGAATTCAGTAAATTACGTGAAGCGAGGATTGTGGATTCTACCTGGAATAATGTTACATAATAAAGAAAGAGATGACGCCAAGGACTGGAATAGTTCTTTAAACCAAATGTATTACAAGTGAGGATGTAAGACTAAGCTTAATTAAATTCGTGTGTCCAACAGTCATGATCAGAATAATAATTATCACAAGTTCAGAACTGAGGGATTTCATTTTCATTAGAAACCGAGTGACCCTCAGTGCTCCAGTTTCTGCGTGCCGTCAATTCCTCTCCGTTCAGAGAGAGAGAGAGAGAGAGAGAGAGAGAGATTTTAAAGATCGAACTATAAAATTAAAGCTAATTATACTAATTAATGGGTAGCTAGTGCTGTATGAGCGAAAAAAAGTTTTGTTTTGTTTTTTTTTCCCTCCACACATTTTAACCATTTAAGCTTTCAGTGCATCCATAAACAAACTCCTCACAGATATAGACCGACTTCATGCAATTTTTTGGCAGTGTAAAGCTCTTTGTAAAAAGATGGTGTATTCCTGTAAGAGAATAACTAGCCTAACTACTTACCAAAATTAATGTACTGATACATTAATGTAATGTACCTAATACATTAATGTAATGTACCTAAAAGAAATCATCATGAATGAAAGATTCAATTATACAATATATTTTGCGTTTGCGTGTTTAAGTATCATAACGCATTGAAAATGAAAAAAACTACTCTATTCCGGCAAAAGGTTAAAATTTGTTATCACCAATATAAAGGGATAATTTAACCATAAGCTATTTGCTAATTAAATTAGTAAATTTGAAATGCAACTTTCCAATTTTTCTTTCCATGACTTGGAAAAGAGAAAAAAAATATGAAATAAGAAGATATTATAAGTAAAAAACTCCAAATTATCCAGAGATATATATATATATATATATATTTCAATCACTTTTTAATTATATAAAGACCTCTAAACAACCCTCTCAACAACCCTACTGATCAAGAAACAAACTTCCATCCACAAATAAAGTTTTCCGTTTCCGAAACAAACTTTGTTTGCATTAGGATCAATGAAAACTTCATATGAATACCACCCAAAGCTAAGTCTTAATCAGGTATATGATAAGAAGTTTATATGGGGGGAGATAGCATAACATAGTGGAACCTGTCTATGTTATACGCTTAACAGGCACATTATACCCGTCAAGCTAGTACTATTAGTATCTACAGACACTATGCAAGATTTAGTTAGTTAAAAAATAGGGTACACATAGTTTTCTTTTTCCGTACATCTTATAACCGGATCATCAGAAATTAAGAAGCAACAAACAAGTTTCAAAGTAAATTAAGTAGTTAATTTTTTACACGAATTGGGCTTAGAAATTTTGGTTTCAAGGTATTCCAAAATAAAACTAAATGAAGCATTGAAGCTTCGACGCTAGAGGAGGGCAAAGGAGAAAATGAAATCGAATGCCAAAAAATTAGAAGGAAGGATGTTATAAACATCTAGAAACTCGGATCAAATATGTCAAAGTGGATGGAAGGTCAATTTAGGGTTAGATGGTGCTCCGGAGAAGTCGACCCATTTGCACAGTCTCTCTTAGTCTCTTACTTTTAAATGGGCAGTGAGAGAGGAAGCCAATTAACGCTCTTGCCAGAGCCATATCTGATATTTAAGTTCTCATGCAAACTCTGTAGTTTATCAACTCAGGGAACTAACAAATTTAAAAAGAAGAGGAGAGGAGCAGTTAACAATGGGTCACCACTATTGCTGCAAAGAACGAAAGGTTAAGAGGGGCCTTTGGTCCCCTGAGGAAGATGAAAAGCTGTTGAGATACATCACTACCTATGGCCATGGCTGTTGGAGAAAAGTCCCTGAGCAAGCTGGTCTCTCTCTCTCTCTCTCTCTCTGGAGTGGCACACACACAACACATAAACACAAACTTCTTAATTTGTATGTTTTTTTTTTCCTAATGACCAAGGGTTTGATTGCGTATGTTTTTCTTAGGGCTACAAAGGTGTGGTAAGAGCTGTAGACTGAGATGGCTCAATTACTTGAGACCTGATATCAAAAGAGGAGTGTTTACACCAGATGAGGAGAAATTGATTATTCGACTGCATGGGGTTGTAGGGAACAGGTTCAGTTTCAAATAACGTAACCTATGTCGTACTATAGTTCTTTTACTTTGTGGATATTGCGTTGCACCCAAATTAGTTCTCATTCTTGGATTAAAATTAACTTAGTACTTTTCCAACGTGTCATAAAATGATCTAGTTCCCAAAATTAAATTGTAGATGGGCGCATATCGCAAAGTGTCTTCCAGGAAGAACTGACAATGAAATAAAGAACTACTGGAACTCATGGATAAAGAAGAAGCTAGAGAAGCCTTCTTCATCAATGACCACATCTGCTGATCATCATCATCAATATTCCCAAATGGCATGTCTTAATCCAAACAACCAAGATCATATTGTGAATCAAACTTTCATTGCAAGGCCGTCTGCATACCCCCTATATATGTTTGAGGCTGCTTCACTTGATGAGGGTACTACTCGTGCAAACAACATTAATATCAATGTACATGTAGATCAGCATTTCCCACTCAACGTGAACTCGAACAATCTTGGGGCATGGATTTTGGATCAGCATAATGTTCAACCCCTTCCTTCTACAGCACCATTTACAAACATGGATGCAAATCTGTTAATGCCATCCCTCATAGGAAGTACTACTACTGTTAATGCAAACATGGTTGAAGTGGAATCTTGTAGCAATATTGATGAAGAAGGTGATATTTCAATGGAGTGCTTGCATAGTCATCAGGATTTGATTGCAGTAGTTCATTCCCGGCAACAGCAACCGTGTTCGAACTTTCCATTTTTGCTGGGATAGTGTTGAAGAACAACATGGAGGGGATGAAATTGCTGGGCCACTTCATCGCAATACGGGAGATAATATGATGTCTTCATTTCTCCCATCCTACCACTGAGATTTAATGATGGCTAAAACATTCCTCATTGAACCCTAGATCGAGGAAGGATCATGATTCATCTTTCAAGCTTTACTATCTTTGCGTTTAAATTTAAGGACGTACTGTAGAACTAATACAGGGACAGTATGCATGCATGCAATGTACAGAACTAGAAGAGTAGAGAATAAATCTAATATTAAGAGTTTTCCTTGTAAAACATGATTAGTTAGCATCTTTCTGACAGTTCACATTTTGTTATGCTCTATTTTTAGGGATCAATGATATATTTAAGATTTTCTTCATTATCTTAGCTTAATTAGCAAATAGCTTCTTAATAGTATATACAGAAATTTCTACCATGCAAAATAGCTTCTAAATGATTTTGTGAAAATCCCTTATCAGAATAGAACATAAGTGCAACAAAAACCTATTGCAAGAGAATATTTGTGAGATAGTGTTGAGGTCACTACTAGCAAAATGAGCAACCCACACTGATTTTATACACACTGATGTTCACACTGATAAAACATCTGTGTGATTTGATTTCTAGATACAGACATCCGTGTGAATTGATCAACTGGACCCTACATAAGCACATGTTCACACTATTGCCTACTGAAATCGGTGTGAGATAAAATCTCTCACAGATGTCCGTGTGTCCCACATATTTAGCAGATACTGACATCTGTGAGAGATTTTTACACACGGATAATTGTGAGTGATAACAAAAATAAAATTTATTAAATAATTTTATACTCACAGACATCAGTGATAAAGGTTTTACACACGGATATTTGTGAGTAATAACAAAAATATAATTTATTTAATAATTTTATGCTCACAGATATCTGTAACTAGGTTTTACACACACGGATGTCTGTGAATAATAACAAAAATATAATTTATTGAATAATTTTATACTCACAGATATCTGTAACTAGATTTTACACACACGGATGTCTGTGAATAATAACAAAAATATAATTTATTAAATAATTTTATACTCACAGACATCTGTAACTAGGTTTTACACACACGGATGTCTGTGAGTAATAACAAAAATGCAATTTATTAAATAATTTTATACTCACAGAAATCTGTAACTAGGTTTTACACACACGGATGTCTGTGAGTAATAACAAAAATGCAATTTATTAAATAATTTTATACTCACAGATATCTGTAACTAGGTTTCATACACACGGAAATCTGTGAATAATAACAAAAATATAATTTATTGAATAATTTTATGCTCACAGATATCTGTAACTACGTTTTACACACACGGATGTCTGTGAGTAATAACAAAAATGCAATTTATTAAATAATTTTATACTCACAGACATCTGTAACTAGGTTTTACACACACGGATATCCGTGAATAATAACAAATATATAATTTATTGAATAATTTTATGCTCACAGATATCTGTAACTACGTTTTACACACACGGATGTCCGTGAGTAATAACAAAAATGCAATTTATTAAATAATTTTATACTCACAGACATCTGTAACTAGGTTTTACACACACGGATATCCGTGAATAATAAAAAAATATAATTTATTGAATAATTTTATGCTTACAGACATCTGTAACTAGGTTGTTCACACACAGATATCTGTGAGTAATAACAAAAATATAATTTATTGAATAATTTTATTCTCATATAGTCGTAGACGTCTGTAGCAAACATTTTTCATACATCTGTATGAATAATTTTTTTTTCCTTTTTTTACTCTAATACTAGGAAAATCTAGAATTAAGTTGGAAAATTATCGCGGTGTACTCTGTATAGGATTCATCAGAGAGCACGGAGGATAGTCATCTTCATTTCAATAGCAGCTCAACAGAAACTCCGGTAGGTGTTTGGAGACAGAGAGAAAGAACCCAGATCTGATTTTCTTCGAAGCGAATGAGAGCACGACTCCTCCGTACCAGATCGCTTGATTTTCTTCTTCTCTCTCTTATATCTTTAACTCCAGATCTGATCTTGGATTTAAGAAGCAGATCGATTCCAGGTCTGTTCTTTGATCCTTTATCTCAATTCTCTATGTTCAATTTGTTATTGGATCTTGAATTAGTGAAATATTGAAATAGCCTTTCATGGTTCTTTTCTGATCCGGAATTTCTTTGGATTTTATATAAAATCATACTCCGTCGTCTTCCTCCAGGTATTTCACTTCCAATACAATAAAAAGTGGGGTTCTGCATCATGGGTTCCAAACTCCAAGCCAAACTAAAGTTCCTCTCAAAAAAGCTGCTCATAAAATGAGTGAATAATTTTGGTTTAAGTTACCCCCGTGCCTCGTGCTCTTGTGGTTAAATTTGGAGATCTTTTGCAGGCAAGTATAAGTATCATTCTTCTTGATTTTTTTTCAGGTTATAAATTGATTTATAATCTGATAATCTGATCGTCGATGCTTATTTGTTTAAATGTCTAACATTCCAACAGATAGCAAATACTTGGGTTTTGATCTCAGGTGTCATTTGGCATAAGGTAATATTTTTTTCCCCTTGATTTTTGCATCTGCACTCATGCCTTTCCAATTGATATTGATCATCAATTGACAAAAACAGAGGGGGTTCTGATCGATCTTCTGGAGATGCAAACAGAGGGGGTTCTGGTCTTCTGGAGATGCAGCAGACGAAGGGGAAGATGAAGAGAACGGGAAGATGAAGAAATGAAGAATTAATCTGGAGTGTGTTTCTTTGTTCAATCATGTATATTTTGTTTGTATATTTATTGACATTCATCCCCTTCTCCCTCCTTGTATCGAATATGATGAGAATTTTAATAATTAGTTAATATTATTGGTTGTTCTTCAAATATATATTGTTGGTTAATAACTTAATATTCAACATTATTTAACTAATTCTATTTTTACTGTGTAGTTTATACAGATTTAGTTTAGTGATTAATATTCTCACTGATTTTTAAAGATAAATTTTATATTATATTTATATGTATCTCATGCGAGCATGTGCTGGTCCCACAAAAAAGTTCACACTGATTTTTTTATCAGTGTGGAGAGACCAAAGGCCACCCCCCTCAAATGGGACAGAAATCCAATCTGTGAGTGTAGGGTGGCTATTGAGCTTCCCACACGGATATCAGTGACCATTAGATATTATATTCACTGATTTTAATCGGTGTGAATAGTCAAATTTGCTAGTAGTGGGTCTTGGTTACAAACTGGATAGATGAAAATTTTCACACTTCTAGTTTTACAATCCACAATTATTATTTTTTTAGATTGAAATCGCTAAAAAACCAAATTTTGAAATAGTAAAAGAGGAAATTCAAGATGGAATGTCAATGGTGGATTTCACTCTCCTAAAGCAAATGAGCTAGACAAATAGGTTTGATCTTAGCCATACTTGTTCGACACATATTGGTACACAATATTAATATCAATTACTATTATATTAATCAAAGATCAGATGATCAAGAATAGACTTTAACAATTTGTGTGAACCATGTTTAAACTAATGAAAAGTTTCTTGCTATAGCATACATTTTTATGAATGGTCGAATCCATTTTCGAAAGCCCTGTACATTTAAGACCGTACCCCTACCGAAATCCGGAATTTTGTTTAATTAATCAAAGCATCAACCACGACTTTAAAGGGTAAGACCAACAGAATGAACTGTTAAGGCTTGGCTTGTAGTCCACTGAGAGGTGAGGAAAAGTCTTTCATAAATCTGAAATTCTTGGAAAGGGATTGGTTAGTTGTGGAGGAATTCGCAAATGAATATCCTTAACTAGAGAACTAAAAGGCGAAGGAGTACGTTAGTGCAACCTTTTAAAATTGAAACTAATCCTTGACGAAGAGCTCGATCAATCCCTCAACAACAAGAGGAATTAAATTGTAGATCTTGCAGTCACTGGGCAGAGGCCCATCTACGTATAGTGTATATCAGTCAACCAAATTTGGATGGGCGCTTAGAAGTTTTTAAATTTTTGCCTTCTTTTTTTTTTTTTGGTACTATTTTACTCTCAAACCTTGGTATCAAATCTTAATGACTGGGCCTTCAGGCTGGGCCTACTGCTTCAATTCTTTTTCTTGACTTCCTTTTTTGAGATTTTTCTTGGGCTTTTTAATGATATATGTGTGGCAGGCTCAATCAAGTGGCTAGTACTGGTGTACACTAATTGCGCTCATTGGCGGATGTATTAGTTTATTGTTTGGGTCATGTAACATCAATTAGGTCAAGGTTTTAGCTTTTTAAGTTTTTGTAGTAGTCACTATAAATAAGTGTGCAGTGATATTTCTTTAGTGAAGTTTATTTGTTAGGGCTTTGTACCTCATTTAGGCCGAATATGCATGACATTATTGTTTCGATGACTTTAGTTCTGGCATATATATTTTCATGGTGGTGGCTCAGTGAAGCTGTGTGAATATATTATTCATTTCCCTAAAAAAACATTCCTAATGATGGATGACCATAATTTTTTTTTTTGTTACTGATAGATACGTGAAGTCGTGAATCATACTCTATAAATAGTAAAAACATTCGCCTGTTAGCATTGAAGCCACCCTCAAGTGCAAGAGGTACAAGTTATAGAATAGGGGATTGAGTAAGGATGTCGAACCCACGAGGATTGGTAAATCTTTTCCTAGCTAAGGGAAAACCTAAGGAAAAACTAGAAGAATATGCAAATGTACAATCACAAACAAAGGCTCACAAGTGAACCAAAGTTCATGGTGAGTATGTGCAAGATGGTGTGTAGAGATTTGATTTTGATTTTGAAATTGGTTTCTATTCAAATTGAAATAATGAAAACAAGTAATATAAACTAAGCTAAACTAAACAAGTTGTTATCAAATGTGTATTTACAGGAGCATTTGCCAAGCATAATTAGCTATAATGAGCCACGCTCATACCACCGCCAGTGGTACCAACAATCATCAACGATGTGACCTACGGAAACACAGCCAAACAGGCTATCACCTGAGCCCTGGCTCACCCCGAGATCACCGCTGACGCGCCGCCCCAAGATCGCCTTGCTGAAGCATCAGAAGCTGGGAACTGAAGCATATCAGTCTCACATCGAAAAAGAGGAAGAGGTCAGCCCTTTCTCCACCTATAAAAGGTTCACTCCTCTCTCCTTATTAATCATGCATTTATTACTTACCTACTGTTATTCTGTCAACATAAATACATTGACTAACTTAGGCATCGGAGAAGAGAAGGCTGCCAACCGCGGTCTCCCTCTGACTCCCTTTGTATTTCATTTGACAGGCAGCGGGAACATTAGCAACAATATCACAAGTAGCGGTTCGCCATTCGAACCAGCGTCAACCAAGATTTAGCTACCGCTTAATCTTAGACATTAACAAAATGGATGGGAGTTAGGGCATCAGATTTCACCTTTTGCCTCCCTTGCAAGCATTAAAGCAATTGAATATGAATGATGCAAAGCTAATTGTCCAACTACCCTCTTAGCATCCGGATAGGACTACTAAGGCTTAAACCCCTTTCATTTTATTAACTCTAACTGGATAAGTCTAGAGCTAACTACGTAGAGACAAATTCAATTACCGGATAGGTCTCAATCCTTTGCCCCTAAATGCATAAAGCTTAGAGTTTAGGTAACCAAGCAAGCAAACTAATCCTATCTCTAAGTGATTTTAGCTCACTACCCTCACATGCACACATGGTGTGCTTTCATGCTCCCTTTTTGCTTAAAGGTAATCAATCTCTAGGAAAAACTTCATGTCATAGCAAACACATAACTCAAATTGATTAGGTCTAAGTAATGCATTCAACAATTGACTTAGCATGTGAGAATGACAACATGAATTTGCATCAATTTATAAACAAAAGCATCAATACAAGCAAGTTTGGCTAGGGCTTTCAACCCTAGCCCCAACTAGTTCACTACTCACACATAGCTATATACACAAGCTTCAATATTCTATTAAACATCAAATATATAAAGAGATAGGGAGTAAAGGGTGACTATTGATGATGCCGGAAGAGGTGATGGAGATGGGTTTCCAAGAACATGATGTGGTGGTGGTCACCTCCTTCTACTTGCTCCAAGCTCTTGATATTGGTAAGAATAGTGAAATTTGGAATCTCTAAGGTGAGTTGTGGTGTTGAGTGGTGTAGGAAATGGAGGTTGTAGTGGTGGAAATGGTGGTTTTAGTGGTGGAAATGGTGGTGTCTTCTCTAGAGAGAAAATGGATCTTTGATAGGATAAAGATGATTGAATGGAGTCAAGAATGCTGAATAATTAGTCTTTGGCCTCTCTTTGATCAGCTATGTATGTCCTCTTTGGTCCCAAGGTGTGCAAGAGATGCTCTTACACCATTGTCCCCCAAATGGTCCCAAATTGGCAAGGTGACAAAAGGACAAAGTGTAGGGAGATATTTGAATTTCAAGTGATGGGATATTCTCACAACCATGATCCTCCTTTGCTGGAGAAAGGACCCTCCATGAGTGGCGGCTCGCCGGAAAAGTTCATCGGAAAAATCGCCGGAAAAGTCGATTTGCAATTTTCTTCCAATCTCCATGTCTTCTTCCCCTAGCTTCAAATTTCCGCATTTCAAGCCTCAAATAGTCATTTTATTCCCAATGCAAGGTTTCCTACAAATAAAAGGAAATGGATTAAAAAGGGTAAAATAGCATGGAAGACAAATCAATTTTCATAATTATGGGGCACAATTGCATAATTAAGTAATTTGTGACTCAACAAATACCCCCAAACTTGAATATTGCATGTCCTCATGCAAAAGCATTAACCCAAATCCGAAACATAACAAAACTAACACAACCTAATCCTTCCAACATTATCCTCAAAGAACACAATTTACTCAAGGCAAGAAAATCAAGTCATGTCTTAAAAGTTTATGAAGCTATGGGACAAATACTAGAGTAAAATGTATGTCATGCCATGATTGTCACTTTGATGCACCAAAAACCAAGCTTGCACAACAAAACCGTGCTAACCATAAACTCACTAGATTTTCACTCTAATTTTCACACAAGTGTTTAAGGGTTAGCTACACTATCACTCAAACAATCTCATGCAAATGCCGCCATATGCTTGCTTTTCAATCTCATCTCCACGGGTCATGCACAAACCATCTTGGATAAAAAAGGACTTTTATTAGGTTGTAATGAGGCTTAGGGCGAGGGGTTAGAGAAATGAAGTGGATAGGAAATCACAAATTCCAAGCAACTTAGCAAGCAACTCCCTTATTGAGATTTTACGAACTTAAGACCTTAAGATGTTTCGTATGATTCACTCTCTTAACCATTCCCCCAAACTTTAATCTAAAAACTATTTATTGAACTAGAGAAACTTTCTTTTTGGATTTTATTTATTTATTTATTATTTTTTTTTTTTAACTTTCTTGACTTTCTTGAAATGTAAAGACAAATTACACCTGTACAACAAACATAATACTCCCCCACACTTATTTCTTTTCAAGTACCCCCAAACTTTGTTTCTTGAAGCATCTTGACATATACAATCTCATATTGCTCACTAAGAAAACTTAGAAAGGGTAAGGCTAGTGTTTAAGCTAGAAGGTAAGACATTTGTGGTGCAAAGAAATGAAAGGCTAACAAAAGACACAAATTGGCAATCTAAGGATAATCATCTTTTTAGGACAAGAGCTTGTTTGACCATGGTGGAATTCCTATTGCCTCAATCATTTCAGCGATGTATTCATGCTTGACAAAAGTTTTGAGAGATATAAAGCAAGTTCTAGAGATACAGTTCACAAAAGATTGATCACACATGAAGAATAAAGTGCTAAGAGCTATTGGATGCACTTTCATTAGACTCAAAACTCACATATATGGTGCAAATAGTTCTCACAAATTTCATCATGCCAACCATATTTCAATGCATCAACTTGACAATCAAATGTAACAATGAAGTTAAGCATAAGTCCCATAACCTTTATTTGAAAAATTGAGTTCATAAGACATAAACATGATTTCTAGCCCTTTACGAATTAAGTTCAAGTTTTATCATAGGAGTTGGAAGGAACTAAACACAAACAAACACACAAAAACTAGAAACAACTAAAAGCTAAAAACAATTTTTTTTTTAAACAATTTGAATTTATTGAATTTAAACTAGACCTTCCCCCCACACTTGAACTTAACATTGTCCTCAATGTTAAAAAGTGTTTTCTCGAAAGCTTTGCAATGAAAGAGTCAAGCATGGTAAGAAGGAGCAGGCAAACTATCACAAAAACAAAGAAGTGACCAGAATTTAAACACAATGAAGTACATAAAGCAAAAGAAAGGTAAGAAATTGCTCCCCCTTGAAGACCATGAAGTTCATTCAATTCACCAACAATCACCAACATGCAAGGCTTAAAGCCCTTGCCTTCCAAGCTAAACTTTAATGGTGTCATTTCTTCAAGAATGGTTCCAAGGGTTTTCCTTCTCCTTTACTTGCATTATGAGCTTGACTACCTCCAAGTAGGGCTTTGCTTTAAGGACATATTGTCAATCCGTTGATCATCTAGGCTCAAGAGGATGGAGCAAGAAGAGCATCCTCAAGGTAATTAAAGGATCTCTTTTAGATCATGCATGCCACTTTGTAGATATGATTTCAACCGGTGACCATTGACTTTGAATGTGCTACCATTACTTAGATTCTTGATTTTGATAGCTCCATGGGGCAAAAACTTGCACCACTTCAAATGGACCACTCCACCTTGATCTAAGTTTTCCCGGAAAGAGCTTGAGTCTTGAATTGTAGAGAAGAACAAGTTGTCCCACATGAAATTCCTTCTTCACCAACTTCTTGTCATGATAGAGCTTGCTTCTTTCCTTATACAACTTTGCATTCTCATAAGCCTCCATCCGGATTTCGTCAAGCTCACATAAATCAAGCTTCCTCTTCTCTCCCTCTTTGTCAAGATCAAATTGAGTTTTTTAATTGCTCAACTTGCTTTGTGCTCTAATTCAACCGGCAAGTGACATGATTTATCATAAATCAACCGGTAAGGTGACATACCAATAGGGGTCTTGTATGCGGTCCGGTAAGCCCATAGTGCATCTCCAAGCTTGGTGCTCCAATCCTTCCTTGTAACCCCTACAACTTTCTCTAGAATGCTCTTGATCTCCCGGTTTAAGATTTCAACTTGACCACTTGTTTGTGGGTGGTAGGGAGTGCCAACCTTTTGCTTGATGTCATACTTCTTGCATAAAGCCTCAAAATGCTTGTTGATGAAGTGGGATCCTCCATCACTTATGATTGCTCTTGGAGTGCCATACCTTTGAAAGATGTTCTCCTTGAGGAACTTGAGCACCACATTATGATCATTTTTTGCACTTGCAATATAATTGCTTCTACCCACTTAGACACATAGTCAACTCCAACAATGATGTATTCGTTGCCATAAGAGCTTGGGAATGGTCCCATGAAGTCAATGCCCCAACAATCAAAAATTTCTACTTCCATGTGGTTAGTGAGAGGCATTTGGTTCCTTGAGGAGATGTTGCCACTCCTTTGACATTTATCAGAAGTACTAGCATAGGCATATGCATCTTTGAAAAGAGTATGCCAATAGAAACCACTACTTAGTACCTTGAATGCCATTTTCTTTCCTCCAAAATGACCTCCACAAGCAAGTGTATGACAATGAGAAAGGATACTTGGAACCTCCTCTTGGGCTATGCATCTTCTCAACACTTGGTCCTTGCCGAACTTGAACAAATATGGGTCATCCCACACATAATTGTGTGCCTCCTTGAGAAACCGCTTTCTTCACTACTACAAAAAGTTAATCAGACAACGGTGGATTTCTGTTGTCTGATGACCAAGTCCACCGTTATCTAAGTCGGTGTTGTGTGATTGAAAAATCACACAACGGTAATTCCACCGTTGTCTGACAGTAGTTGGCTCAACAGAATAGCTATTTTTCCGTTGTGTGAATTCTGCGCAGCAGGTGCCTGCCATGGCATGCACAGGGATGCCTCGGCCATTCAGACAACAGAAGATAATTTTTGTTGTTGTCTGAGATTCATAACACACAACAGCTATGATTCATTCTTTGTTGTTTAAGATCAATAACACACAACATCTATAGTTCTCTTTTGTTGTCTGAGACACATAACACACAACAGCTATAACTCATTAATTATTGTCTGAGATTCATAACACACAACAGCTATAACTCATTGTTTGTTGTCTGAGATTCACAACACACAACAGATATAACTCATTCTTTGTTGTCTATGATAAGTAACAGACAACCAAAGTGAAATTATCTCCCTTGTCTGTTATTGCATTCAGACAACCGAGAGAATTTTATTTCAGTTGTGTGTTATCAATCTCACACAACAGAATTTTGTTTCTTTTGTTGTTGGTTGTTAGTTCACACAACAGCTAATCAAATTGGCTGTTGTAGGAGAAGCCTTAATTTTGAACTCTTCTGCAATCATACAACACATTGTTTTGTATTATGTTGTATGACTGAAATTGGACAATAATTACCACACAAATAGTACTCTAATCCATATCATTCAATTACCATTTTTCAAACATCCATACATTCAAGAAACTACATAATGTACCAAACAAGAAAGCATTCCTAGCTAGCTATACATCAATCAAAAGATGATATAATATCTTTTCGCTTCAACAAAACCTTCCTGTGCCACTTTGTCAAGCATCTTGTGCACTATATTCTTATTTGCATCACCTCCAAGCTTGTTGTGAAGCTTCACAAGTTAGCACATACTGTAGCAAAAGAGCATGATATAGTACCTACATGGCTTAACTCTGCTTCATGCTTGCTGCTGTGATTTCCACCTGACAAGTAAAAATATGTACACAATATGAGCATAATAAAAGTATGCTGATCAGTTATCCTAGTTTAGCTATCACTAGGTACCGAGCCCTGCGCGATGCTGCGGGTATTTCTGAATTTGGTAAAACAAAAGGCAATTAAGCTAAGTTTGATGTTCAAAGTTATGAGACGATAAAATAAAAGGAAGAGAACACATTATCCTGGAATAAAAGAACATACAAAACCCATCATAACAATACCAGACAATGATAAGAAACTTGTGGCATAATTCCATATACTTTTGGCCCTTCTTCCATAACAGACCAATCTTCTTGAACATGTCTTTGGCGAGTCATCGTCCAAGTCTTCTGAATAAGGTGAACTCAAGGGATTGTAGTGGCTGTCAAGAGAACTTGTTCTGTTCACAAACTTCCCGTTGTTTCTTGTTGAAAAAATAGCAGCAGCTGCCTCAGCGGTCTTCCTCCACTTAGCTGACTGCACCTTTAATCTCCTTAGAACTGGAACTGCCGTGTATAATCCCCTGTTTGTTTATTGATCTGCTTGGAATTTCATAAAACCTATATGCTTCCTCCACATATCCACTCCCTTACCCAAAATATCAATCAAAGAATTAGAAACAATTAAAGGGATACGATAAAAGCCTGTTACTAAAACCATATTTCAGATTCTACAACTGTACAACTTTGTCAACTAATGAGGAAATCATAATCAATTAACCCACATGAATGGAATGAATTACCTAACTTAGAACTGGAACCGCCGTGTATAATCCCATTTTTACTCTCGGTGTTCTTCCGCCAATGCTTAAACAAAGAAGAATTAATAGCACTCCTGCAAGCTGCCATAGACTGTAAACTACTTAGTGCAACATCTCTATATATAATTGGGTCTTAATTATACATAACAAAGTTCATCACAATGACCCATAAATCAATTCAATTCCAATGAGGTTTGCTTCTTTTACCATCTTTTCTTTTTTACTTTTTCCCAAAGGAAGTAATCTACCCCAAGCATAAGGACTTGGTTAAGTTGTATAAGTTTGCATTATTGAAAATGCTATGCGATGTAACCAAAAACATCTATGCAATGTAAAACTGGAATCTCAGTCTTTTCATTTCAATCTAAGGTATCTGAGAAATGACATAAATCTAAACCATGCTTGCTGTCAACCAGAAGAATGTGCATGTGTGAGTGAGTGGACTAGTGAACACAATGAAATTTTAATGAGGAACTAAGAAACACATTCATTTTCTGATGTAACACAAAATAAGTTGGATATCCAGTGCCCTTAAAACTAAAATTTATTCATGAACTTGAGATTTTCTTCTGCATCAGTATTGTTCAACATAGTTCAGTTAATAAACATATGGGGACTTGATACTAATGTATGCCTACAACACTACATAACCTGAAACAAAAGCTTCAAAAGAAGATTACCTCCCTTTTCATAGCCCAATTTGTCGAAAGGATAGTTCAAAGTGTGAAAAGAAGTTGTCATAATCCCATCAAACCAACACCAAAACCACTCCTACATGCTAACAGCTCTGCAAAAATTAATGAATTTTGCAACTGGCCTCCAAAATGTATAAACTTTTTCAATAAATAAACATGTACCTTATAATGGTTATAAGGTATGCAAATTAATTTGAAAAGGAATGCAAATTAAGCACCACCCTCAATCAATCAAGATCCATATAAAAAAGGAACATGTATAAAAAAACTGCAACATATAAAAGTTTTCTGGATCTAATACCCTAGCATGCACTTGTCGACGATTATCCTGCTTAACCATCTCCATCAATGCTATCTCCAGCTCCTCAGCTCTGAAAAATGATTAGGGCCAAAAATATGTCAATGTCACTAAACATATTCCATTCATCCTATGCGAGTACAGATTTTATAAGCTAAAATTGTAATAGAAAATATTAACCTGAGTTGAGCAGATCTCTTATCCTCCAGAAAGAGAACAGGGGTATTTTAAATTCCTATGAACATGAAAAGCGATTAATAAATATTAAGCATAAACTAAGAATAGAGCTACTGGAGTGTAGAGAGGATTACATTTAATTGCTTACATCCACATAATAGTTAAGTAAGAACATATTCTCGTATTGTACTGCAAAGTCACTACCAATTGAAATCAAAACTCTCATTTATAATATGACATGGTTCATAATCCAGAACAGATGCATGACTGAACAAGCATTCAACTAACAAACTAACCAAATAAGTATGCTTCTATGTTCTATATAAAACAATCAGGAACTCAGTAAGAACTAAGAATCAATTAACAATCAGTAACTAAAGTAAGCAGATGATGCTAATAATTAACAATTAATCCAACCATCAGTCAAAACCAGCTAACAATCAGTCAAATAGTTGAATATAATCCAACAATTAAGTGAATTAACAAAACAACTCATGTCAACTTCAAAAGTCAGAACCAAATTGAAGTAGAGGCTGGTCTGTTTCGCAACTCATCAAATTGAAGCAGAAAGAATCCAAATTTCAAGTTCGACCCTTCGAGCTTTGCTGCAATTTCAAATTTCAAGTTCAAGCCTTCGAGGCTTTGCTACAAAAAAAAAAGAAAAGAAAAAAAAAAGAGCCCCAAATCTCAAATTTCAAACAGTGAAACAATTCATAGTTTTGAAGCTTCAAACTTCAGATTGGGTGATTGGGAGACTTACAAAGTTACAAGTTACAAGCAAAGATTGGGACTTTGGGAGGGAACGAGAGTGCCTAGGCTCAAGCTGTGACTCTGTGAGATGACAAGAGGACGAGGAAAGAGTGAGAGGAGGAGTGCCGCTAGCCCGCTGGGTTCAAGGAGGAGCCGAGGAGGTCGTTCCGTACTTCTTTCACTTCTTGGGTTTTGTTGAGGCTGAGAGAGGAATGAGAGAACCCTAGAGAGGATTGAGAGAATGGGTCGAAGAAAAATAAAATCTCTATCTCCTCCATCGCTGAAGAATATTTGAATTTCAGGGGATAAAGAATAGAAGCAAAGAGAACGAAAGACTGAGAGAGGTTTCATGAGAGGGGTTTCATGGAGGGGGAGGGGGGGTTTCACAACCGAGAGCTGAGAGAGTTCGAGAGAGGTTAGGCTTAGGTTTCATTTTGTTTCGGGCTAAGTGGGGGGCACAATTAAATTTTAATAAATTCTGAAGTTACTCACACAACATAAACCTAACAAACTGTTGTAAGAGTGCACTACTTAAAATCAAAATGTCAAAACATGGAGGGAAATATGCCGCCTACAACATTTTGGCTCAAAATGTTGCCACTATGTTCCCACTTCACACAACAGAAATGTATAACTTCTGTTGCGCAATTTCTGCAGCTTGCACTAGGTTTACCTAGTGGAAAACATTCAAGCAAGCTTCCTCAAAATTTGGCATCCAATTTTCAATCACACAACGGAAATCTCAAGCACCGTTGTACCTAGTAGCCCAAATTTCATATTTCAAGAGGCAACCAAGACTCGAGAATAGAGGGAAATCTGTCGCTAAATTTTTAAGGCTCAGACAACGGACAATACTTAATTGTGTTGTGCAATGTAGTTTTGAGAAAAAAATTATCACTTTGTTGACATTCACACAACAGAAAATCACTAATACCGTTGTACAATAGAGTTTACTTAAACACACAACAGACGATTTCTGTTCTGTTGTGTGATTAGTGTTGTGTGATTAACATTTTGTAGTAGTGCTTCCTTGATAATCAAGCTCATTTGGGATGTACTTCCCTTCACTTGCATGGTAATTCACCAAGTTAGCAAACTATGGGAGCTCCCTTTGTATTGACATTGAATAGTTGCTCATCCGAAAATGTGTCGTTCAAATGAATAGAAGCATCATCACCTCCTTCTTGCAACCTTGACAAATGATCCACCACTTGATTCTTTTTACCTGGCTTGTCCTTGATTTCTATGTCAAATTCTTGTAACAAAAGGATCCACCGTATCAATCTTGGCTTTGCTTCCTTCTTAGACAATAGATATTTCAATACACTATGATCCATGTGCACAATAACCTTGGTTCCAAGCAAGTAACTTCTAAACTTCTCAAAAGCAAAGATTATTGCTAGAAGTTCCTTCTCCGTTGTGGTGTAGTTTACTTGTGCATCATTCAAGGTACGGCTAGTATAGTAGATGACATGGAGTACCTTCTCTATCTTTTGTGCCAAAACAGCTCCCATTGCATAATCTGAAGCATCACACATCAACTCGAATGGTAGAGACCAATCCAGTGCAACCATGATGGGGGCTTGAGTGAGCATCACCTTGATTGTCTCAAATGCCTTCAAACAATGTTCATCAAAAGTAAAAGGAGCATCCTTCGCAAGCAAATCACAAAGAGGCTTGGAGATCAAGAAGAAATCTTTGATGAATCTTCTATAAAACCCGGCATGACCAAGAAAACTTCTCACGACCTTTACATTATGTGGTGGTGGTAACTTGGAAATGAGCTCCACCTTGGTTTTATCAACTTCAATACCTCTTGAGCTAACAACATGTCCAAGGACAATTCCTTCTTGTACCATAAAATGACACTTCTCCCAATTCAAGACTAGGTTGCTCTCTTCACATCTTTGGAGTTAGGGATGACAAAAATCTCCAGCGGAGCGGAGCTCCATTGGATACCCGCCCCTAATGGGGGGAGAATCCGGGGACAAATGGGGAATGGGGAATGGGGATGGGGATCCTCAATCCCCGCTATCTAAGATTGGGGATGGGGCAGGGATGGTATAGTGATCCTCATCCCTAAATCCGCCCCAATAATATATACATATATTTAACTTATATATTTTTAAATTTATTTTTCATAATATAAATCACAAATATATACATTTACTACTTTACTTTAATTGCTACGCTTTTACTTTAATGGTGTTTTGACTTTTGCACTCACTGAATTATGATTTATGAATTTAATCATGTTTTAAATTTATTTGTTGTAGATTTTGATTTTAAAAAAGGCAATATGAGAAAAAATTATTTTATTTATTAAATTCTTATTGGGGATTTGGGGCGGGTTTGGAGGCTTAGTCCCCAGTGGAGATGGGGACGGGGAATCCCCAATATATTTTTATTGGGGATTGGGGCGGGGATTGGGGTAGAGAATGATCCCGGGGATGGGGATGGTATTATGATCCCCATCCCCAACCCGCCCCATTGCCATCCCTATTTGGAGTACAAGGGTCAAGTGTTCTAGGCATTGATCAAATGAATCTCCGAAGACACTAAAGACATCCATGAAAACTTCAATGAACCTCTCCACCATGTCACTAAAAATAGAAATCATGCACCTTTGGAAAGTGGCGGGTGCATTGCACAACCCGAATGACATTCTTCTATAAGCAAAGGTGTCATATGGACAAGTGAAGGTGGTCTTGTCTTGGTCTTCCGAAGCAATTGGAATTTGGTTGTAGCCGCTATATCCATCAAGAAAACAATAGTATTCATGGCCGGCAAGCCTCTCTAGCATTTGGTCAATGAAAGGAAGAGGAAAGTGATCATTCCTTGTTGCATTGTTGAGCTTCCGGTAGTCGATGCATACTCTCCATCCATTAGCAACCCTTTGAGGAATAAGCTCTTCCTTGTCATTAGCTACCACAGTCATGCCACTCTTCTTAGGAACCACTTGGACCGGTGACACCCACTTTGAATCGGAGATGGGGTAGATGATACCAACATCAAGCAACTTCATGACTTCCTTCCTCACCACTTCTTGCATGGGAAGATTAAGCCTCCTTTGTGGATCCCTTCTAGGCCTCATGTCTTCTTCAAGAAGAATCTTGTGCATGCACATACTTGGAGTTATGCCTTTGATGTCGGCAATAGTCCACCCAATGGCCTCCTTGTGATCATCCAACACCCTAAGTAACTTTTGTTCTTGCAAATCACTCAAACATGAAGAGATAATTACGGAAAACTTGTGGTTTTCACCAATAAAAGCATACTTTAAATGGGAAGGAAGTGGTTTCATTTCAAGAGTAGGGGCATTTAATTGAGGGAAGTAAGGGAAGAGACTTAGAAGGGGATACCTCAACCTTTGGTTGCAAGTGTGGAGTGCATGGCCTCATGGCCTCAAGTGTAAGATCGGCTTCCTTGGTTGCCTCTTAAACAAACTCCATACCATTATGATGCAAGCATGTCTCTAAAGGATCTTTGGATGTGGTTTCAATAAAAGTGTTCTTCACCATTTTGTCAATACCATCAAGAACCTCAATCCGGTGGCATGGGTAAGCTTGTGAAGGTCTATTGAATCCCTCAAAGATTCTAAAGCCGATAGTGGTTTCATGGACGGTCATGGTCATCAACCCTTCCTTAACATCTATCATTGTCCCACCGGTAGCCATGAAAGCTCTTCCAAGAATAATAGGTAAGTATTTCTCCATTGGAGCCTCTTCCATGTCAAGAATGACAAAGTCCGCCGGTATTAATAGCTCATCAACTTTCACAAGTACATCTTCAACAATTCCTCTTGGGTACACGATGCTCCTATCCGCCATTTGCAATGAAATAGCAATGGGGCGGATTTCTCCAATGCCAAGAGATTCATAGACACTATAGGGCATCAAGTTAATACTAGCTCCCAAATCCATCAAGGCTTGATCAAAGAACTTGGCACCCACTTTGCATGGAATAGTGAAGAAACCCGGATCTTTCAACTTGGGTGGTAGCTTCCTTTGCAAAACCGCACTCACACTCTCACTAAGGCACACCTTCTCATCCTTCTCAAATGTGGTCTTGTTATTGTTGCAAAGCTCCTTAAGAAATTTGGCATAGGTAGGAATGGTTTTGATTGCATCCAAAAGAGGGATGTTAATCTCTACCTTCCTAAACACATCCAGGAACTTGCTCTTTAACTTCTCATTCTTTTGCTTCAATGACACTTTTCTTTGAGATTGAGGGTAAGGAATCGTCACTTCTTTTTCTTGAACAATCTTTAAAGGAGGGTTGAAGGTGATACCTATTTTGAATTGCCTTTCATTTAGAGTAGAAGGAGAGGCTTCATTATCCTGAGTTCCGACCTTGGCATTAAAATTGTCCTTCAAGGCTTCTTCTTGCTTCTCATCGGCATAAGGATTCATCTTATCATTCAAAGCTTCTTCTTCACCATCATTGAAGCCTAAGATGACTTCTCCATGTGACAACTCTCTTGCTTTCCCCTTTGATCTTCTTTCAAAACCGGGTGGCTCCCTTGGAGTTACATCTTCCTCATTGGTAGGCATGTACACATTGTTCTCCACTTGCCTTCCACTTCTTAAAGTGGTAATAGCTTTGGCTTCATGCCTTGGGTTGTTCTCCACTTGGATTGGAAACACACCTTGCTTCCTTTGACTCAACTCACTAGCTAGTTGCCCCATTTGTACCTCAAGCTTGCTCACACTTTGTTGAATGACATTGATCTTCTCATCTTGCTTTGCTTGATTATTCACAAAGGCCGTCATCATTTCTTCAAGGGTAGGTGTCTTTCTTGCTTCTTGAATTGGCACTTGGGGTTTGTTGTAGAGGTAGATGTTGTTGAGGTGGTGCTTGATAGGGTGGTCTAGGAGCATGATAAGTATTGTTTGCTCCATGATTGTTGAAGTGTGAGCTACTTGCACCTTGATATCTACATCCTTGCCTTTGGTAACCTTGACCTTGTTCAGTGTTTTGATTGCCACCCCAACCAAAATTAGGGTGGTTCCTCCATCCGGGATTATAAGTGTTGCTATAAGGGTCATTCTTTGGCTTTGTTTGGTAGCCAAGAAGATTGCATTGCTCTATCAATTCCGGATACATGTCGCTTTGTGAACACTCTGTTGTGCTATGATACACACTTTCGCAAATCAAGCAAGCTTGCTCCATGGCTTTGACTCCTAAACTAGGCTCCCGAATTTGGCTTGGTGATGCCATTTGATAGAGGGGTCTTCCTTGTGCTTGTAGAATCATGTTAAGCTTCTTTTGCATATCTCCTTCTATCCGCTTCAACTCTTGTTGCATATGAATACTTGGAATGTCAACATTATACATGCCTCTCCTTTGTTCTTGCTCCCTCATAGGTACTTGTGCACAAGACATCATCATTGGCTTTCTATCCGAAGCGCTATCATAGAGTTGAGAAGATTCACTCATTTCATCTAGGATCTTCATTGCTTCATCTTCGGTCTTGTTCATGAAACATCCCCCACAAGCATTGTCAACTCTCCTCCTTGTGTCTTGTGAAAGCCCGGTGTAGAAGGCACTTAGAACCGCTACCTTAGAGAGGCCATGATTGGGAACACCATCTTCTATATCCTTGAATCTCTCCCATGTCTCATAGAATGACTCATTTGGTAGCTCTCGGAAGTTCATCAACTCATTCCTCAATGAATTGGACTTGTGAGGAGGGAAATAGAATTTGAGGAATACCCTTTGCATCTCTTCCCAAGTGTGGATACTACTTGGGGGTAACTTGTACAACCATTTCTTGGCTTTGTCCTTCAATGAAAAAGGAAAGAGCCGAAGACGCAAGTTGTCTTCATCAATACCAAAAAGTTGAACGGTTGAGCATGCTTCATTGAACTCTTAGAGGTGCAAGTATGACTCATTACTTGGCAAGCCAAAGAAAAGGGGTAAGTTTGCAATAGTCCCTGACTTTATGTCAAAAGCAACGGCACATGGTGGAAGCACGATGCAACTTGGATGATCGGAGATTGTTGGCAAAGTGTACTCCTTCATGGGGCATGGTTCAACCATTGTGGGTATCCGAGCTATTTTAGCTTGCAACTCTTCCACTAATTTCTTGATGAGATCAAGAGTTTCTTGCGGTATCCGAGTTTCTTCACCACTATCTTCAAGAATTTGATCAATAGATATGTTGTCTCCACTTAGTGTGCTTGGAGATAATAGAGTAGAATATCTTGAATTGATCCTTGGGCTACTTGTAGGTGATTCGTGAGACATAAACACCTATAATATTTCAAAACAAAGGTAAGAATATAAGTTAAGATACAAAAGAAACCAAAAACACGAAATTGAAAAATTGCTGAAAACAGGGGAAACGACCGGTCGGCGACACTTGCCGACTGGTTGGTGAGTTTTTGACCCTAAGACGACCGATCGGAAATTTCTGACGACTGGTCGGCGAAACAAAAATCACACGAAATGAACACAAACGACTGGTCGGCGGAGACCAACGACTGGTCGGTAAACAGAGATAAAATAAAAACAAGGAAAATTTCTAGCTGATCCCTAAGGCTACTCGAGCTAGGGATTGACTTTCACACCAATCCCCGGCAACGGCGCCAAAAACTTGTTAGCATTGAAGCCACCCTCAAGTGCAAGAGGTACAAGTTATAGAATAGGGGATTAAGTAAGGATGTCGAACCCACGAGGATTGGTAAATCCTTTCCTAGCTAGGGAAAACCTAAGGAAAAACTAGAAGAATATGTAAATGTACAATCACAAACAAAGGTCACAAGTGAACCAAAGTTCATGGTGAGTATGTGTAAGATGGTGTGTAGAGATTTGATTTTGATTTTGAGATTGGTTTCTATTCAAATTGAAATAATGAAAACAAGTAATATAAACTAAGCTAAACTAAACAAGTTGTTATCAAATGGATGGGAGTTAGGGCATCGGGTTTCACCTTTTGCCTCCCTTGCAAGCATTAAAGCAATTGAATATGAATGATGCAAAGCTAATTGTCCAACTACCCTCTTAGCATCCGGATAGGACTCCTAAGGCTTAAACCCCTTTCATTTTATTAACTCTAACCGGATAAGTCTAGAGCTAAATACGTAGAGACAAATTCAATTACCGGATAGGTCTCAATCCTTTGCCCATAAATGCATAAAGCTTAGAGTTTAGGTAACCAAGCAAGCAAACCAATCCTATCTCTAGGTGATTTTAGCTCACTACCCTGATCACATGCACACATGGTGTGCTTTCATGCTCCCTTTTTGCCTAAAGGTAATCAATCTCTAGGAAAAACTTCATGTCATGGCAAACACATAACTCAAATTGATTAGGTCTAAGTAATGCATTCAACTATTGACTTAGCATGTGAGAATGACAACATGAATTTGCATCAATTTATAAACAAAAGCATCAATACAAGCAAGTTTGGCTAGGGCTTTCAACCCTAGCCCCAACTAGTTCACTACTCACACAGAGCTAGATACACAAGCTTCAATATTCTATTAAACATCAAATACATAAAGAGATAGGGAGTAAAGGGTGACTATTGATGATGCCGGAAGAGGTGATGGAGATTGGTTTCCAAGAACATAATGTGGTGGTGGTCACCTCCTTCTCCTTGCTCCAAACTCTTGATATCACTACACCAATTTTTCAATCAGACGACAGTTTTTCACTGTCGTCTGATTATAGAGTTTGCTGTTGTCTATCTCAATGCCGTCTGATACATAATCAGACAATACCAAAAAACTGTCGTCTGATAAAGTTTACTACAACAGCGACTACTATATTGTCTGTTGTCTGAATACCACGAAGAACAACAGCAATAATACTAAAAACTTTCGTCTGATAAAGTTTACTACAACAGCGACTACTATATTATCTGTTGTCTGAACACCACAAAGAACAACAGCAATTTGTACCAGAACTCTTGTGCAAAGTAATTTCAGTTGGCAGACCCTGGAAGAATGTTGACGTGTAATGAATATTTAGAGAACATTGATTTGTACAAAAACTGTTGTCTGAATGAAGCTTGTAGATCAGCAATGTAATTGAATACTATTGTCTGACTTTGAACAAGACAACAGGAAAACTATTAAAGCTATTGTGTGTCATTGCTTCAGACAACAGTTTTTTCTTTCTTTTTTCTTTATGTTCGTTTGTTAGACAATGGTTTGCGATTGGTATTGAATTGTCTGAGATAGAAAAGAAGATATACACAATTGAACAACATATCCTTGATTCCAAAAACCATTTCATTCCAGTATTCGTCCCAACATTTACACAGGAATTAACCTTGCCCAAGTGCCTATATCTTTTTCATTAGCTTAACAAGCTTTCAAGTTTCATGAGCTTTACATGATAATAAAAAAGAATACAATTTGCTCGATCTCTCAAGATATAGTTGTAAGCAAAATCACTGCAAGCTTGAAGCCTATTCCTTTGGTGTTGTACCACTAAGATAGTTGTAAGCAAAATCACTGCAAGGAAAGAAAAGTAGATGCAATTAATAAATTGTCAAGGTATTGAGAGCATCATGATCAAATACTAAAGCTCTTATAAAAAGTAGATTGCAATCTCTAGTCACCAACTTCACGCTCTACCTTAGCAAGAACGTGCAAGTTTCATTGCAGCACAGGCATCATCTAGACAATTGTGTGGAGAACCTTTCTTTCTAACTTCATAGCCTAACACAGTCTGACGCAAGAAAAAGAGATATATGCGACAATAAACCATGCATGTGACAGGTTCTAGTCAAATCATTGTAATGGACTAATTAACGGATTCCATGGTGCAAATAGGAAATGTAAAAGTGAATTAACAGGTTTCGATAAACTTGCCTTGCACAGATTATTCAAGGAAGGTTTCTAGAAATAGGCCCATCCAAATATCTAAATACATATGCGGTATCAATCACCATTAATATATGGTCTATCTTCAATGCTGAAAACAAGAAAAACGTCATAATGAAAAAAACAAACAAATGAAACAGATCTGAAAAAAGAACACATAAATGTATAAGTAGACTGAAAATCCAGAAGGCAAAAAAAAAATTATGGATTGATTGCAACTCAAAACCAACTTACAGAAACAACAATCAACTTACCCTGCAGGTCATTATTCAAACTGTGTCCAACTAAAATAGTTCAATCTGACAACAACTTCTTGAAGGATTTCTACAATACACACCAAGAATTGAGGTGAAAAAATGTTAATGGATTTAACCCTTGAAACCAATAAACAACCATTATACCTGTATATCAGCTAAAGTACATGTAACACCAGCCAAATCTGCAGCATACATTCCTGTAATAACAGTTCTGTAATCAGCAACTTCTTTCTTGGGGTTTACTCGTTCATCCAGTTTGACCTGAAAAGACAAAGTATCATATACAAGGGACTTGAAAAGGTCTAGGTATTAACACAATATCTTCTGAGGTGGACAGCAGTAATATCTCTAAGTACCCTAGTGCACATCTTCCAACGCAGGAATCCCTTCTTTATCTCTCACTGCCTTCAAGATTCACAAAAGGAAATGTAGTTAGAAATGGTGAAGATGGTGAGGATTGTCTTGCTACAAACAACCTTATGGCAGCTGCTACTAAGTAGAGTAAGTGAAAAACAGAACACTAGTGAATACTAAAGTTATAACTTCAGAAGATTGAAAAGAAAGTGAAAATAAATGAGAAGATAAAACCATATATAAAAAAAAAAAAACCAAATCAATCCATTTGAGAATCATAAAACCATAAGTACACATTCTATGTATATCTACATTTAGAGAGAGAGAGAGAGAGAGAGAGAGACTGAGTAATTGACATTACTTTCTGTAATTTTCTATTTACAAGAAAAAAAAAAAAGGAATTATATGTGTACCTGGAGCTGCTACCTTTGAACTGGTGAACATGGGCACCAATTTTTCTGAAGTCTACACTTGGTTGCACTTTGTGCAATGAAAACAAAAAAGGGAAAACCTCATGAACAACAAAATCGAAGTATCCAAAAGCAAAGCATCAGCACAAAACAAAGCAACCCAATCCAAAAGATATAAAGACAGATTGAAAAAGAAAAATCTTGGGGCCTCACAGAGCTCTGGTGATATAATTGAGAAGCTTCTCAGAATCATCAAAGAACAAAGACACCACTTCCACAACAAAATCTGGGTTGCTCTCATCTTAAAGCTGTTAAAGCTGCAAAACTTGGCCATCCAAAAGCCCCTTCTCTCCCAAAAACCCACCAGGAAACAAAAATGACCAAATAAAATCAAGAACACAACAACAATCAAAACAAACCCATCTGAAAATTATTCATAAATCTCAACATTAATTTTCTGTTCCTTACCTCCAGAATTGACAGAAGCTTGCAGCTTCAACATACTCTTGTATCTGCAAAGATCCAAGCACAACTTGATAAGCGAAATAACTAGGACTCAGCATCCAAACCAATTGGAACTGACATAATGAAATCGAACCAACAGCAAGGCAGCAAGAGCAATTAGAACATTCATTCATTTAATCAAGAGGAAAGCAGCAACTTACCCAAGCTTGAAAATTTCTGAATCGAACCGAGTCTCCAAGAGCAAGATCAGTTGACCACGAGCCCGATACTTCAACTGAAAACCCATAAATTAATGAAAGAGTGAGACACAGATCGATTGTAAACCCAGAAAAGATCGATTGAAAACATTAAACCCAGAAATTCAATTCAACCCAAAAATTCATGAGAGACAGAGAGAGTAAGTCAAGGAGAGAGGTCGTGCTGCTGTGCCGGAGTCCGCAGAGAGAGAGAGAGAGAGCCGGCCTTCATGTTTTGGTTTAACCCAGAACCCATCTTCGATTTGGTTTAACCCACAAAACCAAAAGAACTCATCTTCGATTTGGGTAGATTGGGTTTTAAGTTTCAAGAGACAAGAGTTAAAAAAAAAATTAAAAAAAAGACTGAGACGCCGACCCGCCCAGCACCGCCTAGGCCGCCTAGGTGGCCGACTTTCTGCTCGGAAGAGAAGGAAGCGATGGTGACCGTGGAAAGAGAGCGGGAGAGGAAGGAGGAAAGGTATAGGGTTTCGGGGAAGAGCTATTGTTGAAGATAAAGTGAACGAGATAAAAGTGGGAAATCTGACTTAAGTGCCCGCGTATGTGAAAATTTTCAACTTAGAGTTTTCCGCGTTTTTTAAGAAGGGCGCTAGCATATATATATATTGAATCCTAAAACTCAGACAACATCAATTTAAGTACATTGTCTGATGGAGAATGGCACAACAGACAACTAAAAACTGTTGTGTGAATTAATAATCAGACGACATCTATTTCAGCCATTGTCTGAATTAACAATTAGACGACATCTATTTCAGCCATTGTGTTAATAGTAATTGCACAACAGAGAAGTAATAACTGTTGTGTGATTAAAACAATCATACAACATCTTTTCTCAACCATTGTGTTAATCAATCTTGGACAATACCAATGTAATAACTGTTGTCTGAATTGATTGATTCAGACAACATCAAAAAAATAACCATTGTCTGAATTACAATTGCACAACAGCAATGTAACAACTGTTGTCTGATTCCAAAATTCAGACGACAGAAATATTCTTGCTGTCGTCTGATTATTTCAGACGACAGTTAAAATGTTTGCTGTCGTCTGATATGTGTTGTCTGATTGAAAAATTGGTGTAGTGTATTGGTAAGAATAGTGAAATTTGGAATCTCTAAGGTGAGTTGTGGTGTTGAGTGGTGTAGGAAATGGAGGTTGTAGTGGTGGAAATGGAGGTTGTAGTAGTGGAAATGGTGGTTTTAGTGGTGGAAATGGTGGTGTCTTCTCTAGAGAGAAAATTGATCTTGGCTAGGATGAAGATGATTGAATGGAGTCAAGAATGCGCTGAATAATTAGTCTTTGGCCTCTCTTTGATCAGCTATGTATGTCCTCTTTGGTCCCAAGATGTGCAAGAGATGCTCTTACACCATTGTCCCCCAAATGGTCCCAAATTGGCAAGGTGACAAAAGGACAAAGTGTAGGGAGATATTTGAATTTCAAGTGATGGGGTATTCTCACAACCATGATCCTCCTTTGCTGGAGAAAGGACCCTCCATGAGTGGCGGCTCGCCGGAAAAGTAGCCGGAAGAGTTTGCCAGAAAAATCGCCGGAAAAGTCGATTTGCAATTTTCTTCCAATCTCCGTGTCTTCTTTCCCTAGCTTCAAAACTCCGCATTTCAAGCCTCAAATAATCATTTTATTCCCAATGCAAGGTTTCCTACAAATAAAAGGAAATGGATTAAAAAGGGTAAAATAGCATGGAAAACAAATCAATTTTCATAATTATGGGGCACAATTGCATAAGTAATTTGTGACTCAACATCGCCTGATTAAAAAATTTGTGATTGCCCACAGTTAGATAATATTTTCTTTTTGGTAAATTGAAGGGGATCAAACTCTTTACCTAATCGATATTTGATCACCTATAATTGGTGATCAAGAAAATTCTAATTACCCATCTTGAAATTTAATTTAAAGTTTGAGTATTTTTCTTTTTTTCTTAATCCCCACCTCATCCATTGACCATGCCATATTAGTGAGATTAATTTGAACTATGTTCACTTCCACCATGTCTTTTTAAACCAGCTAACCAACATTGCCACGACTCACTATTAAGGGTTGAGATTAAATTAAAATATATTAAAGTAAGTTTTAATCTTAACGTACTTTTAATTTTATATTTGATATCAGCAAATTATACTATATACTAAAGTTGGTGGTTTGGTGCCAGGAGACAAAGCAAACGCTATTTGTATATGAGATATGTAAAACTAGTTAGTAGTTGATAAATTTTTCACATGTTCATGTCACAACTTTTCCAGGATATATAAATATCCCAACCAGTTAAGAACAAATTTCCATTGTTGGAAAAAGGGGCAAAGATTGGCTAACATATAAGGAAAGGGGAGGGCTCCATATATAGCCCATACCAAAATTCAACATGTAGGTTACAAAACCACGTGGTGTGGTGTGTTGGTCGAATGGCCTAGTCTGGAACCCCCAGGTCTAGCGTTCGAATCCCAGCTCCATCCCGTGGCCAGCAGATTTGAGGGACCCTTTGGGTTCGTGCGTCTGCGGTGCAGTGGATTAGTCTGGCTTTGCCAGGCTTTCGCCACAATGTTGGTGCAGGTGTCCTGGCGCTGGGATACCACTGCATGGGTGTGTGAGTTACTAACAACTAACCCGATCAAAAAAAAAGGTTACAAGTGTGTGTAAACTCATTACTTTATATCTTGAATTATAGATTAATTAAGAGAGAGAGGATTACAGCCGGAAGGTCTAGAGCAATTAATAACACCATTAATTAATAAAAAGACCTTATGCTAGAGACGTTTCATCCATGACTTAACGAGTTAACCAACCAATGCTTATAAAGGCAAAATCCCAATATCTTTTCTCTCTAATCCCTACTCAAAAATCCCAATGGTAGGCCCTAATGCTACTCCATTGCTCCTCCTTAAAGCTAAGAATAATAATAATTATTTCCCCTTTTCATTTCTTCCCCAAAACCAATTAAAGGTCGAGAACTCTTTCAAGCGAAAAGAAAAAAAATGATTTACACATTAATATTAGTTTCAAAGTTTTAGCTTGCTATCCATCCAAGCAAAAGTCATTTTTTATATACTCACATCGAATGTGGTAGATGATTTGCATCATACCCCTCGCTTTCAGCACGTACTACTCAATCCATCACTTTCATCCCTGATCGGTCTCTATTTTTCTACTTCTATATTTGAAACTACGTATATGGGAACGTTTAATATGTCATATCAGAACTCTACAATGAGATAAATAGTTATATATACCCAGCTTGCTATAGTACTAGCTGGTTTTGTGTCTTCCTCGTTCTAACTAATCGTTTAGATTCATATCCCAGCCAAGACAAGGACCTTCTCTTCTCAACACGCAAGCTAGTTAGTTTCAGCTGTGCAATAATTCTGCAAACATTTACTCGGGGTCTTCAGCTTTTTATGTTTTTGTTAATATTCAATACTATATAGGCATTTTCCTTAAGACATGTCAGCTTTCTAGCTTACAGATCTAATCATCTAACATTCCCTCCTCGATTATAATCAGTCAAGAAGTGTATTCATGAGGGAAATATAATGCATGATGTCTTCGGAGCTAAACATAACCTGGTGAATCGTGTGTATAGTGTTGGAATAATGAGAACTTTGTCGTTATGAAGACAATTATGAAACCTTGAAAAAATTTATGAAATTTAATATATATATATATATATATATATATATATATATATAGACAATTATGTCTTGATTAACTTGTCATCTCTAAACATAAAAAATGCGACATTTTGTCAAACAATTAATCCATTTCTTGAAGAAGAAAAAATCAAGAATCTGAAATATTAGGAAGGAAAAGGAAAGTCATTGGGTCAATAAATATAAGACCACTGCATCAGTACTAGATCAGAAAACGAGTTTGCATCTTCAATTTATATATAATGTTTCAATTCCCTCTGTGCCAATAGCACACGTTTAATCTCAATGACAGATGAGCTAGGTTTTTGCGTTCAGCCGACAACAAATTTTAAGATGGTTTCTAGATCAAAGATGGATCAAAGGCAGTTGGAGCATATGTATATGTAAAAGCCTCGTGGAAAATGATTCTGTGATGAAGTTTGTAAGGCATGCAACCCCTAAAAGTCAAAAAAATACATACACGAATTGGTCTAATCAAAGAGTTGTTGTAGAACAAACAACCTTCCAATTGGGTGATGTCAAACATATTAATAAATTAAATGTGTAGCATAGACGTTATTCATACACTATATATGATCGAGCTTTGTTAATATATGCTTGTTGACAAAGCAAACATGTTAATACAACACTTAGATCATGCACATTGCAACAAACCATATACTAATTATTTGTCATTCTCAATGGCCAATGATTCTTTTGGAAGCCATGATGAGGAACTAATTAAAGTGACTCACAGTTTAATTTGATTTGAAACTCATGGATTACGTGATGCCATCGTCACCGACCAACATAATTATACGAATATTGATTTTCAAATGATATCATGCGTGCTTTGAATAGTGTGACTGAAGGCTTTTTGTAAATTGTTAATAATTAGGTTACTGGGTAATAATAGGTAATCAGGATAATCAGAGTTGAATGGTTTCATTTTTACCCGCTGATCATGTCCCCAATAGCTAAACCAGATATTATTTTCACGTTAAATTAAGAAACTTCGAGTGATCAATGTCTGTATCCTTGAGTGAAAACTTACCATCTACTATATACTTATTGTTAATTGTTATTAAATAAATATATATATATCCTTGAGTCCAGACGCCAAGGACTCCGCTTTGAAATTACGGAGTGAACTTCGAGTTTTGGGTCACTTTTAGGTCGCATATCCACATCTCGACCGTTCAGTTTTTAGATACTATTGTATAGATCATCCCTGCAAATTTTCAGCCAAATTGATAATCGACCGTTCAGTTTTTAGGTACTAGTGTATAGATCATCCCTGCAAATTTTCAGCCAAATTGATAATCGTTAAGGTATCTAACTCGCTTAAACCAATTGACGGACTGAATCTGTCAACCTGAACCGTACTAGCTTTAAGGCAGTTATCAATGCCTTAACGATCATCAATTTGGCTGAAAATTTGCAGGGATGATCTATACACTAGTACCTAAAAACTGAACGGTCGAGATGTGGATATGCGACCGAAAAGTGGCCCAAAACTCGAACTTCACACGGTAATTTCAAAGCGGAGCTCCGCTCTGGATAGGATCTGTATATATATATATATATGTTTGTATGACATATATATATGTTTGTATTGAAACTTACCATCTACTATATAGTCTCAGCTATTGAAATGACCGTACATTATATTCTCTGTTGAAGACATTTTTGATGATGATGAACTTTTCCGCAACTACCATGGTGAAAATCCGTGGTTGTTGATGTAAAGGTGATTATCCTTTTCTCTTTTTCTTTTTTTTGTAAAAATGGGGAAAAAAAATGAAAAAACAAGATTGCAAGATTGCAAGATTTGGAGTTGGAAACACTTTGTATATGGTGCATATGCTGAAGAAGGCCCGAGTGACTCATAGCTTTAATTACCATTATAGTAATTATCTCCAAAACACGGATAGAGCGCAATTCACCATGTATGTGCTCTCTAATTAGTATATTATCAACAATAGATGATTGAAAATTACATCATACAAAAAAGTTATTATAAAGAAAAAAAATAGGATTTTCACGTTTTAGTACTCATGGTAATATAATAGTAGGGAAAGTATGTTACAAGTTGTCATGTACGTATTCGAGACACCCTACCGTTGGTTTTATGTTTTTGTTTTATGAACGAGAACAAATTAATAATATCTTCATAAAGTAGGGAAAATACTTCAAACCTAAGTATTATTGTTTTATTTGGCTTAACATTATAAGTTAGGTGTAAAATGAATGAGCAAGTGCAGTCAAGTGATAAAAGTAATTAACAGCCACAATTGGCCTACGAGGGATATCAAGTTTCCAAAGACAGCACCGTTCACAAATTAAGCTGATTACTTAGCTTAGTGTTGGAGAAAAAAATGTTACAAGTGGCAACATTAGAGTTTTGCAAAATAATATAAAAGTAGAGGAGAACTTTAGTTGAGAACCACTAAAATAAGGACTAGTTGATGAATTTTTGTGAAACCTACTTTTAATAACATTTATGCAAATCAACCGTTAGATGTTTAGATATTCATGTTTAGATCATTTATGCAATTTTTCAACCACATTAAAAATCATTAACACATTTATGATTGTGATTTATCAGTTATGAACTTGAACGTTTGATGTTTGACAGATTTGGTTTGTTCATTGATTTGATCCAGTTTAGTATCTTAACAATTAGCAATTTAGAAGAAAATTTTCAAAAGTGATGTACATATGCATGCATAAACATCTAACAATTTGCAGTGTAATTGAAAAGTGGGTCTCCCAATCTATTAATTAAAAAGTCATCAACTAGTTCTCATTAAAGTAATCTACATTGCCAATGAGAGTGGTTCAGTTGGCAAGGGCGGACTTGAGGTGTAAACCCACACAAGTTCGATCCCCTCTACCAACAATCTCTCATTTGGTGGGCAATCTACAAAATGTCTTGCATAATTCCATATCAATGGGCTGGGCTGGGACACTAGCCAGTTTTGTAAGTCCTATTGGGTTGAGGTCGTAGGTTTGCCCTGACCCTGATAGTGTAGGGAAGCCTCCCTCTTATCTAAACTTTTCTTATCCCAAAAATAATAATAAAAAAATAAAGTGATCTACATTAAAAAGGATCCCATAAAAGTAGATCTCTTTAGTCTTTACCTATTGTCAATTGAATTTTAATTCAATACCTAGATTTTTAAATGGGCAATGATATGGGGCCTCAATGAGGCCTAAGATTTGTGGCCTCAAATCCTAGGTGTCATGTCATGTAAGCAAATACAAATTTTTTTTTAATTCCACATAATATATCTTGCCACATCATATTATTGCAACGCCAACTTTACCCTTTTATATTTCCTTTTAGATGTTAGGGGGTGAATCAATTACATTAATGAATTTAATTAGGTGATGAAAAAAATATCAACTATTAATTATGTACTAATTTAGAGATATGTCTACAAATTATTTGACCAATATTTTTCTTCATTTAATTAAATTCTTTCCTATAATTTTTCTTTCCAAATAGCATTAATATATTGAATTAGGTGTCAAGAAATAGGCATTAAATTTTCTTTCCAAATATTGATTAATTTCATCCAAAAAAAATAGCATTAATAAATTGAATTTGGAAAATATGTATGTCTAAATTAAGAGGTAAGAAAAAATTCCATGTTAGTAGCAATCATTAATTATCATCTACAATCTAAATATTAGGGAAAAAACAAACAAATAATAATAAACTCAATTTTAATGTTTAAACCCTAGCTACATAAAGAGAAAAAAAAATGAACAAAAGAATATATAATAATCATATGAATATGTAATTTTCACGTACATTATATTTTCAAAATTTGCAGGAACCCAATAAAGGTTGAATTTATATACATGTGTTATGCAAATCTTTTGTTCGAATGTATGTGCAAATCTATTGATTGAATTACATGAAATTGTTTCTGTTCTTGATTGAAGAAAAAAAAATTGTTGTTTAAATCAAAGCATGAGTGTAATGAAAAGGAAAAATGAAAAAAAAAAAAAAAAAAAAAACCAAAATATTTCTTTTTTTAGAAAAAAAACCAAACTAATTTAGGTTCATTAGATTTTAGAATGATAAGATTATCTTTTTCTCAAGAATTACAGAACATGATCTAACAAATAAGTGACTTATGTAGGTGACATGGCATGACACCTAAAATTGAGGCCATAAATCTTAGGCCTCATTGAGGCCACAAATCATTTTCCATTTTTAAATAATAAGAAAACCTCGCTATTCATCCAATACATGCACAATATATATGCTTTGTGAGATCGATATGCATGTGTGTGTATGACGTTGTACATATCGTATGATCTAACTTGCACAATCCAGTTTAATTTGTAGTCGCATGCACATGAGGCGAAGATCTAAGAATAGAGTCTGATGTCAAAATCGAAAGCTCACAAAATAACATAAAAAACTTTGGATCGATCTCTCTCTACCAATTGTCACTGAATTTTAAGTTGGATGGCTAATCAAGTAACTAATACAGTTAGTTCTCCATGCCAATACGATCCTATTCAATCTTACTAGAGAAATCACGTAACTAATACAATGAGTTCTCCATGTCAGTACGATCCTATCCAGTTGACAGAAAGCTAGAAGGCAAAAGGTGAAGGTAGGATGATGAACAATGAAAACACTTGAAACTAGCTTCGATCATGAACATAATAAAGGACACAGTACCAAAAATGCGGTAAAAAATAAAGGCTGCTAAACTACACACAATTCATCCTTTTCAATACATGAATCCATTGCTTCTTGACCAACAAATCACACAGAACATAATTACATGCAGTGCCCTTCTTCTTACTCCCAATCATTTCTGGTGTAGAATACGCAGGTAGCTGCTAATTGGTACAAAGTGATTGTGAGGTTTTTTCAAGGTGACTATGATTGCTTAACAGTAGCAGACCAAGAAGGAGAGCGAGGCGTGTAGTGAAACCCTGCCGGCATGATTGTATACAAATTTTCCGAGTACGTGAACTGAAGTTGGTTACAGAAATACACAAATATTTTGTACGTAGAAAATAGTAAAGCAAAGTTTGATGGAATGTCATTGTAGGGCAAGTCTCCGCCATGTGTGGAGCCCATTCTCTTTATTAATGTCGGGCCATTGTGTGTACTTGTTCTTACTTTTAAAGGGGAGAAGCGAGCTGGAGACCAAGTCCCCCTTGCAAATTAAAACCCTCTAATTTCTTCAATCTCTCTCAGTTTAGTTTCGCCTCTGATTGTTGATCAGAATTGGTAAGTATAAGAAGGAGGGGAACAGAGAAGAAGAAGGAAGAAGAGCAGGTATAAGTGGCAAAGGCTTAATGGGTCACCATTCTTGCTGCAACCAACAGAAGGTGAAGAGAGGGCTTTGGTCCCCTGAGGAAGATGAGAAGCTCATCAGATACATCACCACCCATGGCTATGGTTGTTGGAGCGAAGTCCCTGAGAAAGCTGGTACTCATCATCATCATCATCATCTCTCTCTCGCTCTCTCCCTCTCTATATTGAAAAATTAGGGTTAATCTTGTACTATTGTGATTAATTTTCAGGGCTTCAAAGGTGTGGTAAGAGCTGCAGGTTGAGGTGGATTAATTATTTGAGGCCTGATATTAGAAGAGGGAGATTTACTCCAGAAGAAGAGAAATTGATTATTAGCCTTCATGGGGTTGTAGGCAACAGGTTGATTTACATCTTAAACATCTGCATTATTATAATCTAGCTGGTTTCTTTTGCAAATCTGATCATAAAGTCAGTGGACACACATTCATAGTATCTTATTATTTAATCCTCCAAAACTTTTCTCAAACATGCTGAATTGGGTTTTGCCAGTCATTAAAAAATTTTGGGAATGGTTTCCTGGTTTGTTGTTGTTTTTGTTTTCCTTTGTTTTATTATGTGCTTTTGATCGAAGCATGAATTAACAATATTCTTATCACTAAATAATTAAAAATCAACTGGTCGATCACGTTTGTTCTTTCAATTGACCTCAAATTAAGTAATTAAGCAGGTGTTTGGAAACAACTTAAGTGAAATGGACCTCTAACTGAATACAAACAAACTTCAAAATAAAGTTATTTTGGCAAACATATATATGTCTCAGAAATTATATTTTAAATATATACGTAGCCACTAGCCAATCCAAGTAGAGCTCCTGTAAAGCACCTGTCACCTGAATACAAATTAAGGACGTTAACTAGTCAACTTCGAATTAGGTTAGGCATATTTTTGACGATTTTAGCACAGGTACACACATACAGTATAAACATGCATATGTACGTTTCTACTATCTGGTGCTAACTATACCATTAATCTTCCTGTTTAGATGGGCTCATATAGCAAGTCACCTGCCTGGAAGAACAGACAACGAGATCAAGAACTACTGGAATTCATGGATCAAAAAGAAGATTCGAAAACCTTCCCCACCATCATCGACTTCGACAACAACCAGCACCGCTGCACCTATTGCTCAAATGGGTTATAATGACTCAACCCAACAACTAGATTTTGCAAGTCAAGATTACATCGCATCAAAGCCTCACGCTCAAGATCAAACCATATTCTCTTCAACATACCCTATGTTCATGTTTGATACCACTGCAATCGATCAATTGGCTGCCGAAAATTACAATGCGCGTGTTGAGCTCTTCCAAGATATGGTCTCAGTGGGTTTTAGTAACTCTGACGTGCCGTGGAATCTGAACCAGCATCAAGTCCAGGCTCTTCCTCCTCCTCCTCTTCCTCCTCCAGCCATGGACATAAACTATTTGCCGCCATTGATAGAGAACATGGACAGCATGTTGCCTATCATTGATGATCATCATCATCAAGTACTCCAACCTAACAATTGTAGTAACATGGATATGGAGGAGGGAGATCATCATCACCATCAGGATCAAATGGCAGAGTTGAATGAATGGGTTGTGTCCCAACAACAGTACTCGTCATCATGTCCTAACTTTCTTTTCTGGGACGAGATGAATGGTGTGGTGGATGATCATCAAGGGCCAGGATCAATAAATATCGTTGGAGAAGATCATCATAATATTATTGTACCTGCAACTTCATCAACTACGGGAGCCAATGCAGTACTGCTGTCTTCATTTCCTTCATCTTTATAAGATATTAATGGTGGTGATCCTACAGTACTGATGTCCCCTAACTCTCTCACTCTCTCTCTCTCTCTCTCTCTATCTCTCTATCTAGGAAGAGCTTTTCAAAATGGTGCAGGCGTTTGATCAAAACATGGAGTTTTCTTTGTTCTTTTTTGGTTTTTACTTTTGGGTGAAATATGATATTGGATTGTGAGATTAATGTATAGAGACATAAGCAAATGCATGCGATGTTTATTTAATTTGGGTTTGTAATTCGAACGGAAGAGGAAATGTATTAAGAAATGCAATGCGACAAGAAGCAATTTGAATCAAGTATCTATGCGTAAACCTTTAATCCTTCGTTTTCGTCATGGTATTAAATAAATCTAGCTCTAATATAAGCATTCGTTTTCCATCTTTTTGCGTTTTTGAATTCAAAGCTATTATCACTGCTGCAAAAAGAAGACAATTCAACAAGTTAACCTAGCTTGTATCCACTCGATCCCGCAATCCAGTATATGACAAATAATATAAAGTTATTATATAAACAAAACAAAAAAGAAACAGGGTTCGATTCTCATGCAATATTGTTAAAAATAAAAAATAAAAAAAAGAAACAAAACAAAAATTATTCACAATGTTACTAACACTTCTCTTCACCTTGAGTGTATGAAATATCAATTTTTTGAGTGTAGAATGACTTTATGGAGTCTCAATACAACCCCCAGGATATGTTATTGTCACACCCTATCCCAGAAATCAGAATTTTTTTTTTTTCCGAGTAAGGATGTGAATAGCTCTTAGTTGTCAAAGATAAGAAACACTTTGGCAAATAAAAACTATATAGCAAAATAAGAATCAGAGGTGACTTGGTTGTGGAACACTTATTACATAGGTCTGTTCTTACAAGATACACGAAAGTAAGCTTATACAATAAGCTTTATTGTACAAAGATAAACCAAAACAGTAAGCTAATAGTTTATTTCTTCTTCTCCTAGATCCAAATTTCCAGAATTTAAGTTCTAACCCTCAAGAGTATCATTTGCACAATGTCATAAAAGGGGTGAGCTTAAAGCTCAGTAGAGTAAACCTCATACATATAATTTAATGATGGTGTAAGACATAAAATGACTCCTTAATCTCCATTGTTAGTAATCTTATACTAATCTCGGTCATCAGTGTCATCTTGCCAAACAAAAGATCATTTTATCAATAATAATTGAAGGGGCTTCTCTCCCTAAGTGTATATACAATAGGCTGACATTGCTGGTCCCTTACGAGTATTAGACTCAACTACACAACTATTTTAATTTTTTCTTCAAAGTTCAAACTAAGACCAGATAGAAACAATATGATGATGAACGACTAAGCATATATTTTACATATCATAAACATTCTGATCAGCAGCAAATATCATTCAAAAACATATCAATAGATATATAAAATCATACTTGAGATTCCACATAACTTCCCCTACCTTAAACCTGGTTTAGTAAAGTTGAGGCTTTGTTTCTAGACCTCTAAAAGCTTGTTCCTAGACTTTGCTGTTTCCAGAGTCTCTATATTGTTTTCTGTTCTGTTTTCTAACTTGTGTTTTCTTACTTCAGGTAAAGACCTCTTTCATACTAGAAGATGTTACAATTAGAACATATAGTTACAATTAGAACATATAGGTAGACTTGCCACCTCCTGTTTACTCTAGCTTAGCTTAGTCAGTTAGATAAACACCTGAGAGTAGCTTATTGCCAACTACTGCTAGAAAAATCACCTGAAGATTATCCCAAACTGCCAGCTCTTGTTTTGAGCTTGCTGCCCAAGTTTTAAATTGCTCTAAGAGCAGCCATTTGCAGCACACAATTAAATTTATATCTGCAGACTTTTATTTGTGGTTGGAAGTGTATATATAAGCATGTGTTTCCATCAAGCTACTAGGTGATACAACAGTTAGATAAAACAAAATAGCATTCCAGAAATATTTTTTTTTTTCTCTAATCTGTTTCTGTGTATGTGTTGCAGGATTTAACACACACTTCCAGCCAATGCAAACTCAAGAAGAAGGAGCATAATTAACTAAGCATTTGCTGGAAATGTTGGTAGTTTTGCAAAATGTAATGACAGCAAGTCAAAAAAGCTATAAAGTACAAATCATAAACAAGAAATTGATGTATTGTGGCTTATGGAAACATGTATTAATGTAGATATAGTACTTTGTAGCTATCTATGTATCCTTCTTGAAACCATGCACAATCTGTGCTATCTCTCTCTTTTCTTCTTTTCTTCTTTTCTTTTCTTTTCTTTTCTTTTTGACAATGGTTGTATACAGGTTAAAGTTTTTTTTTTTTTTGTAAGAATCAATGACTCTTTTACTAAAACAAATAAGTTCAAAGAGATTTACATATATATAGCTATAACATAGTTTAGAAGTAGAGTAAATTAGACTTATTAACTAAACAGAGTTCAAGTCGTCACAGTTACAGCACAAAAAAAAAACCGTCATTATCGTTAACGTTAAAAGAGAGGAGAAGAGCTATTAGGTAGTCTCTTGTTAAAACATAGCTATTCCAGGTTATTTTCTTCCATCGCTGTATTGTTTTGATATTTGAGGAACAATGATTCATTAGTGGCTTTATTAATGACTCCTAAATTCTATAATTTTGTCCAGTTCCGTTGGAAAAGATATGGATAGATTTCTTTATTTGTCGTTGGAATATATGAAGATACAGCCAATATTTCCCAAACACTTTTTCTTAAGAATGAGAGAATGACCATGCATCCATCCTTTCATTAATTAGCTTTTGAAAATGTGTTAGTCCTTACTATTGTGATTTGAATAAGAGGTCCAATATTGCTTGAAGTTTGATTGAGATGATTAATTATGGGATTAATCTCTTAGCTAATTGTAGTGCATGAACCCTAACTGCCTTACCGTACAAGGCATTCACCATTTATGAAACTAATGATGAGGAAGCTAGATTTGCTTCGATCTTTCGTCAACCTTTCAACAAGATCCCGATGAGTTTGGGAATTATTCCTTCGTTAAAGGAAAAAGGACGTCCTCTGTCTTCGTCAACAATATATATTAATATATTATTGTACCAAGTACCGCCATGCATAGTCATCGATGGGCTCCAGTGTTTCATCTCTTTCGTGTATAGCTATGGCTCTCCTACCCCATTTTAGGTCATGGTTTCAATAGTTTCGTTGATCGGGTTTGCGTAGGAACAATACCTCATCCATACTTAAGACACCCATGAGTACGTCCACAACTACCATAACTACTACGTACTTCAACAACTTTGTGCTCTTGTTATAAGGAACTAGTAGTAGTGCGACTGGGCGACTTGATAAAAGGATATATAACTCAAGATTCAGGCTACCAATACCAAAGACACTCTTACAGCGAAAGAAGTAATTCATAGAAAGATTTGGCGCCATAAATTCAGTGGTTAGTGATATCTGTAAATCGGTGGTGTCTGTCAAGAGAAGAATGAACAAAGTAGTTAATGGCATGAAAACATATCCAAGGGAAGTTTAACGGTAAAACCGTAAATTAATATGCTGCCTTAATCTTTCTTTGTCTTGAACCCCATACCCCCATCAGAATAAGGGGTGATCCCAAAACGGAATTCACCGGTAGTGGTTGGTTGAAGCTCGGCAAGGTTGTCGCTCCCTTCTTGTCATGTTCTAGGCTGAATGAGCGGTTAAATTGTACAGCTGAATGAGCGGTTAAATTGTACATTGAAGTTGTATCGCTCGGTATCGCTCGAGCGAGACAATGTGAAATTAAAAAGTCTTCATTCTGCATTTTTCTCTTGATAGTCTACTATGGATTTAGAAAAGAAAATATAAGGTTTCTTACAATCCATGTAGGAATTATATAAAGCCGTCTTGGCCTGTTATTTCTTTCTCTTGTACGTCATATTTTTCATGTATAATAATCCAAACGATTTGCACTGCCTATAACATATCACATATGCAATCAACGATTTAATCAAAAAGGGCAAAGAGTAAAAATAATCACGGTTTTATTCTTCTTATTATTTTTTTTATGAAATTTGAGGTTTGATATAACAAAAAAAATTTTGATAGAGCAAACTTATCATGTGACGATAACATACTCATTGTTAACACCTCTTCGAGTTTGATAACTCTATTAATGTTTCAATTTGAGTTTGACAGTAGTATTAGTTAGAAACACTTTTAGTATTCATGTTCTTTTTGATAATTACACACAACCACAATATTTTGCATTCATTTTACCAAATACCTCCAAACTGTTTTTCATTCTCATAACATTTAAAAAAAACAACTCACCAAACACTCGATGCTTCTTCTCTAAAGTTACACCGATCCGGTGGATCTTGTGGGCCGAAAAGAAAAGAGGCCTCATGACCCTGTGGGCAGAAAAAGAAAAACGATCTAAAAAGAGAAACAAATAGCAGGCCAAGAACCAAAGAATTGGGCCCATAGAGTGTATATAAATTCCGAAAACCGCAGAGGGTCCCAAAAACCCAGGCCCATATCTCGCTATGTTTACCCTAAAAACGAGTATAAATTCCACACTATCACTTCAACCCATAAGAGATTTAGGGTTTACATAAGAGCGCAGGCGATAAGAGTTTAGCACACCAAGCTTGTATCTTTCGCCGCCGACTCTCCACCGCAACCATGGTACGTCCTCCTCCTCCTCCTCCTCCGTTTCAATTCTCTGCTCCTCTGCTTCTGATCTCTTTCGTTATTTGCAGATCATTTCAGAGAAGAACCGCCGCGAGATCTCCAAGTACCTCTTCCAAGGTTCGCAAGCAAATCTCTAATCTCAATCACTGCTCGCGTTTCGTGTAATTGAAGTGATGGATTAATCGTTTTGATGTTTTGATTTTGATTTTGATTTTTGATCAGAGGGAGTGTGCTATGCGAAGAAGGACTACAACATGCCGAAGCATCCAGAGATCGATGTGCCGAATCTGCAGGTGATTAAGCTGATGCAGAGCTTCAAATCCAAGGAGTATGTGAGGGAGACCTTCGCCTGGATGCACTATTACTGGTACCTCACCAATGATGGCATTGAGTTCTTGAGGAACTATCTCAACCTGCCATCGGAGATTGTGCCTAACACTCTCAAGAAGCAGGCTAAGCCCGCCGGCCGTCCTTTCGGTGGCCCACCAGGCGACCGCCCTCGGTAATTGACGACTCTTATCCTTTTTAGGTTTTATTGTTGATTGAATTTGAAGATTTATATTACTGTGATGTGGTTTTGTGAATTGTGTTGAATTACAATGTAGAGAAACGGTTTGATACATGATGGTTGTGCCTTTGAATTTGTGAATTAGTTCCATTGTTTGGCTTATTTTGAAGTATGAAATGATAATTCAATATGTACAGTTATATAATGGCAACTAGATAAGATGATTGATGAAATTTGATACTGTCTAAACTGCGAAACTGTTAGGTTTGTATTGGGAATTGGATGGTTAGTTGTTTTGTAGGTTTGATACTGGTTTAGTTCTTTGTCCAGTTCCATTCTATTGTTTTAGGTTTAGTTTCTAGTGCATTTGTTGAACACTGATTGACTGGAATTTGATTTGGTTTTTGTTGATGTGCATTAGTGGCCCACCTCGCTTTGGTGATGGAGAGCGCAGATTTGGAGGTGACCGTGATGGTTACCGTGGAGGTCCTCGTGGTGGACCAGGAGGTGACTTTGGCGGTGACAAGGGAGGAGCCCCTGCTGACTACAGACCTTCTTTCGGGGTAATTTTTCTGTTGCTTAAAGTAGTTTTTTTCTTGTCAGTTTCAGGTTCTATTTTTGTTTGCCAAGTAATTTCATCAACAAATTGTGGGATCAGTACTTGTTGGTTATGGTGAAAAGAAAAGCCTAGTTGAATCAGATCAATACAACTTGAAAACAGTATTGCTAATGAGAATAAAATGGCTTTTGCAAGATAATCTACTAGTTTCAGATAAACATGGAAGACTAACCTAGAGATGGCTATAACATGGGTATAATGTGATTTTTTTTATTTTAGTTTCTGATCTAACTTTAATATGATGACTTGGGGACAATTGATAAGTCATTTGAGAAAATCTCTTATTACAAAGTAGTATATAGTTGCTATATTCTACTTGGTTTTACTCACTCTGTTTTTTTCGCAGGGTGCTCCAACAAGACCTGCCTTCGGTCGTGGAGCTGGTGGTTTTGGTGCAGGCCCAGCTAGCTCTAATCTTTCTTAAGATAGGATGTTGCTTCAACAGTTGCTTGGTTTCCTGAGTTTGTATTTCAAGAACAGATAACTTTCTTTTTTAGGAAACAATAGCAGTTTTGTTCAATTGCTAGTATTGGGATTGTATTCGAAGTTTATGTTATTCTACTTTGTCTTTTGAACCCAACTTTGGGAAAGCAATTTCATCTTGGCTTATCTATAATATGTGATAAATTTTATTATGGTTTTTCTGCTTGAATACCTTGGCTCTCAATTTTTGGTTTTATTATGGTTTTCCTGCCATCATTTTTGTCTCATTAATTTTCCATGTCTTAATAGTGTTCAGATGTGTACTATGTAGTTTCAAAATCCGTTCAACTATGTTTTATGAACCTCATGTTATCTATATACAAAGTGAAGCAGTGCTTGCATTACATGTCCTTGCATAATGAGACGTGTAGTTTTACATTTGGGGAATGTCAAAAAGAAAGAAAAAGGACAGAATGATCTGCCTTGTGTAAGCAGCACTGGCGAATGTTGGCCATGGATTGTCACCCTCCTTTGCCCAGTAATTGCAGACCCTCTAGTTTCTCCCTCTGATTGGCAATAACATGCTTTATGTTTGAAGTACATGGAGACCCCCCTCCTTCTGCACCATTGCTATGTCGAGCTCACGGGCCAAAGATTTAGATTTAGCTAGTAGAGTTGATCATCTTTGATGAGTGCTGGCGTATGCAATGTTATGAAATCAAATTGCCAAATCACATTTTGGTATCTTACCAGTCGGCCGTCAAACAATAAATGTCCTAGTCGTCTTTAGATAAAACAAAGTGCAAGAGAACGCGCCCTACGCGCGGAGAAAAAAGAAAAAGCAAAGAGAGCTCTCTCCCGGCCGAACGCCGCTGGCGCTTCGGCCGCTGCGTTCCGGTCCGGGAGAGGATGGTGGTTCCGGCAAGCAGCGGGGTTCAATGGCAGGGTTTCGGTCTAGGATCCGGGAGAGGTTGTTTGAACTTGGAGAGGGCAGATCGATCTAGATCTGTTCTGGTATCGGGGGCGAGCACGGGCAAGGAGCAGCGCTGGCTGCCGTCGCCACTGCGGTCGGGATCTGGGCCGTGTCTGCATCTTCGATCTCACGGCGGAGATGAGCCCAGAGAGGTTCTGCTTCGCTGGGGGCTCCGATCTCGGTCTTCTGCCGGCCTTTGGGGCAGTCCTCGACTGGGCGCGGCGTTGCAGCGACGTTGGGTTGCTGCGCGGTGGACTGGGTGGCGTAGGGATGAACGGCGGAGACCGGGCGGTGCATGGTGGCGGTGTTGGGTTGGCGGAGGGCGTTGGCAACAAACTTGGTGGAGTGCGGCGCTGGTGTCTGGTGGGAAGAGGAGATTGGACCGAGCCTTACTGGGGTTTTTGTGTTTAGTTTTTTTCTGTTGTGTTTGTTTGTTTGGGTTGTTTCGTTTTCTGCAGTTTTTGGGTCCTTTTGACCTCAAATAAGTCCCTTCTCTTTCGAGTAAGGGTAGTTTGGAGTGGCCTCTGTGCCGGTATGTGCATCTCGTATGCCTGGTCTGCTCTAGGTTGGAGGCGAGTTCCTTGCTTTCGCAAATGGTCGCTCTCTCCTGGTAGCAGTAGTGTGTCTGCCCTAGGTTGGCGGCAAGCCTGGTCTGCTCTAGGTTGGAGGCGAGTTCCTTGCTTTCGCAAATGGTCGCTCTCTCCTAGTAGCAGTAGTGTGTCTGCCCTAGGTAGGCGGCGAGTTCCTTGCTTTGTCAAATGGTCGCTGCCTCCTAGTGGTAGGGTGAAACCTAGTGTCGCTGGATGTTTGATCCAGTGGCAACATGATGGGAAAGCTGTACGTATGGAAATTATGCTAAGCTGCAATCAAGTTGCAGATCAAGTTATTTTTCCGTCCTGTCACCGCTGTGTGACTTATGTCAAAGCAAATAGAGACGCCAGTAGTGCGCTCTTTGCTAGTTGGTGCATTTCTGGATACATGTTTGTAGTTGAGGCTCCTGTTATTATCTCAGGAAGTTCTCTTGATGTACTTTTTTATCTGGGGTTTAGGTCTCATGTCCCCCCCATGTATTCCGTTGTTTCACTTATCAAGGCTTGAGGGCAGCCGCACCGGCCCTTATTTCAAAAAAAAAAAAAAATGTCCTAGTCAATGGCACTGTTGCGTTTCCTGATGACCTTTTTGTTGGGCCAATATTAAGGCCATCACTTTCATAGTTTCATTATATATTGGCCGGCCAATATTATAATTAGAGGTGCACAATGCTGGTTTTGTTTAAATTCTCGGTTCTGTAACCTCATTACCAATTAATATGGGGATTTTTGGCAAGAAAGCAGCATCTGGATTCTCTGCCTCTTCCACAGCAGAACAAGTTACTCAAGGAATTGATGGAACTGGTCTTACTGCCATTGTTACAGGTCATAAATTTTCTACTACTGTGTTTTCAAGCTTAGTATGTCCTTCTCTATTTTCGTTCTTTCTATAGAGGAAAAGGCTCAAAAGCTTATGCATCCAAACAAAATTAGAGTAAGAATTCAGCATGTCACAACTAAACTTAACTGACATAAACTGATATATAGAATTCAGTATGATTAATATCAGTATCTTCCCCTGTATGTATTATAAGTATAATACTAGAAACCAGTGGATTTGATGTATATCTTGAGTTCTATGTCTCCTAATGTTTATTGCATGACAACATCTACATGGTCTTTTTTTTTTGACAAGAACATCTACATGGTCTTAAACAGCTCTTTAGCCTATGGATGCCTCAAATATGTTTCCTTGCTTCAAAGTTAGGCCGTTAAATGTTCCGTGTAATCTAAATTTTTATTCAATTTTAGGAGCCACAAATGGTATTGGCCTAGAGACGGCGCGTGTTCTTGCATTGCGTGGTGTTCATGTAGTAATGGCAGTAAGGAACATGGATGCCGGTACCAATGTCAAAGAAGCAATCCTCAAAGAAATCCCGGATGCAAAAATTGATGTTATGGAGTTAGATCTCAGCTCATTGGCATCTGTCAGAAAATTTGGAGCAGAGTTTGATTCCAGAGGCCTTCCCTTGAATATCCTTATGTAAGATCAGCAATCATGTTCTGATTTTTTCTTTCTTACATTGATTCTCTTATATGTACTCAGTGCGGGGAAAAGCTCGTATAGAAACAACTTATATTTCTTCCTTCGTTCCCAGTAACAATGCAGGGGTTATGGCAGATAAGTTCAAGCTATCACAAGACAACATAGAACTCAATTTTGCGACCAACCATTTAGGTCTGTTACCTACAAATTTTTGCATGGTTGTTTTCTACAAGCCGCTCTAATGAATCTATACATTTGTTACTTGAACCATCCAATATGCAGGTCATTTTCTTCTCACAAATCTGTTGTTGGAGAACATGAAACACACATCAAGAGAAAGCGGCATAGAGGGGAGAATTGTTAATGTATCATCTCTTGGCCATACATATGTATACAATGAAGGAATTCGTTTCGATAGTTTCAATGATGAATCGAGGTAACACCATCAATAGCAGCATGTCTTGCGGCGTTTGTTGGTTTAAGATCAGTTAAATGTGTTTTACTTGCTACTTGACAGATACAACAAGTATGTTGCATATGGAGAATCGAAGCTGGCTAATATACTGCATGCTAATGAGCTTACAACGCTCTTCAAGGTATTGACCTTAAGCTTCAAGTATATACTTCTTGGTTGAGAGATATCTTATTTTCAAAATATTGACTAAACAGGAAGAAGGAATTGAGATGACTGCTAATTCTCTTCATCCTGGAGCAATTCACACGAATATTATACGCAATGATATGTTTTTAAAGTGTAAGCTAGCTTCATCTGCTTACTTTTCCAGTGTGAATGTGTCTGCTTTTTAACTGATTCACCTATTATTCGGCTTCACACAGGTCTTCTCAGTGTGTTGGGTATATTTGTGGCCAAAACTACTCAGCAGGTACTTCTTTAGGCTTCACAGTATATGTAGCATCATTGTTTAGGTGCAATGCTACATGGAGTCATGAACCTCACTCATAAACCACATCTATGATAGCATCACTCATGACATGATCCACAAAGACAAAGGGGTCTCAACTCTATTAGAGATATGATCTATGATGTGATTCAAATAATTAATTTTCATTGAACCTGTTTGTGCAGGGAGCGGCAACCACATGCTTTGTGGCACTGAATCCACAAGTGAAGGGAGTAAGCGGAGAATACTTTGTGGACTGTAACATTGCCAAACCGAGCTCTCAGGCCAAAGATGCAGATTTGGCTAGGAGACTCTGGATTTTTAGCTCGAATTTGACCAATCTCAAGTAGCATACAGGTTCTAATGTCTGTTGCATCACTGCTTATGAAAATCAATTGGCAACTCACGTGTATCATAGTTGTAATTTGAAATAGTGGTCAAAAATCTGTTTTTGCCAAAGGCATTGTTCCATAGTATAAGGAGACTGACCAAAGAAAAATATGTATTAAGGAGAAATCAAATGCTAGAAGCTGAGAATAAAAGCAGAAGCACTTCTGCAACATTAGACACTATCCAATAAAATTCCAATTTCCATAAACTAATGCAAGTGTACAGAAACTGAAAGAAGACTCCTCCGATCTAACTACACATAAAAAATTAAAAAATAAAGGCTAAAGTTTGTATTACTGGGGTATCAAATCAACATATGATGTATGGAAAACGCAAATATAGAAGAATATTAGTGTAGCTGGTCTCGGGTACATTAACTTCAGTAATGGAGATATGTACACATTCAACACTGGTGAACCAGCCTTTTTTCATTTATATTTTTTTTTTGTAATGTTGTAGAACAGCAAAGTTAACACTAAGAAAAAGGATTCAACTGTGGAATATGCTTATGATCTAGATCTACAAAGTAAACAGATGCATACAGCATTTACGCTACTAAAAGACACATAGCATTTGAACAAATAAACAAAAATACTAGCAATGGACAAGATAATCATTGAAATTTCACAGTAAACTGATACTGACCTTCGAAGTACATGAAGACTCCAACCTTTTGGCACCATGGCTTGCACTACCTCACAATGACAACAGGCATGACCTTCTTCGTCAGATTAAGCTTACCCTTCTTGACAGTGGTTGACCATGTCACTAACACAAGAAGATGGAACTAGTTCAGATGACCCTTGATTCCCTTGACTGAAATGATGTACAGGTTCTTATATCCTGTATTGTCAGCACAGTTCACTATGGCTGCCACTGGTAGACCAACAAGTCCTAAATAAACTTGTTTCTCTAATTTTTGAGCAGACCACCTAATAATCATTATTTAGTAGGAGAAAACTCCCCACAAATTTATACAGACGCTTTGCATTAGTTTCACAATATCTAAATCGACAACTGGTATTAAGAGTTACAAAACCACAACTGGAAGACACTACTGAAGGAAATACTTCTGTACATGCACATTGCATTGTTCATGTCACTACTAACTCTAGACAGTACACACATTTTTAAAGGTCTAACAAAAAGAGTGTTTCTCAGTCAACTTCTTCCATCTGGCTTTCCTCAACCTTATTCTCCTCCGATGGAGGCATGTCGACATCATCAACTAGTTCAGGGTCATCATCTTCATCAATGCTGAGACCCAGTTTCAGCATCCTGTGAATCCTCCCAGCAAACCTGTTGGGATCATCAAGGCTGAACCCCGAACTCAACAGGGCGGTCTCATAGAGCAGCAGCACAAGGTCCTTCACCGACTTGTCATTCTCATCAGTCTCGACCCTCTTCCTCAGCTCCTCCACTATAGGATTGTCGGGATTAATCTCCATAGTCTTCTTGCTAGACATGTAAGCTCCCATGCTGTTGTCCCTCAAAGCCTGAGCTTTCATGATCCTCTCCATGTTAGCTGTCCACCCATACTCTCCAGTCACCAAGACACACGGTGAGTCCACAACTCTGTCAGAGACCACCACCTTCTCCACCCTATCCCCAAGAATCTCCTTGGTCTTCTTGCACAGATTCTCAAACGACTTCTTCTTCTCCTCTCTCTGCTTCTTCTCCTCCTCCGACTCATCCTCCAGCTGCAGCCTTTCTTTCGTTACAGATACAAGCTTCTTCCCATCATACTCCTTCAACTGTCCAACAGCATACTCATCAATCGGCTCAACCATAAACAACACCTCATATCCCTTCTTCTTAAGCCTCTCCAGAAACGGCGAGTTCTCGACAGCCTTCTTGCTCTCACCAGTAATGTAGTAGATGTTCTTTTGGCCCTCCTTCATCCTAGTCACATAGTCCTTAAAGCTGGTCATCTCATCAGTGCTTTTGGTGGAGTAGTACCTGAGCAAATCAGCCAGCTTCGCCCTGTTCTGGCTGTCCTCATGGATACCCAACTTGAGGTTCTTCGAGAAAGCCTCATAGAATTTAGTATACTCCTCCTTATTCTCTGCAACCTCATTGAACATCTCGAGGCACTTCTTCACCAGATTCTTCCTAATCACCTTGAGAATCTTGTTCTGTTGCAGCATCTCACGCGAAATGTTGAGCGGCAGATCATCAGAATCCACAACGCCCTTCACAAATCCAAGGTACTCCGGCATTAGCTCCTCACAATTGTCCATTATAAACACCCTGCGCACATAAAGCTTGATGTTGTTCGGCTTCTTCCTCGTGTCAAACAGATCAAAAGGTGCTCTTTTCGGCAAGAAGAGGATTGACTTGAACTCGAGCTGCCCTTCTACAGTGAAATGCTTCCAAGCAAGAGGGTCTTCCCAATCATTGGTAAGGCTCTTGTAGAAAGTGCAATACTCCTCCTTCGAAACCTCCTCCGGCTTCCTCAGCCAAATCGGCTTCTGCTTGTTGAGTAGCTCCCACTCATGTACCACCTTCTTTACCTGCTTCTTCTTCGGCTTCCCTTCCTTGTCTTTGTCCTCATCAACTTCCTCAACATCCCCCTCTTCCGTATTGTTGCCTTCCCCTGCATCATCTTCATCATCACTAATCTCCTTCTCCACAGTCTTCTCCACCCAGAGGTAAATCGGGTAGCTTATAAACTCGGAATGCTTCTTCACAAGCTCCTTGAGCTTCCTCTCGTCCAAGAAATCGAGCTGGTCTTCCTTGAGATACAAAATCACCTTGGTCCCTCTACCAAGTGGCTCTCCATTAACATCCCTAGTAACAGTAAAAGACCCACCAGCCTGAGACTCCCACACATATTGATCATCATCATTGTGCTTAGTCACAACAAGGACCTTCTCAGCCACCAAATAAGCAGAGTAGAATCCCACGCCGAACTGCCCGATCATGCTCACGTCAGCCCCGGCCTGTAAAGCCTCCATAAACTCCTTGGTCCCGGACCTCGCAATCGTCCCCAGATTGTTCACCAATTCTGATTCAACATCAAATTCATCAGTTAAATCGTTCCATCAAACAATTACAATGTACGGAAAATAGTATCCATTAAGTACCTGCTTTGGTCATGCCAACGCCGGTGTCGAAGATGGTGAGGGTTTTTTTGACCTTGTCTGGGATGATCCGGATGCATAGTTCGGGTTGAGACTCGAGCTTGCTGGGATCAGTCAAGCTCTCGAATCGGATCTTGTCCAATGCATCAGAGGCATTGCTGATAAGCTCGCGGAGGAAAATCTCTTTGTTGCTGTAGAAAGTGTTGATGATCAAACTCAGAAGCTGGTTGATCTCCGCCTGGAATGCGAAGGTCTCAACGTCAGCTTCCATCTCAATTTCAACCATTTTCACTAACTCGAACTCAAAATTTTACAATGCTTTGATAGTGTTTACTCTTTTTTTGTCTTTGTGAATATTTATAATGGGAGAGAGTGAGAGGTTTGGATGAGGTTCTGGTGGGTTCTTTGCCGACCCAGCGAGTCGGTTATAGATGAATCGATCTTGGTGCTTCTAGTTTCTGGATGTCACTCTTAGTTTAGAACTTTCCCGCCAGCGCCTATTTTTGCTACAACTGTGTTTTGCTTCTGTACGTGGCATTCTAAGCAGAGGGATACGTTGTGTCATTTGACTCTTGACTGTTTATCCGGCCCAGAGATACGATGATTGTTTCTGGGCCAAATATCTAACTATTTATTTTGGGCCTGGTTCGTTGATTGTTTACTGTCCAGAAACAATCAATAGAGTAGGCTCAGAAGAGATAGCTGATATCCGGCCCGGATCTCCTAGAGCACAAAATTCTGTCAAATCGAATAGCATTTTGAAAATTATGTTTTAGTAATAGTGAGTTCATGGCATAGAAGAATTTGAATGAAAATAGGAATTGTAATGGTTTGACATGCTTCGACGTGTCATTGGGTCACTTTCTGAATTTTATGTGTTTGTGAGCTTAGTATCCATAGAGCATGTCTTGTAGAATATAAACTTGTAAAACACTGAAATATGGAGTCCATATTCTTTCTCTTTAATTAAAAAATTGTAAAATGAAAATGTGTTGGAGATTTCAGTATTCCGTTAATTGAAACACATCTAAAAATAATGATTTATCAATGGTGAGATAATTTGAATAGAATTGAGGTTTTGCATGTTTTGCCATGTCGAGAGGTGTTTATGGAGGCACCAGTAGAATGCAATGACAATGCCAAAACATGTCAAACTTTTGTAATAGTATTTTTTTTCTTGAAATTAATATGTACCATAAGCTCATTATTCCTAGAGCATGATTTTTAGAACATATTTCAATTATCGGAACACCGAAAACCTCAAACAGTTTTTTATTTTATAAAATTTATTATTTTCTAACTTTGAAAAAATCGTTAGAGATATTTGCGTCTTAATTTTTGAGTTCCAACAGTTCGAGAAGTGTTTAAAAATTATTATTTGATGGTAAAAAAATTTTAGTGAGAAAATAAGAAATTGCGACTTTGGCCAAAATGTCATGTGTTGTAGTCCATGGTTTTGAATTTTTGAGAAACTATTAGAGTCCAATTTTCAACTCTATGAATTGCAATTAGTTTATAGTTTTCTTTTATCTTTTTATATTTTTATATATATATTTTTTTTATCAAATAAATAACTTTATAGATTGAAATTCAATAGAGTTTATTACAATTATATTGTAACATATCTATAAAACATTATTGGAGTGTTGTCAAACCACAATGAACTCATGCTAGCCTTAAGCTAAAATGACCATTACATATCATTCCGCTGTCATCCATTGACAGATCAAGAAGATGTGGTAGTACCCACAGTGGTACATAGAGATAGACAATGCTCTGCTATTACGAAATAGCTTGAATCCTCGTTCAGTATTACTTTAGAAGATTGGCTAGTACTGCCTATGATCACGAGAAGCATATTTAGTTGAAACAATCCACCGAGATCCCAAATGCCAAAATCTAAAGTACCTGGGCTCATGAGTGTGGGCCACATTTGGGTCCAAATTCAAGCAACATTCTCAAAAACTTTAGACACCCAAAACTCCCAGACTGATTTAGGCTAAGGTATTGGCTTGGGCCCTCCAATTAATCTGGGCACCCAAGTGGAGCTGGGCCTCCCAATTGATCTGAGAATATATAAATAGTGTTATATTTAATAGACAAGCCATTTACAATTTAATAATAATAAAGTAAGATGTTAAAATTAATGACAAGATGATGTCTTGGCTAAGATGCAGCATGAATACATCAAGTGCATTGTAGAATGAATTCACATGACATCCTCTTCTTATGAAGGAAGATAGGGGGATAAAAAGAAGTAAATGGTTATTAAATCATTCTGAACTAGTAATAATGAGGTTATTAAATCATTCTGAAATAGTAATAATGATTGATTCATTGTATGTTCTGAACTTGGGACAGCAAAGACTTGTTATTCTCCCAGTTCCCCCAAGCATTTTATCAGTACATCTCTCTCTCTCTGTGTTTTTTCTTCTCCTGTTTATTTTAATTGTTATTGAAACTGGTTCCTGGTAGCATTCATGTTAGAAACCCAAATATTCTCTGTCAGTAGAGAAATTGTTAATTCTCCCTAAACCTAACACATTGTAGGGGCACAAAAATCAAAGAGATTATTCAAAAAAAAAAAAAAATCAAAGAGATGAAAATACTGAGAAAATTCATTGAACTGGTTACCATTTTTTCCAAGTGAGAGTCATGGTGACAATAACCCTCTGTAGGAACCTTTGCCAATATTGCATCAGAAGTCTAGTATCATGGATTCATGGGTAGTTGGTGACTGAAAAAGTTTGACAGAGACTACATAACCAATCCTTTAAGGTTTACCGGAGACTTAAGTTTGCGTCAAGTAGCTATCTTTTAGAGTGTGTCACACTTCATCATAAAGTCTCAACAACAGCAACACCCTAGAACATGTCGACTCTGACTCTAAGATGTAATACAGTGTGCGGTAAAATTAAGATTTCACATTTTGGTGCAAGTAGAAATTTTGATATTTCAAATTTATGAAAGTTGTTGAGGGTGATACCGCCCGCATCAAAATGTCCACGACTCTAATAGAAAACAAAAGAAGTTGGAAGTCCAGAATCTAATGCTTGATTTGTTGGTCAAAGTAAATAGACGCGTGTGCTCCATGATGTAACCTAGTCCAACTCCTTCATAAGTACTTTTTACAACTTGTTGTTTGTTAAAAATTTTGAAACCAAGAAAAGTCGGAGTCATCACCTTAAAAAAAAGTCACGGATTTTGCAAACCGTTTCCAGACCGAAAGCTCTAGAAAAGTTGAAGAAAGCTAGCTTTTTGCAGTGCATTGCATTCAGAGTTTCACAGAAAACCCATTACTCGTTATCCAAAAATCACATATTCAGCTAAATTTGGCTGAGGATCACGAGCACCATTAAAGCCCAGAACAACCCACTTGAGGGTTTTTGAACCCATCACAGAAAGGAGCTTCCTTTGGGTGGTTTGAGTTTTCAAGTAGGTTGAACATGGCTGCCAAGGAATCAAGCTCTGCTGCTTCAACAGATTCTAAAATCAAAAGGGTGCTCACGCATAATGGTAGATATGCGCAGTACAATGTGTTTGGGAACTTGTTTGAGGTCTCTAGCAAGTATGTCCCGCCAATTAGGCCAATTGGAAGAGGTGCTTATGGCATTGTCTGGTAAGTTTTTGCTTAAAGTTTTGATCTTTTTGGCTTCTTTAGCTCCCAAATTGCTTTGTTTTAGAATTGGGTAAATTTGAGTACTATTTATGTGGTGAAATGGTGAATCATATTCAGGAGCATTATGAAGAAAACATGTATGAAATTGAGCAACTAGGGACTATTTAACTGATATAATTTTTTGGATTGATATGATTTGTTATTCCAGCTTTCTTTGTTGGAGTTATTTGATCTCTCCGCTTAGAGTTTTGTTGGTACTGTACTACTATACTAACATATAGGAAGGAGGGAATAAGGGATATCTTATTCCTATAGAAGTTGGCACATACAATGTCAACCAATTAGTTTTCTCAGATTCTTATATCAATTTGGTGATAAATGAGCTAGTTTCGTGAATATAGTTGATTCTTGTTAGCTGAGCAGGTTCAGTTGCTAGACTTCATGCTTTTTTTTTTCAGCTCATCATCTGTTATCGAGAGCAAATTAGTCTACAATACTGCTTATAACGCTGATGAATGGCTTGTTTCTTTTGACAAAGTATGATCGTTGGTTAATATAGTGGTGGGTTACAATTTTCTCTTCTCTTCTTTCTAGTGCTGCTGTTAATTCAGACACACATGAGGAAGTTGCCATTAAGAAGATCGGTAATGCTTTTGACAACATAATAGATGCCAAGAGGACGTTAAGAGAAATCAAGCTTCTTCGCCATATGAACCATGAAAATGTAAGTTTCATTTTTTGAGTTATAACTGAACTTATAAGGAAGTCTACGATAAAATTCATGCTGATATAGTGATATGTCGCTATGCATTTAAGGATGAATTATGCCAAATTTCCTCAGTCCACTTGCAATGCATAATTTCACATATCCAAGTACTGAACTACTAATTGACTTGGTGTTCCGAAGCCTTTGTTTAGCATCTGGCAAGGGCAACAATAGACAAGTGCCTAAAAGGTTCTGTAAAATGGTACATCATTTATCCCATACTTCATACTCAGATAGGTGTTTCTTCTGTGTATCAGTAAGTGCACCTCACTGGCCATGAGGGGGAGAAACATCTTATACAGCCTCTCAGTGTGCTATGAATTTGGCACCTCATTCTTGTCTTTCTGGGTTTTCTATTATAAACAAAAATGTGAATTATGGGTGAGCATGTCTAAATTTTTGTAGCCATATCCCAGAATGGTTCATTCACATGTGCCCTTATGAGTTTATTTTCTGTTGGACTTCATATGTTACTTCTATTTGGGTCTGCTCAGAATTACAGCTCAGCTAATTCCCTCCACAGGTTATTGGCCTCAAGGACATCGTACGACCGCCCAAAAAAGACAACTTCAATGATGTATACATTGTTTATGAATTAATGGACACTGATCTTCATCAGATCATTCGTTCTGACCAACAACTAACTGATGATCATTGTCAGGTTTGCAACAATGATATCAATGAGGCTTCATACATGTCATTGTTCTTATACATTTCAAATTCTCAATATATATCTGGTTGTTGCAGTAATTATTACATACCTTTGAGATGAAGGTTTCAAAATTGAACTTTCCTAAATTTGATGCTTGATGAGAATGGATTTTACATTTTTATAAAAGGTTGAAAACACCATGCATGTAGTGATTAGATAATGTTGATAGAAGGGAACTCATCTAATGTTTAATATGTTAAGATTTTGTTATTTAAATTTTAAAGAAAAAAGTCTCATTTTAAAAATTGTTTAACTGTTAGGAATAGATTTTTTTTTTTTTAATTTTTTTTTCTGCGAATCAATGGGATTTCTGAATTATGTTTACCTTTCCTGCCTGTGAGTCATAGATGGGAATCCGATTTCCTATGAAGTAATGATGTCCCCTTTAGTCTGTGATTATGTGCTTCAATTTTTGAATGATTTAGTGTGCGTTTGCTTGTCTCATTGTTGGAGTGTTCCTGATGAACTAACTCTAGATTCTTATCCTGGAAAATGCAGTACTTTCTGTATCAGCTGTTAAGAGGACTAAAATATATTCACTCTGCCAATGTGTTGCACCGGGATCTGAAGCCAAGTAATCTGCTTCTTAATGCTAATTGTGACCTTAAAATTGGAGATTTTGGACTAGCCAGAACAACATCCGAGACGGATTTCATGACTGAATATGTTGTCACTCGTTGGTACCGAGCACCAGAGTTGCTTCTTAATTGTTCAGAGTACACTGCTGCAATTGATATATGGTCTGTTGGTTGCATACTCGGTGAAATCATAACCAGAGAACCTTTGTTTCCTGGGAAGGATTACGTTCATCAGCTGAGGCTTATCACCGAGGTACTACTTTTAGAGCTTCCAAATGAACATAAAATTTAATCAAGCATTATATTTAGTGTCCTACTGATCTAAGATTGAAGTTACATCAGTAAAAACTGAATATAAAAAGGAAAAGGGGTAACCTAGTTTGATAGTTGTCCATTCTTGAACCCTCTTCTCTCTGAATTTTCTCATTCTCTTTGTCTGGAGAGTTCCTTTCCCATCCTAGCACAAGCTAGGTGGCTAGGTAGGTTGCTGTGCCTAGACAGAGTTGAGTTGAAATATTCTGAAGTGTTCCATGATCCCTAGCTCAGGTGGCAGGGGATAGGTGGGGGTTAAGGGTAGAGATCCTTGGTTCAGACCTCCTTGTGATAAAAAAAAAAATTATTTTATAGTGGACATTCCCAAATACCACCATAACCAAACAAAACAGCCTAGTTATTGTTGAATGATAGTCTGATAACTAGGGGATTATAGTCCGGGAAATGGTTGGTGCTTGGTTGTTTCTTCCTGAGTTCTAATTTCAAAAGCTACTAATTTCAGTAATTTGTTATAAGATATGCAGGTTAGATAGGTGTTCATATGTTCAAAATTTTATTATGCAAAATGTCAAGCTGGTGGTCTATTATGTCTGCAAAATTTTCAGTGAGCAAATTTGTGGGGTGTTTTTTTTTTCCTTCCTAGTGGGAAGTTCTTTACAAGTGGTAGACAGATGTACATGGAACATAATATGTGATATTATTTTGGTTGTTTAAAGTTAATAGGTTCACCTGATGATGCGAGCCTTGGATTTCTTCGAAGTGATAATACCCGCAGATATGTAAAACAGCTCCCGCAATTCCGGAGGCAACAGTTCTCTGCTAGATTCCCTAATATGTCTCCTGGGGCTTTGGATTTGCTAGAGAAAATGCTCGTCTTTGATCCCACCAGACGCATTACTGGTACAAGAAATGGGTTTAAGCTTTCTAGAGCTTTTGCAAAGTATTGGATCATATTGAGTCAATGTTTTTTTTTTCCTGACTCATGGTTATATATCTGTTTGCAGTTGACGAGGCACTTTGTCACCCATACTTGTCGTCCCTTCACGACAACAATGATGAGCCTGTTTGCCCCAGGCCTTTCCATTTTGATTTTGAGCAACCATCATGCACTGAAGAGCACATCAAAGAGCTCATCTGGAGGGAAGCAGTGAAGTATAATCCAGAGCCAACTCATTAAAGGGCTTGCTTTTCTAGGTCTGTAGATACATATTATGAATCAGTCCCTCTGTAACAATGAATCATCAATCACATTCGGAATAGCTATAAAGATTGTGTACTTGTAACTTGAGTTCAACTGATGTACTAGGAGCTGAGTTACTTGAGAAGGCCCCAAGTCGGTTGTTGTTATGCTCTTACTTGAGCTTTCAAGACTCTAGAGCATGGTAGAAGTGCAATCGGGGCACAAAGATTGTGGATGCTGTTTTAATTTAGATATGGATTTTTAAGCTTAACCACTTGTGTAAAATTAATAGATGTGAAGCCTGTTTCCATTTGTTGATTGAAACTTGCACATTTTAGATTATTGCTTGCTTCTTTGTTTGTTGTAATGATGGATTTGGTGGTTCCTTGTTCTGAGAATGTGTTTGGGCAATGGTTTGGGGATCCCAACCTTCATCGAAACAGTCTCTTAAGATATTACAAATATTAAGTTTAATTTGTCATCGACCAAGAGTGAAAATACATGATCTTACAGGAAACTTTCATTCAATCTGGTGTGCGATTACATTGTTGCTTTTTGGCTATAAATAGTTCATCTATCTTTAAAAGAAATCATTGTTATGGCAATGTCTCACACAGCTAGTTGATTTTACTTCTAAGATTCTTTTTCTCAGTGGTTTTAGAAGTGCAATGTTGTGAGGACAGTAGAATCTGTCACAAGTACTTTCCTCTGTAACAGCAGAGCTGAAGTTGCATATTATCAACCGGAAGACTTTCTTCTGGGAAATCACATGCCCCGATCTTCTCCGGACCCTGGTCTGCTAGAAGCTCACACGGCTGAGGAACCACTCCGCTTGAAATCCCAGCAACGTCAGTGCAGTTCCAAGGTACTTTCTTTCCCTTCTTTGCCATTGTAATTGTAACATTAGATATGCAAATCCCAGTAAATGGATCTCCAGTTATTCCCCCCAGTTTACCTGCCATTGTTACATTCTCAGCCACCATATCATGATAATTTATGTTCTGGATCACTGGAAGCGCATTAGGATCATAGCCATCATCTGCATGTGATCCATAGTCTCCTGCAATCCAAAATACATACTTCATGGTTTTCATGGTCATCCCTCTGACATATATGTCTTTCACAAAGCCTCCTCTTCCTACAGCAGTTTTGATTCTGACTCCTGATTCCGTGTTAATGGCAAGGATATCCTCAGCCCTGACATCTTGGATCCCACCAGACATCTCACTTCCGAGTGCAATCACAGCACTAAATGGAGAAATGCATGTCAAACGTCTGATCACAAGCGCTTTGGTTGGCATCCCAAAAGCAATACCATACTCATCCCAACCACTCTTTACGGCTATACAATCATCTCCAGAGACAATGTAACAGTCCTCAATTCGAGTATTTGTGCAAGAGTCTAAACAATAAAAACCAGTAGTTTGATTAGCAATTGAGGAGCATTCATACTAGTTTGACATTAAACTTTGATTTACATTTTGTGCAGATGAGCAAGAATTTAGTACATATACACATGCTTACCGGGGTTGATCCCATCTGTGTTTGGAGACGTTACTGGTGCAAGGATTGTAAGGCCTTGAACTAGAACATTGCTGCATTTTTTATCTTTTGTTAGAACAAATCTCAGAATTCAAAAGACTCAAACTTTATGAGTTTGAGAGTTGTTTTATGCAAGTTGACTGAACAAGTTTGTTACCCTTTTACTTATCTCTTGCAGTTCTTACAGCATTAGACATAAAAAAGTAGCAATTAGAGAGTAAGAACAAAGCCATTTGCAGAGCCAGAGAATGAAGTTACCTGCTGTAAACAGGATGAACATTCCATGATGGAGAATTAACCAAAGTAAGGTTCGAAATTTGGATATTTTCTGAGAACATGATTTCAATCAGGTAAGGCCGAGTGTACTTTAACTCCCCCTTGTGGAATTTTTGCCACCATAGTTCACCTTGACCATCAATTGTGCCATTTCCCCCTAATATAAAATGTACCTCATAAACTCAGCAAAATACTCTAATTTTCTCAATAGTATCATTCATAATTGAAGCATATTTCGTGCTTGTTACCTGTTACTACAACATCAGTGAGGTTGGTTCCAAATATCAGACTGATGAATCTTCCTCCAGCAGTATCCCTTCCTCTACCGTACGATGGAAGTGGATCAATCACTGGCCATTCATTCTCATCCTAGCACAATAATGAAGATAACATTATCATAGAGTCATCAAATTTGCAGCCATTCGATCAAACACAAAAAATGACAAAAGGTTATTGTCTAAAGAGGGTTTGGTTGTCTAACCTGAGAGGCAAGAAGAACAGCATCCTTGTGGAGATAGAGAGTGAAATGGCTGGTGAGGTTGAAGCTCCCAGTTAACCATTTCCCAGCAGGAACAAAAAGTTGGGATCCACCTTGTGAGTCATATTGACTCAGATGCTGAATTGCTGCCTGAAAAGCCTTGGTGTTTGATGTGATACCATCACCAACTCCTCCAAAATCTGCCAGTGATGCACTTTGGGCTCTGCAACTTATGGCTGAGTACTCAAAGCTGTCCACATTCTTAGCCTTCCGGCTTTCAACTGCGTTTGTGCACAATAAAACCAGAACCAGTAGTACCACCATAGCCATCTTAGGTAACTGTCACATTGAAAGCACAGCCAGCACGTTTAATGTGATTTCAGTAACTGCCATTTTTTTTCTTTGAGAAACAACCAAAGCCAATATTGTAAATCACAATATGACAGAATCCCACATACCAAAAACTGTAAAGGAGAGAACTTTATGCATAAAGATTTTTTTTTGTGTCCCAATGAAAATGATGAACATCAAAGAGCAATGCCTTTGGTCTGTGAAACCAAATTTGTGGAGCTAAAGAGGAGAGAGATTGAATGAAAGGGAAGAGAGGTTACCTTAGCTTTTGGGGGAGTCCTCCAAAGTCCCATCATACAAAAGGTAGTTTCTCAAACATGGTATTTTGGTTAGTTGCAGAGCCAAAGTATATATAGAGTCATTCTCAAAAAAAGTATATATAGAGTCAAAAACTGTGCAGTTTGTGTTCTGTGTTTATCAGTTACTTTCACGCCACAGATTTTTCTGTCTTGTTTGAGAATGAAACCTAATTACATAAGCAATGCCTAAACTCTAATAGTGCTGTAATCACAGACCCAATACCTCAATTATGGGATGTTTCATACTGTCTTGGGATTATTGAAAGTTTGAAACTCTTGAGCCAAGAAAAGAGAGTCGTTGAATTAATTCATTGTGTGAAGCACACCGTAAATAATGACTAATCTAATGACTTTCGAGACTTTGAAGGATAGCATTTTGGGTCAATTATAGGGTTTATTAGTTTCCTTTTCTTCTCATCCCTAGACCCTAGCTAAAATTTGTAGTTATCTATGTCTCAAAGAATCATTCTTGAGAATCCGTCACAACTCAAAGTTGAAACGAAACAAGGATATAAAAAATAAAACTTTTTCTTTTGGCAGAAATAAAAAATAAAACTTTGGATTTTAGTAGTGTGAGTTCAGATTTCTATGACCTGTAAATAGATTATGATAATGCTACCCTTGGCTTCATCTCAATTCTAATTTCTTTTGGTTCTTGGTGCATTGCAGTGAGAGACTGAGAGTCAATATGGTTCAAGCAAGATCTGAGGGCATCATTGTGAAATCACATGCTCAGTTTTGAAATCAGAAAAAGGGGAAGTTGAAGTAGGCCAACAGTGTGTTCCAATATGCCAATATGGGGTCAGAAAGATATATCATATTTATGACAATCTAATGATGGTAACTATGTGGAACACACGATATGAACTATGCGCACTATAGAAAGCACTCCCACTTTCCCCATTGCTATTTCTTCTTTGAAAACTGATAATCACATTTGCTATTTCCGGATGGAGCTGAAATCATCTTTTTCTCACTAGAGAAAGTTAGTTCAATCCTACCCCATACCCATCACTTTCTCCCCAACTTGTTTAAAACCATGAGTTTGGAAACAACTCAACAGGTACATATACCAGATTACCCAACCATGTGTACTAGGCATTATCCAAAGTAATGGACCTAATGCATGTTAATGGTAGTGGTGAGGTCATATGGGAATGGGATTATGGGTTTCTTGAGTGCCTGGTGGTGTACCAAAAGGAATGGATTTGTTACAAGCCTAAGATCCACTATGGCTTAGCTTGGACCAAAAAGAAGAAATGTCTTTCATTTTCAGTAATCTCATACCCTAGTTGTGTTACAGGGAATGTTACTAGAGACCATTTTTACAGACGATTCAATATATGAAAGCCAATTTAGTGATAGAGTTTGGACATATGAGGTCTTTTGCGTATATTAATCCCTTCACATTTTGCATAGGCCGGGTTTGAAAGCCGCAAAGTAGGATTATTATTAGGATTTTTGTCCATTTATCTCATTTCTAGGGATTTTTTTGTCACTTACCACATTAAGTTTTTTTAATTCCCTCTTATCTAAAACACTCTAAGGAGGTCTTCCCTAATACCCCATGAAGTTTTTTTTTTAAATACTATTTTACCCTCACCTCTTTGTTACTTAGAGAGAGAGAGAGAGAAACCATAGGAGACTTCACCTGAGCCGGTCACCGGTTGCCGGAATCAGTCTAACTTTCGCCCGATTTCGGTCACCGGATTCAGGCCAACTTTTGTCGGAGTTCCGTCACCGGTTGCCGACCGCCGCCCACAGGAATTTTCTGAAAACCTCTATTGCCCCCCAATAGAGGACAATAAACCTCTATTACCCCCCAATAGACGTCTATTGTCCCCCAATAGAACCTTCAATTACCGGAATGGAAACTAATCTTTCTAAAATTAGACAAATAAAACTTTGATTAAAGAAAAAAATGAAGAGATTATATCAATTCAAAACGTCTATTGCCCTCCAATAGACATTCAAAACTTTTTTTTTTCTTTCCTTATGATTTGGGCACCCACCTCCCCTTCTCCTTCCGGTTGCAGATCCGGGACCGTAGTAGTCTTGAAGCTGACTTACCGGAGCTGCACGACTCCGAGTTGCATGAAGTCGTCGCCGGTGGCACAATCCATGGCGCCGCCTCACGACAATCGCCGGCTACTGGGCTGCACCTCCGACGGATTGGGTTCTGCAAAACGATGGCGACTGGTGGTTCTGCGTCGTCGACGAGGCCAATCGGAGTAGCAATGACGAGTCGTTATTCTGCAAAAAGATCGGAGCGGTGGGTGGTTCTGCAAAACGATCGGAGCAGATGCCGGGAGCATCGTCGAGAATCGCCTCCAGGTTATCCAGTCGTTTTCCGGCCATTCTGGTACCCTCCGAGCCTCGATGACGGCGCAGATAAGAGAAAGACAGTGTCAGAGGAGAGAGAGACAGGGCCGGAGGAGAGAGAGAGCGCTGGAGGAGAGAAAGATCGGGATGTGAGAGAGAGAGAGAGAGAGAGAGAGAGAGAGAGATGAGGGGGTGGCAGTGGTTGTAGTTTCTTAATTAGGCTGAGGGGATATTTGTCATTTCTATTTGATTTGGGTTAGTGAGAGTCAAAATCTGTTGCTGGGGTGAGAAGGATAATTTTGTCCAATTTTAGTGTCTTGGGTCAAGGACCCTTATTATCTATACTATTATTAAGAGAAGAGGTTTTGTTAGCCAAAACTGAAAATTTTGACAGATTTAACCTTGAAAGATTAAAAAACTTTAAGAATAAATTAAATCACAAGGGTAAATTGAATAATTATAAAATAAATTTTTATTAGAAAATTAAAAAGAAATGATCCCACAACCCCTACTTTTTCTTCCACTATGTATGAAGAAGGACTAGTTAGTAAGTTTTAGTCGAAACTGAAAAGTAAAGAAGAAAATAATAATTGGCTGCCTGCGGATCTATGATGTGATTGGGTCCACAAATTCACGGTATATTTGTCAGATTCGTATTGTATGATTGTGTAGCATATAATGTCATTATCTCCCCGTGACACTTTGATTTATGGCCAGCTCTTCACGGGCACTACTAAGTAGTGGAGGCTAGAGGGATTTTCTCTTTAGTTATCACAATCTTCTGCATTATATAGGCACCAAGCCACCAACTTTTATCTGTTACTAAACTTAAGGGAACATGAGAATCTTAATTGTGGTCACTGGTCAGAAAAAAGATAGAAAATTATATCATATGAAGAGCATAAATTGTTCATAGCAATATGTATGTGGGTTCATCTAAACATCCCATTTTAAACTATTTTGTATATCTACTACATATTAGTAAAAACGTGTAACAACGTATTGAGGAGTTGTTAATACAAAATATTTTGTTCTTTTATTTATATATTAATTTTATATATGCATATTTGAATGTAGTACCCACACCGTTTCCATGCCACAATTGATAAAAAACCTAGGGCGTATTGCTCAAAGCCTCAAACAATTAGTCCGGCTATCCGCGCGACCAGAGAAATAGTAATATCTCGGAAGACATTGATACAAAATTCATGACTTTAACAATGAACTCATGCTCTAACAATTTTCACACTAAAATCTCAACTCTCCATACTTAATATCCCACAGTTTGATCAACAATAATTTGTTGATACCTTACAAACATTACTACACACCTAGTAGATGCGATATACAATTTTAATTTATAAGTGGAAAGTGGGTTCTTAGGGACATTAAGGTTCTCAGACTCATGACCTGATTGCAGTACTAAGTGATGAAAAGATTATCACCTGCATTTAATTTGTCATGTCTCCCAAATAGCAACGGTTTAGTATGAACTATGAATCATATTGAAGATGGATGCTGTTTACCATGCATGAGCTATGAAACTTATAACTGAGAATAAATTATTGAATCGTCAGTGGACCTCATGTATTACATGTGCTTCTGAAGGTAAAAAATGCATGCTCCTTTGGAGGAGTAACTTTTGATGCATATATACCTTGTCAACTTCAATGGCTACATCGTACCACCCAAAAAAAAAAAAAAAAAAAAAAAAAAAAAAACTTCAATTGCTACATATGTAAAGGGAAAAACGATATTGCAGGATACACAAAATTATTTAATGGAAGTGAGCGAGATTTGATTGCAATACAAGACAAGAAGTTAAGATGAGCTAGATTCAGCAGGAGAATTAACGATTAACCCCTCCCAAACTAGCAATTAGTTGTAAATGCCAAACATTATTAGCTAGTAGCTACTATGACCCTGATCCTCAAGCGTTGTAAAAATTTATTGTAACCAAAGAAAATAGCCATCACTGCATCATACTATCTAAGAGCAATTCCAACATCTTCTCTATAGTTTCTGTATTATAAGGAAGCAAAAGTCAAAACTTTAACTTTTTTTTTTCTTCTCCAATTTTAACAGATTCTCTATTTTACAGCAATGTCTAAAATCTCCATAATTCTTCCTTAAATTTTAGAGATTGCTATAAATTTAGAGAATTTGGTTTTCTCTTTCCTCACTATCCCTAAAATAGGGATAGTTATAGGGAAATTGTTGGAGCAAAAGAGACTCATTTTTTTCCTAAAATAGAGAAAAATTAAAATATGAAGAAACTGTTGGAGTTACTCTAACAATTAAACTATGTATAGATTCAATACATAGTTCAATTAAACAATTGAACTCGTGATTATGCATGCAATCACGTAGAGAGTTCAATACTTATAACTAAACTGTTGCAATTTGTTTCAGTGTCTAGGGCAGTTAAACGTTGAGAGTTCTTTTGGGACAATGAGTCAGGGACCTACTAGCTTAGATTGGAGAAAGCAAGGTCAAGTTAGCTCAGTTTTGGACCAGATTAAAATGCTCACCCTAAAAACGAAACCCAACTAGAGCTAGGCCTATTTTGTTGGTCTAACCAAATCTACAAAAATTGCAAGGCCGATTAACCTCACCTAGTTAGTTTACAGCCCAATAATATTATACAGCTGTATCATTACGAGTGGTGCTTTTGCCCCCAAACATTTAATCTTCACACCAGCACTTCAATTATAAGAACTTAATTTCTAATCTCTTATATATCCTACATGGTCTCTCAATTTTCTAAGCTCTAAAAGCAAATAAAATGACTCCATTCCAGATAGAGGTGATATCTGGAATCTGGATGCTAGCTAAGTAGCTGGTCTACCGAGCGCGCACGCACACATATTGTACTTGGAGCATGGACATACCTTTCACTACAACAAAACTGCTCTATATATAGCCACCATCGATCAATATCCATTTTCATGCAAAACAGCTAGGAATTATATATAGTATTAATTCAGGTGTGCATATGTACATCAATGTATAAGTTAAGTTCTTAATTGATCGAAGGCTCACACTACTGCAGCGCGCATGCATATGAATACATATGCAGCTGCCAATCAACTACAGCTTGAAAGCTGATTAAATTACAATTATAGATATGCATGCATTAATCTATTGAATGTTTAATCAACTACACCAGTTAGTCTTGATCAATTTCAAGCATATATAATCTATTTGCTCGGAGCTTCATTAAAATCTGTCCCAGATGACAGCTTCATGAGTCAGTTCATCTTGTCCAATTACATATGAACTAGCATCTCATCAACAATAAGTTCTATTTTTCATTTGGTCGGTATTGTAGCAATACCATCAAGTTTTAGTATAATTTATTTAATTTACTTCAGCAAGTACTAGGATGTACTAACTCGATCAGGACCTGGTTTCTGAGGGCTCAAATGATAGCTTCAACACAACCCAGGCGACCTAGCTAGATGTTCAGAAGAGGCAACAAGCCAAGCATGTAATCATATGTATGTAATTGAATTTGAATCTAGCTGAGGTCTGTGAGTGTTTGCCAAATTAGCTACCTGGCCTTTTTAACTGGTTTAGCTAGCTTACTATGTTGGCAGTAAGTGTATATTATCTTCTCCAAAGTTTATAGGGAGAGGGTGATACTTTTAGAGTGAGATAACCCTAAAATAATCTGTATGTTTAGACAAAATGATTACAATTAAAAAAAAGTTGGTCAGAATTATAAAATGTAAATAAGGAACTTATTTTATGAGGTCGAATCTAAAGACATAGCTTAGAGAGTACACCCAAACCTTGAATTCAACATTTCTATTGGTTATGAAGGAGTCTCAAAACAGTTAAAAGTTTCTACTCTTTAGGGTTCTTCATAATAAACAAATCAGAAAGGAAAGGATCAGAAGAATGCCTGCTCGATTTTAATATTAGTACTGGTCGGAATTAAACAGGTAAACTAATCAATCTATTTCAAAGATAAACGGAAAGTGTCGCTTTTGGCTTTCCAAATTTGACCAAGAAGAATAGACAAACTTATAGTTCTATATAATTCAGCCATATCAGAATAAAACACCAAAACAAACTTACTACATATTTATAGAATTGTATACATCAGTCAAACTCGATTAATTAAGAAAACCCACTTGTGGAACCTAATTTTGCAAACAGAAGGCAAACCCACAAACTTACATCTATATATAATCCTCTATATCATGCACTTTCACCAAATCTTGGAGTTCATGATAGCTAGAGTAGTTGATTACTTATTATCTCTCTACACCCCACTCGATCTTCTTCGTCCAACCCTCGAAGAAACCCTTGCAAATACAACACTCGTGGGGACCGATATATCCCTTTTATTTAACACAATATTTTGTTTATTTCCGGAACCCATAAAACTATATATTCAATATTATTGGTTGTTATTGATCGAAGTAGGGTGCTAGAGGAAATAGAGGCATCACTTATCTCCAAACAAGTACCCAAGTGATGAATCACCGCCAGGAACTGATTTAACTTTTGTTGTTGGACGATCCTGAATTATCATGTGCAGATCCATGATTAACTTTCCGAGTTATATAATGTAAATATAGAAAATCTACAACATATATGACAGTAAACTTACAGTTAAGAAGTTTCCAGAATTTGGGCCTTCAGCTCTTCGATAGTTGTTGGAATTGGAAGGAGTCTGATGATCTGAAGGCTTTTGATCATCAGTGGTGGTGGTATCGATGCCGTATGGCGGCAATACTGGCTTAGCAGCGGGAGGTGGAGTTTGTGGCTCCTCTGAGCCAAACAAGTAACCCAATGAACTTTGTCCACCGCCAGAGCTCCCACCTCTACTCATGGCTTCTCAGGAATCGGAACTTCAGAAGTGGGATGAGAAGGAAAGAGGGAGCCCTAATTTATATACTGAGGATGATGATGCGTACCTAATTTGTCATTAAATTTATTATTAAATAGTAATATCAACTATAGTACGTAATTTACAATACGGAAAGGGGCATCCGATGTATATATGTATGGAACTGTCTTTGTACATATCTCCCTATAAGTGCATCACAGATTTTTGGTAATTAGGGTTTTGTTTCGGTGGCCTTGTGCAATTCTCAACCCTTAATCACTATAGGGTTGTACTTTGAAATCCACCATAACTTCATTTTTTTCTTGTGGATTTGTTATTAAGGTTTAGAAAACACCTTTCTCAAAGAAAAAAAAAAGTTTCAGAAAACACAATTAAGGAGAAAGCATATACAAGGCATGAAACAGACCTTTTTTTTTTTTTTTTTGATCAAAATGAAACAGACATTTTTTTTATATATATTTTTTATCAAAATGAAACAGACATGTTGTTTTTGACTACTAATGGAAATTGATGTATGTGTATAACAGTATAAGCATGCACTATATTATAAATTTCCTAGTTAGAGTTAGGACGATTAGATTGATCTATATTTCTATAACTGTTGCTTTGAAAGGTGGCTAAACGAAATTATAAGTTGGTTGAAGGAACTGACGAAGTGGTGTTAGCTCAGTGATTAGAGCACCCACTACCTATGTACGAAGTCATGGGTTCGAGTCACCATGGGGGCAGGAGTGAAACCCATTGATCCTCTTTCAAAAAAAAAAAAAAAAGTTGGTTGAAGGAAGTAGGAACTTGAATTTGATTAGCCTTTAAAACAATAATAACCTCTTATAAATCGGAATTAGTGATAAATGATTATTGCACAACTGGACAAGAACTTAACTCTTAGTAGTTCACCATTGTTGGAACTTGGAAGATCCCTAAGCCCACAGATTACCAATTACACTACTGGATTCTTTCTTTGTTCTCTTAGTGGTTTATAACGGGAGAAATTAACTATAGGGCTGATCATCAAATAGGTAAATCAATTAAGAGAAATTCTTAGGTGGGGGTTTCCCCACCACGTGTCTTTACGCCCCCCAATCAAAAGAGAGGAAATTTTCTATATTTTCCAAAACTACCCCTGCTCCCTGAAGTGCAATACCCAAAACACCCCCCTGCTGGGCAGTGATTGGCCCTCCCCACCACGTGTCCGTGCGGGTGCCCTACGCAAGATTCTCTCATCAATTAATCACTGTCAACTAATTAACCATGACATAATCAATTAACTGTCTTTAACTCGACAGGGTCAGGTGGGTTGGTCCTAAACTACATTATTTAAAGAGCTAATAAAGCAAATGCTACTTAAAACTTGGGGTTAAATCAAGAAAATATATGGAGGGTGAGTCATTGAGTAGTCTAGCCAACTGTCTAATTAACACGATCTATTACGTGGATGAGATGGAATCTTAAAAATTGAAAAGGTCAACGCGGCATAAAAATATAAATATCTTGGAAGCTTAATTTTCTGTTTAGATTTCCAATATTAATTCCTTAATTTGATGAGTTGCATTTCTCTGGCTCATAGAGAAGTTCTAAATAAAAATCTGATAGAAAGTCATCAGTTCAATTTAGATGAATACTACCACAAATCAGATCAATGCAGCTATCTAATACTACTTCAGTACGTATTTCTCTATGGTATATTAATGTGCTCTGAGTGTGGTCTTTTTTAGCTCTCTGAATTAAGGACTACTTGAAATACATGAAAATTGGCAGATTGAATAAATTGAAGTGGCAAGGAGATAACTGATGAACTTGTTGAGGTCTTGTCAGCAATTGGCTGTTTATTTGTTTGAAGTACCTTTTACAGGTAGTTGATGATGGAGCAAGATATGATGACACCTATGGCCCTGAGTGTTGCATAATAATTGTACGTCAAACCAGTATGTAATTGTCTCATCAGTGTTCGATCGATGTGATAAATTTCGACGAATAATGTCTACTTATATCTATCTTCCCAGCTTCTGAAGCTGCATTTGATCGTGAACACTTTTTTTTTTTTTGGCAAAGGATCGTGAACACTTGATGGTCAGTACTACCAGCAATTCACTCATGGAGGAGTTGGATGTCGATCTGTGGTGACAAATTGTTCTAGTCTAGAAATAATTTTCGAATCATGAAATGCGAACTCTGTCAACCACTATTGATTTCCTCGTCGATCAGTACTTGGAGCAAGTTCACCCATTGGGTCACCAGGTCACCTACTATTCACTATTTTTTGTGTATTTTCACCCTCTGGGTCACGGGCACAGTGTATTTCGTGCCCTGGGTCACCACGGTGACCTGCACAGTGTATTTTGTGACCCAGAGAATGAAAATATACACTAAAAAGCAGTGAATAGTAGGTGACCCAACGGGTGAACTTGCTCTTATGAAGAAAATTTCCACATTGATATTGCATGTGATGACAGTGACCAAGCTAGCTAGCTAGGTCAGCAGTACTTTCAGTACTAAAATAAGTAGTATTGATCGAGCATTGTGGATTATGGTATTGTTTGCAATGCGAAAACAACTAGCTACTCCTTTTAGTTGGGGAAAGTTTGACCAAAGGTGAACTACTTTTTTGGGTATTATTTGTATATCACCTTACGTGGAAGTTGATGTAAGAGATCATTCTATCACATAATTTTATTAAATGACATGACTGTACCACATCAGCTGCCACGTAAGGTGGGATGCAAGTAGTACTAAAAAAAGTGGTTCACCTAGCATTGCTCATGACTAAAAGAGATCATGGGATAAAAGCAAATGGGAGGCTTTCTGGGGGAGGGGACACTAATGATTACTCATGAATCATGATAGGTGTTTGCCATCTATAAACAATAGGTTGGAGTTTTTCGTAGAGCTATCACTCGGTCGGTTCGAATCGGTTATAGATCTTACCCACTTCAAAACCAAAGCTTTCGATTTCAAAATGGAGCTACCAATTACCAACTAAAATTTTAGGTATTTAATCATATCTACCAAATTAGGTATTTCAATAATATAAATTAGAATGAACAATACTAGATTTTTTTAATTGATAAGTTGTCGGAAACTTTGTATATATTCATCTGTTTATCTGATTATAAATCTCTTATGTACATATGACATCAAGTTTTAGTCATTTTCAATAAAACTAGTTATTTAACAATCTTTTAACAAGTTGCTTAAAATACATGTACTCCTAACGTAGTATTACTGTATTAGTATAATTTTAATACTATTATGAAAATAATTATGTTTATATTTCTTAATATACATGTATGTGTATTGAAAAATACAGTATATATAGCTAATATTTAGATAATCGGTAGATTCGGTACTTACCAAAACCAATCCAACTTTTTTGGTAATATTCGATTTCGGTTTTATCGGTTTCTATTACTAAAATATTGGTTTACCAAACATAAAATATTAGTTGGTATTCAGTCAGTTCGATAATTACTATATCAAATGACAGCCTTAGTTTATTGTATACTTAATTGCGATAAAAACAACAATATTAACTACCACTAGCAATCTAGCATATCGAACATGCAATGTTGTGTATCTTGATTTTTCTTTATGATATTCTTATCTGAACTCTAAAATTTCGTAAATACTACAAAAATCACAATCCTAAATTGATATTTCTCATCCTTCTTTTCTTGTCCCTCTACTTCTCATCCTCCTCTTTCCCTCTTTCAAAACCTTAAGTATATATATTGTATTGATTGACAGTGTTGGTATATAAGAGCATATAGCACCTGAAATGAAACATCAAAGGTTTACGAACTAACACTAACTTAACCATTTAATTGAGTTTAATGAAAATTAAATAAAAAATTTGCAACACCTAAACTCAAGTCGGAGAAATTTGATGTAACATGAGGGTTTACCCTAAAAAGACGTGGAGTCCATCCTTGGATCATTTGACCCTAGACACTATGGCATCGTCCCGAACCTATAAGATTTCCCGGGAATCCAGGACCTTACCCCTTTCCAATCAATAATGAATTATCGGAACGGGAGAGGATCCTCTCCTGAGCTCTATTTTTAGCTGAACTAACTGAGCTTTTGTTTATGTAATGCCATGTGTTAAAAGATGAATCTAACGACCCAAATAATTTTGCTCTTTGGTTTTATATTTTGACATATAATTAGAGCTTGCCATGTGAACGCAATCAAATCTAACGGTTTAAAATAGCTAATGGACAATCTCAGACTGCATCATCTTCTTCTTCTTCTCTCGCCTTGAAATTTATCAATTAATCTTCGTATTAGAACATAGGCAGCCAAGTGTTCTTTGTCTTCAATCTTCACCAACTACCCTCTTCTCTCACTCTTTGTCTTTTGAACCTAGTTCTTCGATTTTGGATCTGACCCGGCCAGTTCATAATTTTCAATTGTTTGATTGTTAGCTTCATAATCTTGGTTTTTGGATAAGAGATCTTGAAGGGATATATTCATTCAAATTTGGCCGAGGGAAGAGAAGCTTAAAATCATCTGCTCTTTTTGGACTGAGCTAACCACAAATCAAAAAAATAAAATATAGATATATTGAATGGATTGAGTATCAGCAGGAACGCATGAGCAAGAAGACTTAGGTGGTTGATTACATTTGGTGCGGAAGAAAGGAAAAGAATAAAAACTGAGAGAGAGAGAGAGAGCAACCAGTGTGAAAGAAGAGAAGAACAGGAGAGGGAAGGAAATAAAATAGAAAAGGAAAAGCCAGATTTATTGTAGGCCATTAGATCTAACAATGGACACTTGTCTTCATCTCTTTAAAAGCTCAGGTGAAAAAGTTTATCAGGATATATATAATCATATAATACAACTGGAAAAAGGGAGTAGATCGAGGTTATATAGGCATGGACCAATCTGTGAAACAAAAGTCTTGTACATGTATTCTCTTTACTCAACATGACACGTAAAAAATGCCACAAAAGGAACTTGAGATGTAAAAGTATGAAACTAAAGGGGTCCCAAATTAACAAAAGATGGGAGTCCTTTGTTGATGACCACATGCATGAGAGCATCTGTAGTAATAGACACTGCTTGTCGAAAATCAAATTATAGATAAAGGCTGATATTATTCATAAGAATTGTCAATGCCTTCATAGTTTTTATGCAGCAATTGAAGACAATAAAAGTAAGTAATGCCATTAGATGTTTGAAGATAAAAATAAATAAAAAATTATGCAAAGGAATTGACAATAGAGTAGGGTCCACCATCATTGATTGAGCAATTGTACGGGTAAAATTGGCTGTCGGATTGACTAGTACGGTCCAATCCTTAAACTGTTCACGGTTGATGCATTATCATTTTTCTTCTAACCAAGGACTAAAAAATCGAAAGTTTCGGCGATATTTCGTCTAAATTTTCATTTTTTTGGGGTGTCGATATTTCCGTGACCATCCAAGTATATTTCGACAGATATTTTGGAAATTTCCCGAAATTTTCGGAAATATCGAGAAATTGATGATATTTTGCGAAATTTTGGGTAATTTCTGTGACCATCCAAGTATATTTCGACAGATATTTTAGAAATTTCCGGAAATATCGAGAAATTGACGATATTTTTCGAAATTTTGGATAATTTCCGGAACCTTTCGACTCTTCCCACCCTTTCTCATATCAGTCACACGCAAAGTCACCACCACTCTACAACCCTTTCTCACATCAGTCACATGCAACATCAACATCATGTGGCTAACATATAGTTGGCCAAAAATTCAAATAAAAAAAATCAACAAAGTCACCAAGGCTCAAACCTTGGTCACTTCATTGCTCTTTGAGCAAGAGCCTTAGCCAACTCTGCTGCACCTACACTTGTGTTATCATTGCAACATTCTAATATATATTCATTTTGACTATGAATCTGAAAACTTAGGTAAATGTTCAATCAATAACTAACATAGAACAATCAATTACATTTTGAATTTTGTACCTCATAAGTCTTCTACGTGATTCTAAGTTACTTATGCAATTCAAGGTGTAATGTATGATATGTACAAAGAATGTATATAATATGTAATGGCCTAGCCTCCCATTGGGTTTCCGGCCATTAAAAAAAAAAAAAAAAAAAAAAAGATGTTTATTTCTAAAATTTTCAGAGTTGTAGGCGATTTAGCATTTACCGTTTCATCTTAAATTATTACAAATTACTATATAACAATGTTCATTAAGGTTTTCTTTTCATATATAGTAGACAATTGATTAAATAAACATATCTAAAAGTTTTACTTAAAATTTCCATTTTTTCTTCAAATTTCCATCATTTTTCTTGATTATTTACCGAAATCGATATATCCTCGATATTTCCGTTTCCGGGACCATCGAAATTTCCTTGAAACTCGATATTTAAGTCCTTGCTTCTAACTGACCAATAGATAGCCTATTGGTATTTGAAGCGCCCAGTGCTGCATATGCTATGCTCTGTCATCATAGCTAGATTACCACATATGTATGTACAAATAAAACAAATTTTTGTTGGATGCATGGGCTCCTAAAGATGGGAGTCTCCTTTTTTTTTTTTATTAGAAAAAATCACTGGTACTGCTGCGCTCAAGCCTTGATTATGTGTTCATGTAGTTGAGTAAATAATTATGGCCTATGATGTGTTTAATGGTGTTCAGGTATATTATGCTGTTGAGTAGCAACTTAGATGATTGAGTGCACAGTGTAATCTCATGAATTTTGCATAACGGGCTTTCTCCAATATCGATATAGGGAAGAAAATTTTCATTCTGAGTTCAGCGCATATTAAATAAGCCTTCAACTAATAGGCCTTTGGAGGGCAACTTCAAAGCCCAATCAGTCATACTTCTCGTTTGGACCAAGTTGAAATTTTGGATGAATCATAACCCTTCATTACAAATTCATGGTTGCAGTTTCAAAGCCGAGTCTAATAGCATAAATTTGTGACCAAGCATATCGAGCATTGAAATGTTGGAATGTGAGATTCTACATCACTTGAGCAAAGGCCATTGTGCTAAGCACGCAGTACGCCCCAAGCCTTGAAGGTAAAAAGGCACATAGTAAGAGAGTAGGTAGCAAAATCACCATAGTTACAGTTTCACAAAACATCCAAAAAGTGTACCAATCCATTTTCCTTTTGTCTAACACATCATTGCCTCATTGGTTATGTAAAAATAGCTGGATTAAAATCCAAGGACATTCAAGCACCGGAATTTTGAATTGAGTACCATGTTTAACTGTTCAAGTATACAAGTTATTCAAAGCAACTACTTCTACCAATTTCAAACAAAAGGAACTGGCTAGAAAAAAAAAATTTGTCTAAATTACTATCTATAGTTTCTCTCTCTCTCTTTTTTTTTTTTCCCTCGCCCCTTTCAGATTCTCATTTTTTTTTTCCCCGAACAATTATAGCTAATATTGTCAAATGTTCATTGTGAAGCTAGGTTATATTATCGGTCATCTTTGTCATTAATGACACCATAATTAATATTTTTGTTGTTACAGTCATGCTAGAACTATGAGGGCATCTCCCACGGTAAACCATAATCCTATTTATGGCCTACCCAATGCTCCCACCGTAAGCTATATCCCAAATGCCAAGAAAAATATTTGGCCTTCTCAAATATGCTAGGCCAAATTTGGGCTGAGATTTGGTAAGCCAAATTGTGGGCCCCACTGCCTTTTTTTTTTTTTTTTTGTTTCATTAATAACATGAATTTTACATTTAAGAAAAATCATTTTTCCTATATACATGGGTTATTTATAATGTTACTAAATATTAAAATTACATCATTGTAAATATCTTGTTGAGATCTTCAATATGAGCTCAATATTTGATATGTTTAAAATTTTTAAAATAAATGTGTAACCATTAATTTTTATGATATACTTATTTTTATTTAACTAAATCGACTAGTTTTATTGATAGCCTCGTCAAAACCATACTCGAAAATATATTCTGAGCTGGGAAAAAGAGTACTAGAATGTGAAATACTAAAACATAAACAACAACATAAAGTAAAACAACGAAACTAACAATTATTGAATTACACATTAAAAACTAAAATTAGCTAGTATTCCGGTAGATTAGCATCACTTCCTCCATATCATTGATTGGAAAAATAGCCGTTTTTTTTTTGTCATTTTCAAATTATAGCCGTTTATTACCGTTATTTACAACTATCATTATATCATTTATTAGAAAAATAGCCGTTTTTTTGTCATTATCAAATTAAATTATAGCCGTTAGATGTGATGATATTTGATTTTGGCCTACAGAATTTGGCCTACCGTGGCAGCACTGTTTTTTGTTGGTAGGCTAAAAAAGCATATTAGAGGGAATATTCTGTTTTTGGTAGGCTAAGAGCAACTCCAACGGTTGGAGTCATAAGCCATTTTGGCTTTGGCTTTTGTGGGGGACGTCTCCAACCATTCTGCAAGTGTAGCCATTTTGGCTTTTGAGCTATAAACCGAGTCAAAATGACTCAACATTGAAGAACGAAAGCCAAATGGGGGAGGGAAGAGAAGAGGCGGGCCCCGCCTGCATGTGCTGCATGCGCAGCTGAAGAGTGCGACGCGCCAGAGGGAGAAGACAGAAGCCACTCCCGCATGACGACAAAAAAACGGCTCCGCAGTGGCTGACGCGCGAGACACGCGCTGAGAAGCAGCCGACACATGGGGCCCAGCAGCGCAGAACGGGCAACAATCTCTCCAACGGTAAGAAATCTAACGGCCCAGATTCAACTTCATTAATTCTATTTAAAATGAAAGGCCCAGATTAAATCTTTCTAAACATAAAAAGTTAATATATATATATACTGAATATCTAATCTGACGGTTCAAAAAATTGTATAGATTAAAATCAACGGTCAATAATAAAGTAAATGTGTTTTAAACCCAAAAAAAATTGAAAAAATAGGAGAAAATTTTCTAAAAAATCAGGAAAATATTTTTTGCCCGTTGGAACAGTAACTTTAACAAATTCTATAAATACCAACCCTCTTCTTCATAAATTTTCACACCAAAACATCTCCAATCTCCTCCAAATTTCATTCTTTTTCACCATTGTTCTTCATCTAGCTAGCTTTCAATTTTTTTAGAAGATGCCTAACCCAAGACAAGAGTGTTGGAAGGACGCCGAAGATATAGCCTTGTGCATAGCTGTAGTTACCGTTGGTGAAGACGGCTCTAAGGGTACTAGTCAAGAGAAAAAAAAATTGTGGGAGCGTATACATGAAGTATACGAGACTTGCAAGCCTGCCGGAGGCGTGGTTAGATTGGGAGGAGGGTGTGACGGTCGTTGGAAAAAGATTAGACCGGCATGCGCTTGATGGCGTCAAGCTCTTAACAAAGCGGCACTTCTTCGAGGAAGTGGTGATAATGCCACCGACGAGGTAACCCTCCTTATTCTTGACGTTTTATTCTTATTTTTAAAATTAATTTTACCGTTATTTTAACATGTTATGTATATTAACTTTCGTATAAATATATATAGTACATGATTAATATCTTCTTATTTATAGATATTACAAGCTAAGTCAATCTATCGTACCTTAGCTAAAGGAGAGGAGTTTGCGTTTGAGCATTGTTGGCCAATATTAAAGGATACAAAAAAGTTTAGCAATCCTCCGGGCATGAATGTCGGTAGCTCAAGTTTTCCTACCTCTATCAACTTAGAGGATGACGGCACTCCCGCGAGTGAGTCCCCAAGCTCTTCAAATGTGCATGCACGCCCCCCAGGTCAAAAAGCTCAAAAGGCTGCTAAGAAAAAATCCAGGCAAGACGAAACAGGTGAACTCTTATTGCAAATGCAAAGGATTGCAGACCAAGGAGAGCGCGATCTCGAATACAGGCTGCGACTCAGGGAGGAGACTAAATTAGCTGAGCAGCACGCGGATGATGCTCGCACAATGAAAGTGGATCCGTCAATTTTCACACCCAAAAAAAGGAGTTATTGGGAGAGGAAGCAAGCACAGATTATTGAGAGGGAGGAACAAAGCTCTAGTGCTAGTGCATTTCGTCAACCCTCCTTTTCTGCAGAAGAAAATACACCACATAGTGAAAATGACTCTAACTTGGACCTCTACGTGCCAGTTCAAGAGACTCAATGGATGGGGAGAAATTAGAAATATTTTATTGGTTGTACTTTTTCACTTATGTTTTTCAATTATGAAATAAAATTGTTGCTATATTTTATAGTTAACAAATAAAAACAAAAACTTGTTTTTATCTCACTTTTATTCATAACAATAAAACACACTGCATTACAAAAGCATAAACACACTGACAATAAAATAAAACCACACAACATTACAAAGCATAAACACACAAACAATCAAACCACACAATGGCCACATTGCCAATTATTGAAAGCGTGAAAATACAATCTCTTCATCTGCGGTTCCGCTCTGCTTGCAACTTCATGTTCCAGAGGTGATTAACCAAATCTCCTTGAAGGACTCTATGCACAATTGGGCATCGAACCCCCTGGTAACGGGTCATGAACTCCTCAAGTTCAGGACGGTTGCGCTCAACCTCATGATCATCCTCATACCTCTCATATATTTGTGCTTTCCTTGGTCTGGTGGGGATATCATCGGGGTCAAAAGGCGACTCTTCATCTTCTTCACGCTCATCATCGACAATCATGTTGTGCAAAATAATGCAGGTCATCATGATGTATGATAGATCCTCCCTATCCCATCCACGGGCGGGTCCTCTTACTATTGCAAAACGAGCTTGGAGAATGCCAAAAGCCCTCTCCACGTCTTTTCTGTATGACTCCTGCATCTTTGTAAAATGAGCTTGCTCTGGAGTAATTGGATTTCTAATTGCTTTCACAAAAGATCCCCATTTAGGGTAGATCCCATCGACTAGGTAGTAGCATTGGCCATATTCTCTATCACCTACATAGTACGAAACTCGAGGAGCCTCACCTGTGCATATTTCGTTGAATAATGGAGACATTCCAAGTACATTAATATCATTAAGCGAACCTGGAAGTCCGAAATAGGCGTGCCAAATCCAAGCATCGTATGATGCGACCGCCTCCAGAATGATTGTGGGTTTTCCCTTATAACCAGTGAAGTGCCCTTGCCATGAGGATGGGCAGTTTTTCCACTGCCAGTGCATACAATCGAGACTTCCCACCATTCCGGGGAACCCCCTTTTCTCAGCAACATTGAGCAACCGCTGCAAATCTGCCGGAGTTGGTCGACGAAGGTAATGATCGTGGTACACATTCCAGATTGCTCTAGTAAAGTGCGACAAGATCTCCAAAGCTGTAGATTCAGCTACGTCTAGAAACTCATCACACAGGTCAGCCGGAAGCCCGTAAGCAAGCATCCTCATAGCACAAGTCAGCTTTTGTTCGGTAGACAAACCAACTCTGCCGGAGGCATCATCAGTTTGCACGAAGTACGGATCGTGGTTGGCGACATCATGCATCATTTGGTCAAACACATGAGGTCGCATTCTGTACCTTCTGCGAAATATATCGCCCTGGAACCTGCACGGCGAAGTGAAGTATAGAGCTTTCAATCGTCGATCCATAGCTTCTCGATCTCTTGCGATGTACTGGCGCCCGGCCTGTGAACCACCCCACTGTGATTCTTCCTCTTGGATCCTCAAGATATGAGAGGAAGCTGCCTGCATCACCAGGGCTCTTTGACGATTTCTTGTAATGGCATCTTCTTCCTCTTGCATCAGCAATTTCCGTAACCTATTCATTGCAACAAGGAACCAAAAATATAAATTGAAAAGGAAGTTCAGAATTTCTAAGCTTCTGATATGAGAATAGATGTGTTTGTGAATTGGTGAGCTATGATGGAGTGAATGACTCCGTATTTATGGAGGGTTGGAAAAGGATATCTGAAGATAGGATACGACACGTGGCAGATAAAAATCAAAAACGTAATCTAACCAGCCTTTCAACGACTGACACGTGGCACTAGAATCGGTAATAAAGTTGAGATAGAAAATCTTATCTTGTCACGGGATAAATAAAATCTCAACCGAGATAGAGATAAGATATCGGATCCGAATAGCATTGACACGTGGCACGAATATATAGATTCCCAAAAATAAATAAATAATTTTTTTTTAATCAATTAATGACGATATATTATATAACATAATTATGTATGATATATAAATTCATATTGTAGTTAATTAATTCTCTAAAATGATTAATTTATTAAATGACTTTGGCTTATGACTAAACATGGTTGGAGATGGAAAAATTGAATGAATAGTGATGACACTAGGGGAGTCAAATTTTGCATATGGCTTTGGCTTATGACTCTATTGTTGGAGATGCTCTAAAACCATTTGGCTTTTAACCTATCATGGGAGATGCTCTGAGCAGCCAAAAAATAGGGCTAGAATTTAATAAGAATAAAGAGATTATATATTATGACTGACGCGCTGACTCAAGTGTCTCTTTTAAACCACAAAAAAAAATATATATATATTGATTAATGTTGCTTTGCTTGTCAATAACTATTTCAGTATTTCTAACACCGTCAATACTTCATATCATCACTGCATATTGTCTTCAACTCTTCATCGATCATAATAATTTAATATTACTACTGTTGTTATCGACGCCATAGTTAATATTACACCTGTTACAGTGAACATTGTGCATTGACATTTACTTTTTATTTCTAAAAAAACAGATGAAAACAAAATCAGCAAGAAAACAGAAAATCTGTTTTAAATTAAAAAGAACAAAAATTGTATCCAAATTGCTATGCACCTACACCCCAAGAAACTGATTTTAAGTAAACTGCACAGCAGGAACATGTTCACAACCCATCCTTGTTTGAAAAAGCTGTCAAGCTGATGCTTACAGCATGCAATTAACTTCCCTCTTCACCTAAACTTCCTTCTGCTTCATTCTACATTTCCTTCGAAGCTTGTTGATTTCAGGTCCTCTCTGTTTTCCCCCTACCAATTAACCTTTTCCTCCTTGGAAGAATGGAAGATCAACTTTGAGAAGAATGAAGATCGAGCTTTTCTGAAATCTAGCTTGGCTGCTTAAAGCAGCTTTTAGCTAGCTTTGATCCCATGGCGACCGGAGTTTCCGTTTTTTTGGTCCCAATATGGTACTGTTTCGGTCGAAACAATCTTCTTGCCGGAAAATTTATCTCCCAAACTGTTAGGAAGTAAATCAGTTAGCATCTTCTATAATCTTCTATAATAGGATAGTAGTGATCTGTTAGTATTAGTAATCAATTGTGAATATTCTGTACTCCTTAATTGTAGCTTAATTGTAGGGATAGTTACCTTGTAAAGCAAAACTTGTATATCTTTGCCAACGTGATTGAATGAAAATCATTCCAACCAAATCTTCTTCTTTTCATGGTATCAAAGCAGGACTAGAATCTTGACTCCATTCCAATCAGTCCTATTCTTCAGTTTATCTAAGATCGCTTCCCGCAGTTGGATCATTGACAGCGGGGCGACAGATCACATCTCTTCATCTCCTAAATTATTTTCGCATAAGAGTAAAAATTGTTCATTACCTCCTGTGTTATTACCGAGCAGAGAGAAGGCTAATATTTTTGCAAAAGGATCATTGCCTCTGAATTCTGTGTATTACCTGCGTGATGTATTGTGTGTGCCTACATTCAAAGTTGATCTGTTATCGGTCAGTCGTCTGACAAGGGGCTTGAATTGTTCCGTGACTTTTTTTCCATATTGGTGTATTTTGCAGGATCTGGTTTCGAAGCGAACGATTGGTTTGGGTAAGCAACGTGACGGTCTCTATTATTTGGTGGCATTAGCGACGGAGAAAACCACGACCAAACCACATCATTCATCACCCATTCAACCTGCCTATCACCTCACCATGTCCTCTACCAATCTTTGGCATCGTCATTTGGGTCATGTTTCGTCTCGTCCTCTAGATTATATTGCTAAATATTTCTTAAATATTTCTCTTAATTCGAATCATGCTTGCGATGTTTGTCCATTAGCAAAGCAGAGTCGTCTTTCTTTTGGTACTAGTTCGATCTCATCTGTTAAACCTTTTGATCTTATTCATTGTGATATTTGGGGTCCTTATAAACATTCTTCTCTTTCTGGTGTCCATTATTTTCTTACTATTGTGGATGATTATTCTCGTTTTACCTGGGTTTTTTTAATGCAACATAAACATGAAACTCAATCTTTAGTAAAACATTTTTTTGCTCTTGCATCTACTCAATTCTCATCTCAGATTAAAAGTTTTCGCAGTGATAATGGGGCTGAGTTCCTTTCTCTTCAAAAATTTTTCCAAGATAATGGAGTCCTTTTCTCGACAATGGTTTGCCAAGTTTTCAGATGCTATACAGTCAGCCGGTTATATTCAATCAAAAGCGGATTATTCATTATTCACAAGACGACAAGGCAAGTCCTTTACCACTCTTTTGATATATGTTGATGACATCCTCATTACTGGTAATGATTCTCATAGTATTGCTGCCCTCAAGAAATTCCTGCATAGTCAATTTCATATTAAAGATCTTGGTAATTTGAAGTATTCTCTTGGCATCGAAGTCTCTTCTTCAGCCCATGGGACTTTTATTTCCCAACGAAAGTATGCCTTGGAGATTATTAAAGATGCAGGATTGTTAGGTGCAGCTCCAGTTGACACTCCCATGGAGCGTGGTCTGAAGTTGTCAAATGAAAGTGATGTTCTTAAAGATCCATCTAGATACAGAAGGCTAGTTGGAAGGCTAATTTACCTTACTGTCTCAAGACCTGATATTACTTATCCAGTACATATTTTAAGCAGGTTTATGCATGAGCCACGCAAATGTCATATGGAGAGTGCACTTCGGGTTGTGAGATATCTTAAGGGAGCTCCAGGTCAAGGGTTGTTCTTTTCCTCTAGTAGTGACCTCAGGCTGCGTGCTTTTTGTGATTCAGATTGGGCAGGATGTCCGATAACACGAAGATCCACCACAGGTTATTGTGTTTTCCTTGGATCTTCATTAATCTCAGGGAGATCAAAGCGACAGAAGACTGTGTCACTTTCTTCAGCTGAAGCGGAGTATCGAGCAATGACAGGTGCGTGTTGTGAATTAACATGGCTTCGATATCTTCTTAAAGATTTGGGAGTATTGCATCAACAGCCTGCCTTGTTGTACTGTGACAATAAGGCAGCGCTTCACATTGCAGCCAATCCAGTTTTTCATGAACGAACTCGACACATCGAAATGGATTGCCACTACATCAGGGATAAAATTCAAGATGGCTCCGTTGCAACAAAATTTGTGAGTTCTACACATCAGTTGGCTAATGTCCTTACCAAGGCCTTGGGAAAGGAAAATTTCCTTCCTATGATTCACAAGTTGGGAGTTCGGGATATCCACTCTCCAACTTAAGGGGGAGTGTTAGGAAGTAAATCAGTTAGCATCTTCTATAATAGGATAGTAGTGATCTGTTAGTATTAGTAATCAATTGTGAATATTCTGTACTCCTTAATTGTAGGGATAGTTACCTTGTAAAGCAAAACTCTGCTTGTATATCTTTGCCAACGTGATTGAATGAAAACCATTCCAACCAAATCTTCTTCTTTTCACAAACTGGTACTGTTTATAACAGATTTTCTTGGCAAACGGAGGTAAGAAAGATGTACTATAGTAGATGGCCCTTCTTCTGAAACTGAAATTCGAGAAGTAAATTCTATTTCTTGACATGGTTTGATTAACTTCTTTACAATACAGATTGGTGATCTTCCTGTTCCAGTCTTCAAGAGATGTTGGGTACATTTTGTTCTCTCTGTGGGATCTGCTGTAAGTAACTAATATGGAATAGTCAAATCAAGCGTCGTTATTTTGTTAATGAATAATCCCTTGTGTGTCTCATGGTTGAATAGAGGTGTGAAATTTGCTTCAAGTTCTTATATTATTCACAGGCGGAAGTGGAGTTTTGGGCAACATGGGCGAACAGAGCTCTGTGGCAGCTTCATTGTGACAAATGCACGAGGACACGAGGTTTATCATTTAATTCCTGAGAGAAAATTCTATCATGTTAGAACAAGATTCATGTTAAATGCACTATTGGGTGCGATCATACTAGCAATAATGCACCGAATCTCATCAAACTCCGAAGTTAAGTTTGTTTGGGCGAGAGCAGTACTAGGATGGGTGACCTCCTGGGAAGTCCTCGTGTTGCACCCCTTTTTAAAGTTAAAAACGGACCAAGGGTTTAGAACGCGTTTACACACGCCTGAGAGAAACTAGAGCTTTCTTCACCTTGTCCGGTGGAATGCGCTGTCGCCGTTGTTGGACGGGCCTTGTCAACTCCATGTGGGTCTGGGGAGATGGTGGGTCCCTCGATCGTTGTCTTGTTTGTAGTCGGGGAGATCGCGGTGGTGGTTTGTGCAGTGAGGAAAAGGGATCGGAGATTGTGGCGGTGGTCGAGTCTTGGTCTGTACCTCGCGAGTCTGATCGACGAAAGAGATTCGTGTTGCGCGGTCAGAGATTGCTGGGGGGTGACGGGATCGTGGCAGCGTGGTTGGGCTCTGATCAAAAGGATATGATCCGATTGGATTCCTTGAATTTGATCTGGGAAAGGCTTTGTTTGGCAGAAGCAAAACTTATCCATTAGCTCGACGATAGAGGTCCGAGGGCGGTCTAGCGATATCGGTGGGGCGAAACACTCGGCGGTCTGGCGGCGGTGGGGTTGGACCAGGCTTGTCTGGCGGTATGTGGTCTTCCTGTTCTCTTGGATGAAGCTTGGGCTGGTTTTATTATTTATGTTTTTACTTTTGTTTATTTTATTTAGTTAGTGTTGTCTTGCCTTTGGCGTGTAATAAATCCCTCTATGTATCTTGTAGGGCTAGTCGAGCTAAATGTCCGTGCCTTCACTCTTAGTGCCTTGTCTGGCCTAGTGAGGAGGCGATCCATTGTTAAATGGTTGCAATCCCCTAGTAGCAGAATGAAATTAAGTGTCGTCGGAGTTATTTTTCAGCGGCAACACAGTAGGAAAGCTGTAATTTTAGTAATTATGCTTCATTGTAATCGAGTTATCTTTTCATTGTGTCACCGTTATGTCAAACCAAATGGAGTAGCCAGCAGTGCACTCTTTGCTAATTGGTACTTGTTAGAATACAAGTATTTTGTAGAGTCTCCTGATATTATTTTGGGATGTTCTCTAGATGCTTATTGTAATCAGAGGTTTAGGCTCAATGTTCCCCCTTATATTCGGCAATTTCATTAATCAACGCTTGAAGACAGCTGCACCAGCCCTTCCTTAAAAAAAAAAAATGAACTGAGAGCCGTTTTTATTAGATATTAACTAAAAACTAAACAACTTAAAACAAAATTGGAAAACTTTATCCGGTAGTCCATATTTATTCAATGGGGGTGTAGAATGGAACATGACTCGATCATGTACATCATCAGTGTTGAATGAAAAAAATTAGGTAACCATTGTTAAGCTTTTGGCAACTTGTACCTAGAGTTTAAGTAACTATGGTTACCAAAAAAAAATTGACGAAGGTTACTGAAAATTTCGCTATTTTTTCTTGTCATTCTTTTATTCAACACATGTTGTATACTTGGAACTGCCTTATTACATACTTTAGGGGCATACCTTATGAAATTGACTTTGGAAGCGTTGAATCAATCAACCAAATTAATTGGATTTAGTTGTTAAGTTTTTGATTTTTGATTCATGGGCTGTGGGATTGATATTTGGACACTGAATGCAATATATATGGGGATTTTAGGTCCAGTGAATATTCATCCATTAAGAGATTGGCCCATGTTAAAACACAAATTCTAGCTTCCAAAGGTTATAACATGCTGAGTTCTTTCACCAATCTCTTCTTCATTTCTTGACATGATTCGATCAAATCATTACAATTCAAAAGGGGCAACTTGCACAGCAGTAACCACTCCCCTAACATAGAAGCTCAATGCTTACCGTATTTGAAGGTCACTGTGTTCGGTAACAAGCTGAAGCAGGCCTAAGCTCTTACTCTCATTCTATTTTCCGATAAGTTTGATAGTTTCATTCTATGCTGCCCAGTACCATTTGATCTAGTGACATAGTCTCCCATTCGTAAGTGGGAGGTTGTGAGTTCAACTCACGAAACACTAGTTGTAGCATATGAGTTATTTACCTGATAAAAAAAAAAAAGTTTGGTTCGCGGAGAGAAAAATAATTTCTTTGTCTTTCTCATGGAAAAGGAAATGAAATTTTTCAAAGAACTTTTCATTCCAATATTTGGTAACATAAGAAAAGTCATCCGGAAAGTTGTTAAAAAGTTTGTAATTAATACAATAAAATAATGTGTTGTAAATAATAAATGTAAGGAAATAAAGGGGGAAAGTGATTCATTTGAAGTATAGAAGGAACTATTTTCCCCTCTATTTTTCTTTGCTTCAGGAAAGTTTTTCATTTTCTTTGGCATACCAAATGCAAGAAAGGAATAACTTTCCTTTCCCGATGTTTACTTTCCGCAAACCAAACAAGGCTTAAAAGTCAAAACAGTAAATACACACAAAATGGTCATTGATTATCATTTTCGTGAACAATTATGCTAATGTCGCTAAATGTTCATTGTGGTGATAGTGTTATACTATTAGTCGCCTTTATCATTAGGATCCTTGACCCATAAGTCCAATTATAAGAAAAAATTTCTCCATCAGTCCAAAAAAGAAAAAAGAAAAAAGAAAAAAAAACAGGTTCACATCATACCTATTTAACTCAAAAATAGAGCGAAATTACCATTTTATCCAATTCATAATTAATAAATTACAGAATGTCATTGTCACTCTCAGACAGTCAGACCTCTCTCTCCTCTCTCTATCTCAACCAGTGGCGTATCCAGGATCGGAATAGGGGTTGGGCTGGATTTAAGTGCATACAAATTTTGCAAGCTCGTAATTTTTTTTTCTTTTGAGGTTTGGAACCCAGTGGGAGGCTCATCCTCACGCCTTTAATATTATCATTCAAAACATAAAATAGGGAGGGACATAAAACCAAATTAAAACCCCTTAAATTAAAAGTTACAAGCATAAACTTGTTGTAAAATAATAAAAACTAACTAAATCGTACCCTCCAAGGTCCACTCATTTCAAACTCAGCAATCACAGAATCATTGTCAATACTATCAGCAAATTCTTTTCAATGTTGAGAACCATCAAATCATCAAGAAAGTCATCTTCCATCTTATTCAATACCTATAATAATATATATGTATCATTATTAAAATTATATATATATACAAAAACCAAAAACCAAAAACCAACATCAAGATTCAAGCACCAGGTTATAACTTATAACCAAAACAAAAACTAAGCAACTGAAAGCAACCACATATAATATTGCATATGTCAAATATCCATATTTAATATTGTAAGCTTCCAATTATCCAATAGCCACTGCAATTCCGCAAACCAATTAATCCACCGCAAAGCAACTAATATACCGATTATCATTTATCAATAGCCCATCCGCCATCCCTATCACATATTTCAAACATCCACTGCCTCCAAGCAATTAATTAAGCAGAGAATTAGAAAGAGAGAACTCACAGGAATGACACGATTTGGAAAGATTTCAGACTTTTGCCATTCAATGATCTCTTACGAAGTTCCGGTCTTCCGATTACTTCAATTGAAGCCTCTGAAATTCAAAGCTCACAGTCAATTGCAAGCAAAACCCATCAATGGGGCTTGGGAGAGATGAAATTAGAACTTAGAACTACCTTTATGTGGGTGATCTGGAGCTAATCGGGTTGGAGCCTTGGAGGAACTGAGGAAGAGGAACTGACGAACTGATGAACTCGGTCGGAGGAAGAGGAACTGAGGTCTGAGGAAGAGGAACTGAGAGGAATTGAGGTCTGAGGAAGAGGAAAGGAACTGAGGAAGTCAAGATTCAATAAGAGGAGCTGTCGGCTACTCTCTCTCTGGTAAGGAATAAAGGAACTAAAGGAAGTCAGGCTTAATAATTTAATATGATGTGTTTACATATATAATTTTTTTTTTGTTAAGTAGGCTGCAATACCTATACTTGGGGCTTTTTCTCCTTGATTCTCCCTTGGGCTATAGCCCAACCAGCCTTGTTACTGGTTACGCCCCTGATCTCAACTCGTTAATGGCATGGTTCTTAGACCATTACCACCTTCTCATTTCTCTCTCAGGAGCCCCAAATCATTGTCGAGCGACTCAGCATGCCCCCTCGGTCTCGCTCCCTACGAACCCGACCTCATACCCTGAAAATTGGAGCAATCGCTCCGAAGTCGAAGGTGCTATGCGGAGTTAGGAGAGTCATCCGATCCCGAGCTCTCCAAGGAGGACGTGATTGCTGGAATCCGGAGCGATTTTACGGAGATCGGCAAGAAGTTCAAAACTTTTATATTCTAAATCACATGTGTCCATGCACTTCTATTTTCATCACAGCTACTTAGTTATGTACTTCCAATTTCAATCAATTTTGTTTAATTCTTAGTTTTTTTTGCCAACTATTGTATAATATATTTTGAAATTCTGGTTACTAAGATATAATTTTGCATCTTATATTAGTGAATTATTATTTTACAAGAGAACCTATTTGAGTCATGTTTTTCAATTTAAAAAATAATTGACGGAAAGACTAATGATTGGACAATATTGATTAAGATCGAGAGCACATGAATACATGTGATGCAATCAAAAATATAAGGGCACAACTGATTTAAGGTGTAAAGATTATGGAGGTAAAATGATATTAACCTAATATTATTTTTTGAGAATCAATAATTTTTTAGAGTTAGTGGAGAATAATTTTTTATTTTGGTTTGATTTGATTTTGATTTTGAAAATGTCAATCGGAAATACCACAAATGCAATCACTGTCTGGAGATATTCTCCTGGCCTATATGCTTAGCACACGACACACATATATGTAGGATTTTCTTGGCCGAAGGCATATTCATAAATGTAAGTTAAGTAATGTTTCGGACGGACCGTTGTCCCGGCTAGAAGTTATATAAGTTCTTGTAATATATACAAATGATTACGCACGTGATTATGTAGTGATTATATTCAAGCATCATGGATTCATGGGTATTATCGTTAAAGGTATGTTATAATAATGTGCACTACTTGATATTCTACATGCATCTATGGTTGTAATGACCAATGAGTATCATCTTAATTGGATTAATTGGGTATAATTAGTAAGAGAACTTGGACCACGCACGTATGATCTTGTCCTCCTGTGCCGTTGGAAATCACATACGCAGAAAACAGAAAATCTGTTTTAAATTACCCAAAAAAAAAAAAAAACAAATTCTTGCTCTGAAAACAGAAAAAAGAAAGAGAAAATTACATATAAGTGAATTTTAAGGTGTTGTTTTAGCCTAAAGGCCACCCAATATTTTCTTCCTTCATAAGGCCACCAGATACAAAATAGGATTAAATTTTGAACATTAAAAATAAAGGAATTTATAGTTCTGCCACTCTCAAAACAGACCCAAATTGTGATATCAATCTAGGGTTTGTTTCATTTTCAGAAACGCATCCTTCTCTCTCTCTCGTCGCCGGCGCACGTTCTCTCTCGTCGGCGGGACACTCTCTCATCGCCGACGTTCTCCCTCGTCGATGGGCCTCTCTCAACCGCCTCTTGATCTGGACCTCGTCGCCGGCGCTCTTTCGATTTTCTGTGGAGTATCTTTGTTTGCAGTAGCTTTCTCTTATCTTTGTTTGCAGTAGCTTTCTCTTTTCAATTTCGATTTGCTGTGGAGTATCTTTGTTTGCAGTAGCTTTCTCTTTTCAATTTCGATTTGTTGTGGAGCATCTTTGTTTGCAGTAGCTTTGTCTTTCAATTTCAATTTGCTGTGGAGTATCTTTCAATTTCAATTTGCTAGTATGCTTGACAGTCTTTCGTTGTAGCGATTGTTCTGCTTTGGAGTATCTTTTAGAATGTTTGGTAGTATGTTTCATGATGCTTGACAGTAGCTTATCTTTAACAACAACTTGGCTTACCAGCTTGCATGTTTAACAAGAGCTTTCTGGTTCTATCTCAATAGCTTTATGGTTCTTTGACAGTAGCTTTACACATCTACTACAGTAGCTTGTTTAGTCTTTTACAGTAGCTTTTTGTTGTTTTTGTCAGTATCTTTTGTAGCCTTCCACTGTAGCTTTCTTATTCTTTAATAGTAGCTTTGTTTGTTATCTTCTCTCATTCTTTTCTCTACTTGCAGGAAGGAAAAATGGCTGAACATAGAGACCGAACACCACAGTATAGAGCAAGTCTACAGTCATTCAACGAGAAGATGAAAACCTACAAAGGGATGATCAGTCCAGATGTAATGTTGAGGTTGAATAGGACACCATTATGGGAGATCATTTATGTCTTCCATCATGGACTTTTAAAAGACAGAGAATGCAGAAAAGTAGATGAGGACATTTACATATGTGGCAGTTGATTTTGGTAATAACTTTTCATTCATGCTTTGTAGTAGCTTTAAGATTGCTTGGTAATAGCTTTCATATGTGTACAGTAGCTTTTAGACCTTCTAAAACGATTACCAGATTTTGTGTTTAGCAAGAGCTTTATAATTTTGTATTAGTACCTTTAGTGTTCTCTAACAATAGATTTATGCTTCATCTACAATATCTTTCTGTTTGGTAGCCACTTTGATGTTTGGTAGAGCTTTCAGGTTTTTCACTTTCATATCGGCAGTAGTTTTCATCCTTGTTCTTAGTATCTTTTTGATTCTTTTGTAGTAGCCTTCCATGTCTCTAGGAGTAGCTTTTGTGTTGCTGGATAGTAGCTTCCTTACTCATATAGAGTAGCAGTCTCAGTTTGGGAGTAGCTTTCATGTTGTTTGGTACTAGCTTTGTCAGTCTCTAGGAGTAGCTTTCAACTTCTGTTTCTTAGTAGCAGCTTTCTCAATCGTTGGAATAGCTGTGTTAGTCCCAGGGAGTAGCTTGTGTTCCTTGGTTGCAGCAAAGCTTCGGTCCTCATGCTTTTCATTGTTTGCTATTACTGTAGCACAAATGCTTGGGAAGATATTGTTGGATACAAATGCTTATGATGAGTACATAAATGTTATTCTTGCAGCATTCATACTTCTTAGTACTTTAGTTGCATCACATTTAATTGTTGTTATGCTTTTCTAATAGTTGATATGATTAGTTTGGTGGTACTTTTCTGAGCCTTTGAGAGTAGCGTTCTTAATATATGGGAGTAGCTTTTTTGTTTCATAGGAGCAGCATTCCTAATTAATGTTGAATATGTCAGCAGCTTTTGTGCTCACTAACAATAGCTTTTATATTAACTGGCAGTAGTTATCCAATTCCTTGAAGAAGAAGACCTTGAAGAGGAACTGGTTAGAGAGAAGAGGAAAGGGAGGAAGCAAGCTAGAAGGCTGAATTTCGAATCAAGCATAAAAAAGCAAGCCTACTAAAGACAAGGAGTTCATTTATGCCAATAAAAGAAGAAGGAGCGGCAAGAGGCATTAGATGATAATTCGACCAGTAGCTTCATGTAGTGGTGACAGTAGATTTTTTAGTCTATGAAAGTAGCATTTTCATGTGTTGATCGTAGCTTTATGATTGTTTTATTTCCAACTTTGATATTTGATGAAAAATTTACTGGTGACAATAGTATTTTGAAGTATTGACAGTGGCTTGATGAAGTGTTGACAGTAGCTTTGTGTGTAATTCTCAGCTTTGATATTTGATGGAAAATGATGTCTATTTTGATATTTTCAGCATTAATTTTCATCTTTAACATGAATGTCTTTTTCCAACTTCATTTTGTAACTGTTCTTGCTATGGGCAGTTTGGCACATTTATGTCTGATATTTCCATGAATCAGACTAATGAAAAGGGCAAAAGGCAACTCCAATCTTACATAACCATTGTGTAACTTAAAAACATAATAAAAATAGGTAAAGCAAAAATTGTAAAAATGTAATGAACTTAAAAGCTTAGACATCTAATAAGATTCTCAACAAATTGAAACTGTTGGAATTATGACAAAGTTAAACACCAAAGTTCAACATCAATCTTGAAAGTTATTGCAGAAGCTGTTCCCATTGTAAAAAAATTCGAATATAGTAAAAGCTATTACTGAAGCAAAAACTACTCCCATTGCTGTAAAGAAAAATACTCCCAATATTGTCAAAAGCCACTCTCAATGTTTTAGAAAGCTATGCATCTGTTCATGTACTAGTGTCAGCTTTCAGATTTGCACCATACATGTTGCCTTGTTGTGGAGCCCCTACTCACCACATCTACCACCCTTAATAGGCCTTGTCTTGCCACCTTCTGCAATAGACTTCATCCAAACAGATTTTGACCGGGACAATGGACTTCTAATCAATGGAGACTTCACAACAGAAGCTTAAGAGAATAAACAAAAGCTAATGGAATCATATTGAAAAAATACTAGCAGAACAGAATAAAGTCACTATGATAGTTATACAAAGCTACTAAGTGCATTCAACAACGAAGAAATAGTGGAAGAACAAAGATATGACAAAGATTAGTATTATATATAATCAGGAATGAAGACAGCAGCACCTATCTCTATCAATCAGATAGCTTTTAGTTTTGATATGAATGAAAACACAGTGAAACTGATAAGTAATGCACAGTAGCTTAGTTTGCTAATGATAGTAGCTTGTGGAAAGCATGACAGCAGCATTTCAAAACTGCAGCAGTAGCTATTTTGCAGTATATCAATTCTCCAAAAAAAGAAAACAAATAAACCAACAAATAATGCATAATAAGTTCATCTTATAGCAATAGTAGCTTATCAAAACTATTCCAGTAACATTTTTATAGAGGATCAGTATCTTTTTCTATAGGATATCAAAACGAAAATCACAAAATAACTCTATGACCAAAGCAACAGAACCAAAATGAAAATCACAAACCAAACATAGGGGAATGAGTCACAATTCAAACATAATCAATTGACTTTATGATGATACATATCCACTTTACAACACAACCAATTGTACTTTCAACGAAATGAATCAATCTATATTCTATATTAGTTTCCAAAGCTCAGGTTTTGAATTGAAATAAAATTAATTTCAAACAAAATCAAAAAAGAAAAACACATCAAAGACGAAGCAGTCAAGGTCGAGGACTTGAAGATGAAAACGCTGCGGTGATGGCTCCGGCGGATCGTGTAACGCATTCCCGATGGAGGTGGATGCAATTGATTGGAGAATCGATCGCCGGTGACGTGAGAGGGACCTCGAGATGCTTCAATTAGACAAGTGGCCGTCGTGCTTGGAACACCGAGATCTCTCGCCGTTTAGGTCATAGCTAGGGTTGATGAAGGTCGTAGGCGTCTTGATCGCCGTTGCCGGAAGCTAGAGAAACAAAAGCGACAAATGGTTGTCAGAGGACGAAGAGGAAGAAAGAGCGCTTCCCTGGGAGAGTCGCACAGAGAGAGAGAGAGAGAGAGAGAGAGAGAGAGAGAGAGAGAGAGAGAGAGAGAGAGAGAGAGAGAGAGAGAGAGAGAGAGAGAGAGAGAGAGAGAGAAGACGGAGAAAATGAGTAAACTGAGATCAGCGATTTGATTTTCTTAGGTAGAAGGGCAAAATCGTCAGAGAACAAATTATTTTGAAGATGCAAGTGGCCTTATATGTACAAGAAAAATAAGGTGGCCTTATGGTTAATTAAAGTTTCAAAATGACACTTATGAGTAATTTTCTAAAAAAGAAAATGGGGAAATACACCTACACCCCAAGAAACTCACTGCTAGTAAGTGATGTTCACAGCAGTAAACAAGTTTCCTTGCTTGAAGAAGCCGGCAAGGTGATGCTTATACGTACGTCCCTCTTCTAAACTTCCTTCTGCTTCATTCTACCATTCCGTCAAAGCCTGTTAATTTCGAGGAAGGTCCTCTCTATTCCCCCCCTACAAATTAACCTCTTCCTCCTTGGAAGTAATCAACTCTCAGAAGCATCAAGATTGAGCTTTGATCCCATGGCCACCGGAGTTTCGGTTGCCTCAATCCCAATATGGTACTGTTTCGGCCGAAACAATCTACTTGCTCGAAAGCCCATCTCGCAAACAAGCACCCCCTGTTTTGTTTTGGCTTCAGCAAAGAAGAGACACTTGGTTATGGAAAAGAGAACAGAGCATGAATTTACAGAGAAAAGCTTGGAACAAACAGAGAGAAGGAGTGTTATAACTCCAAGAGTTGCAGAGAGATTAGCAAGAAGGAAATCGGAGAGAAATACTTACCTTGTTGCTGCAATCATGTCCAGCCTGGGAGTCACTTCAGCTGTTGCCATGGCTGTTTACTACAGATTTTCTTGGCAAACAGAGGTAATGAAATAGTACAGTGTCACTTTTGAAAATGGATTTTGATTAGTCATATGGGTTTGATTAACCTTTTGCCATGCAGATTGGGGAGTTTCTTGTTCCAGAGATGTTGGGCACATTTTTGCTCTCTGTGGGCTCTGCTGTAAGTATTGGATTAGAATTCAAAAGGGGTTTGTTTGATTGGTGGTGAATTTGATTGAAATTTCTATAAATCACAGGTGGGGATGGAGTTTTGGGCAAGGTGGGCGCACAGAGCTCTGTGGCATGCCTCATTATGGCAGATGCATGAGGTTAATTAACCTTATATACATTTACTGTTCATATATCAAATAGTTTCTTACCTTGGTTTGGTGCTGAAAAGTCTGTTCTTTTTAGTAATATGGTGATCAAAATTGAGATTGGTAGGTGATCTTAGATTTTTGGGTTATCTTATGGAATTTGCAGTCTCACCATCGACCTAGGGATGGTCCTTTCGAGATTAACGACGTGTTTGCTATAACCAATGCTGCTCCTGCTATTGCTCTTCTCTCTTACGGTTTCTTTACCAAGGGTCTTTTTCCTGGACTATGTTTTGGAGCTGTAAGTGCCTATTCTTTTCAAATTTTGTGTTTTTCCGGTCAAAGCCCTAAATTTGGGATCGGCCGATGAGTCTCACTACTAATTTTCACAAACTTACACACACATAAAAAAGGAAAAATGTTGATACTTCTCTAATCTAAGTCGCTTTTTCTTTTGGTTTCGGAATACAGGGGCTAGGGATCACAGTTTTCGGGATGGCATACATGTTTGTGCACGATGGTCTCGTCCACCGTCGATTTCCAGTCGGGCCAATCGCAGACGTCCCTTATTTACAAAGAGTTGCTGCCGCCCACCAGGTTAGTGACACTTCCTATTGACACATTTAACTTTCCTAATCAAAATTTTTTTCTCATTTGTTCATCACATGCTCATCGATCGTTTTTCTTGTAAATTTGAATATATAGGTTCATCATACATACATATTGAATGGAGTGCCGTATGGGTTGTTCTTGGGACCTAAGGTAAAACAATGTTCTTATTGATTTCTGATATGTCAATGAAATATGATAAATTGGGGTTAATAAGTGATTAAATCATGTGATCTGCAGGAAATAGAAGAGGTTGGAGGCATGGAAGAATTAGAAAAGGAGATCAAGCGGAGAAGCACCAAGAGTACTATACCCAAAAGCTGACGTTATTTGAAGTGATTGCTTCATTTCTCAAAACTCTTTATAAAAAAGACCAAGTTAGGAAGCTTCAGACTCAGAGACTTCTCCAACTGTAACAATAGACGTGCAAGCAAAGTTCTTAATTTCTAAGGCTTTGAGTTCCTATAATTGGAAAGCACTTACAGAGACAGCAACATCTCAAGAAGACTGAATGTGACTTTGTGATATATCAACCCGAATCTCTTGTTGCGTTCTCTAGTCTGAAAATCTTGGACAACTCTCTCCCCGGCCGCAGCCTTATTCGCCATTAGTTTAGACTAGCAAGGTTTGCCCGCGCTTTGCTGCGGGATATGGATCATAACCATAATGTTGGAAAAGAATAGATACATGTTAAAAAATAATTGGTAGTTGGATTGGATGAGCTAGATACAAATTTCAAATAGATCAATTTCAGTTAAATACAAATTTCAAACAGACCAATCTTTACTCTCTTTGATTTCGATTTCTCCAGCCAAGCTCAGTTGGTTACGAAGCTTGATTTGGATAGGGCCTCCCTGAAGATCTAGATTGAAGGCCTAAGAGTTGGGGGGAGGTCCTTTCTCCTTCATCCTTTTCAGCATCCTCAAGAATCTGCTGCTCTTCTCTCACCTTTGTAGTGTTTCTTTTGCTCCATTTGTGGTATTTTCTGGCTATGTCCAGTTCATTCCTGGCACTGTCCAAATCGGGAGGACATTGTTCCTCACCTCTCTTTCTTTCTTTCTCAATGTCAATCAATCCCACATCTTTCCAGATGAAAACATACATTATATATTAACATTATATAATGTATGTTTTGATTTATAAATTTAGTAACACATCTTTGTACACTATGTTTTTAGTGTATTTATTTGGTATATTATTACTATTATTTATTAAAATTTTTAAACCATTTCTTGATGTAACTCTTGAAAGTGCAACATATAATTGTCCGTGAGTAAAAACAGGTTCAGGTAAATATATGCCAACTTGATTTAAAGATTGACCTTGACTTTTATTAATTATCATAGCATAACATGGTCTAACTGGAAATTGTCGTCTTTTAAAAATGAATGGCCACTTATTTTCAGTAGCTGTAAGAACAATTCTAGGTATAAAAAATTTTTGATTTATATTTGTTCCTGTTAATATTTTTGCTTCTATTAATCTATCAAATAATGCTGTTATTATTAATCTTGTACCATTACATAATCCAGATCGTTGATTTAAATTTCTTAATAACATAATAGGCATTCCGATCTTCAAAATTAATTTATGCGATGGTAATCCAGGAAATTCCAATTTATTTAAGAATTCTGTTGGATATAAAACATCCATATTTTCATGATTTTTTGAATTTTGAACAATAGTATATGAGCTTAGGTAAGTACTCACATTACCTGGCAATAAATTTATAGCATAATTGTTTATTTCTGTTACTGTAGTATTTCGTGGTGTAACTATTGCACGTTCTCTTAAATAATCAAATTTGTTGTAATTTTCATTGAAATTTTGATAAGTTGCTAGAAAAATTGCTTTTATTGGATCTATATAATTATCAATAAGTATATCGTTTGGAATTTCAACCCATGATGTATCTATATCATTTTCATAATTTATAGATTGTATTTTACCTTCTCCAATTTGTAATAGCCAATTTGCAAAAGCTGAAATATTTTTTCTATCCTCATCAGTTAAATTTTTTTTTGATAATCTCATATTTTCTGTTAAATGAAATATTTTAAATGATTGCCAAAGGTATGAGTAGTTTAATGAAGCTTCAATTATTTGTTCTTTAGTTCCTCCGGTGATAACAGGTAAAATTTGTCTAAAATCACCACCTAATAAAATGGGTTTACCACCGAATGGTTTATCTTTTTGTATATTATTTGAATCTGATAAAATATCTCGTAAAGATTTATCTAATGACTCAAAACAATGTTTATGACACATTGGAGCTTCGTCCCAAATAATTAGTTCTGCTCTATCAATTAATTTTGCAAGATGAGTACCTTTCTTTATCGGACATATTGATAAATTATTTATTGTAATAGGTATTTTAAATCTAGAATGAGCGGTTCTACCATTTGGAAGTAATATTGAAGCAATTCCTGATGATGCAACAGCTAAAACAATTTTTCCTTCAGATCTTAATTTACTTATTATTGTATGCCATAAAAAAGTTTTGCCAGTTCCTCCATGACCATGAACAAAAAAAGCGTTGCATGTTTTTTTTTCAATCCCTTCAATTACTTCATCATAAACAATTTTTTGACACGTATTTAACTGAGCAACTAAATTTGTATGTAAATGTTTTAATTCTCGACAGTTATAATCTAATTCTTCTTTTAATAATTTATTTTTCAATTCTAATATTTTATTTTTATCAGGCATTGGTAATTGATGATCTTTTAATGAACTTGATGACATATTAAATAGGTGTTCTAGTTCAAATAACAATGTGTTCTTCAGTTCTGATTCTGGTAAGGTCAAATTTGGATTTTGAGTTTCTAATCTAGCTTTATATAAAATATCATCACACATATTTGACCAATGTAAATCAAATAATGTTTGAGGACTTGCAACATCGCAAAATAAGATTATTGTAACAAAAAGTTGGCGTATTTCAGAAGCCGTTGCAATATATGAAGAATTTGTTAATGCTTCAATCCATTCTTTATCATCTCCTAATAACCCCAAGGCTTGACAGGCTTCTTGATAAGAAGGGTATGTAATCTCATTAACGGTCTTTATTGAATTGAAATCACTACAACCTTTTTGAATATTTAATAACATTCTCATAAAATATAGTTCGCCTTTTGTAGGATGTATATATGTTATTCGTCCAATTGTTTCATATCGTTTTCTTGGTGCCCAACATTTTGTGCGATCATGCCAAACAAACTTAGTTGGAAATTCTACATAAGTTAATTCGCGTGCCTCTGGGTAAATTTTATTTGCTTGAAACCATCCGGTTAATGTAGTATCTTCTGTACTTTTACGTTCTATGATTGATTCAAGAGATTCAGATTCATTAAAAATAACATTTTGTTCTAACGGTAGATGTATTTGTAAACGTTGTACAGCAGGATGCTTAGAATGAATTAGATATTCAAACAATCTCCAAATAGATTCATGAGGAGTTAGATAACGACAATTAAGATAAGTTTGAATTTCATCATTTAAGTTTTCTTGTAACAAAATTCGAGCTCTATCTGGACCTTTATTAATATATTTGAATAAATATTTAATTAACATAGATTGGGAACATAATTCAACATTAATATGAGCATTGTATCTCAATAATAAGTTTGAATTATATGGTACAACAAAATTATTACCAACATGAACGCCATTTTTTTCGACGAATTTTGTGTCATCATTGATACGTTTATATGTTGGTGGTGAATTAGCTTCGAATATAGTTTTTGTGTTATATGGTTTTGGAAAGAATTTAGAGCATTTTCCATCTTTCATGCAAGGGCTTTTTGGATTAATTTGTCCACATGGCCCATGAATCATAAATTGACTTACAATATCAAAAAGTTCTGGATTAACATTTTTATCTGGTAATTCAGCTGAAATAATAGAGTCTATATCTGCTGCTGTATAACATTTATAATCTCTTTTTAACCAAAACAACATATGAGCATGAGGAAGTCCTCTTTTTTGAAATTCTATTGTGCAAACATCTGCCTCAACTTGTCCAAAAGGTTCCCCAGATTTAATATATGTAATCATATTTTGTAATTTTATGTTAAATATTCTCGAAATTATATCAGGCCTGTCTTCAATTTTAGATTTAGGATCATTTTTTAAATATCTTTGTATTTCTATCCATTTAACATTGCAAGTAAAAGTTATAAATAAATCAGGATTGCCATATTGTCTGCAAATTGCCATAGCATCTTGATAATTATTAATCATATCTCTAGGACTTCCAGTATGAGAACTTGGTAAAATAATTTTTTGTCCTAAGTCATGACCTTTATGAATTCCAGATGAAGATGCAGTATACATTTCTTTAAGAATTTCATTTCGGAAATTTTTTTGATTTTTCCTTATCCAATCTAAACGATCTTCCTCAACAGTTGCATAAGCATCAACTAAAAATTGTTGAAATAATCGTCCACCCTGTAATAAAGTATTTTCTACGTTACGTCTGTCTTGAATTTGATACGTAATATAACTTCGCATTGATATTCTCTCTCTTTTTTGTTGGGAATTTGTAGATGTTTTGTGCATCAATAAATTTGGTTTATATCCATCTTCACCATACGGAAAAAGAATCGGATATTGTAATGACATATATTTTGGATGTATTTTCGAAACTCGTTGCAATTGTCTATTATTTGATTCAATAATTATGTCTCTCTCTGAATTATGTTCTCCAATATTGCCCACTGTTAACGTTAGAATCCGTGGGGATCTCTAGTTAGCTTAAATGAGAGAAAGAGAGAGATTGACACGAGATGTATAGTGGTTCGCCTCCGCATGAGCGGGAGACTACGTCCACTTGAAAGCTATACTAGTGTGTCGAGCCTTGCGGCCTAACAAGATTACAAGAGATGTAATGAATGTGTTGAGTTGTGGGAGGAGGCATTCCTTTTATAGATGAAGGAATGCTTCTCTTTTACTTGTTCTTCGATGTGGGACAAGCAAAGTTACTATTCTAGTCTATTTAACATGCAGAAAGCTATGTTTGTGGAGGCATCTTGGCAAGGGCGGAAATGTGGCTTCCCGGTGGCGGATTTGTGACTTCCGGATACTGCCGCGTAGCCTGAACATAGGGCTACACGATGCATGTCTCGGTTGGGCCTTGCCATGTCTTGTGGATGTCCCAAAGTGGGTGTTACTTATGCTTGGTGACGTAGTAAATACTCCATATTATTGGAGGTATGTACAAGTCCCCGAAGTCCCCGAGTAAGAGTAGCTTCTTGGTTGGGGAGTTCAAATCATGAAGTCATCAAGCATAAGTAACCGGGCGGTACGGAGCCCCTACAAGTCCCCGAACTCCGTAAGCAAGAAGGGACTCGTTAACCTGCACAACAAAAACAAAAAGCAGGCATACGTAGAATGCTCGTTGCATGGAGCAACAAAATATAAACGTATGGGGGGCGTGATACATGTTGATGTATACACGTGAATGGCGCCGAGTACGATCGATGATGACGGACAAACTCGAGAGCGCGTATGGTCGTGTGAGCATATGGATTGTATATGATAAATGTAAGTTGTATGAGCGCTGCGAAGGTAAGCGTTTGGTTGTCGCTCGTATTAATGGAACGCGAAAAGAATTCAATTTGTCGGGAGCGACAAATGGTAGAAGAATTCCATGTTCCATTAACGTGGTGGGATGAGCGGAAGCTCAATGGGATGCCGGGAAGGCATGAGCGGGAAGCTCAATGGGGTGCCGGGAAGGCATGAGCGGAAGCTCGTGAGCGGAAGCTCAAGGGTTGCCGGGAAGGCATGAGCGGGAAGCTCAATGGGGTGGGCCCCTGCTAGGCCCCGCTAGAGAGTCCCCGACTCCCCAGCCATGTTTGTTGAGGGGGAGCTGCACGGAGCAGAGGGTGTTGGGAAGCGATCCCAATCTTTGGTACCCAAGCGTCGGGGTTAACTGCCAGATCAATGGCTGCCGTAGGCTGCGTTAACTAGTCCCTTGCTGCCGGATCAATGGCTATTATGAGGCGTTGCCTGACCGCTTGGCGGTTTTGGTCGTAGACCGTGGATGTGTAAAGTATGCATTTGCATGAAAAAATGACAAACACATAGAGCAAGCATGCACAAGTAGTAAAGTGGCCAAGAACATGTCGTAGGCATGCGTAAGGGTCATGGAGACATGTATAGACATAGCAATAGCTCTAATTGCAAGAGCGTAAGAGATAAGATGTAGTTACTTATCTCGTGGTAATTTGGGGGCTGGCGGAGTTGGCCGAGCATGGCGATCCATTGCTTGGCGGATAAAGTACTCCGATAATGTCCGTCAACTCGTAGTTGCGGTTGAATGGTCGATAGAAATAGAGATTTCCTTGAAACAAAATATATGATTAAGATGTGGATTTGTAAAATCAACATCAACAATTTGCATATGTATTTGGACAAAATCGTAAGCAAAGTGTACAAGTAAATGTAGTAGTTGATGACAAATAAGTTGCATAAATGTCTATTTTGAATGTCCAATTTGCGGGGAACATACGAGCGCTCATTAGTTCTACATAACACATCGTTTATATGCAAATGTGAAGATGCCATGTGCCAAGATGTATAGCCGGATCCGGGGGCATATAGGTGAAGTCAACCATGCATATAATCTTGGAGATAAGGAATTTAGTCAAAGCACCAGCATGCTATCATATTACATGGACACATGTAGCATAATTATGAATATCCAATTAACAAGCTTTGCATGTGGCCGACACAAGCATAAGGTGAAAGCATGGCAATCTGCACGCATGACCATGCTTAATTGATCACAACGGAAACACGCACAAGTCTCTATAGTTGCATGCTATCGTGGGCTTGTAACTGCCGTGTAATTATAGGCATGTAAGGACAAGCGAGAGAACAGTGCAGTGTGTATATATGATAATCAATCAAGGATATTGATTAAAAGAAAAAAGCTTATCTGGTTGGTTGGGGCGTCGACTGAGAGCTGGTGAACTGACGAAAGTCCAGCGTCAAGTTTCGACGAGTTGATGAGGTCCTCTGGTCGTCAAGTGTCAAGCCCCAAACGTTAAAGAGCTCAGCGGTGAATTGCGGCGCTGATGCGCAGCGGAGGAGAGGACTCAGCGTAGGAGAGAGCTCAGCGGAGGTGCCTTGGCGGAGCGGAGCTCGGCGCGGACGGAGCCCTTGCAAGCAAAGGTCAGCGGAGGTTTCGTCCGCCACAGAAGGTCAGCGGAGTTGGAAGCATGGCGGAGGTTTCGTCCGCCACAGAAGTTCGAAGCCGGAAAACCATATTCTACGGAAGCGAGCGGATCTGCAGTCAGCAAGCGGACGAGCTGTGCAAGCTGTCGGAGCTGTTCAGTTGGGCGGAGCTGCTGGCGGAGCAGAGCCGGCATCGAGCCGAGCTCCGGAGGTGCAGTGAGCAGAGGAAGTGCCGCTGATGGTTCTCCGGCGGACGTAGTCTGGCGGAAGCCTTAAAGAGTTGGCGGAGAAGCCGAGTTCGGCGGAGGAAGTTGTCCGGCGGAGCGATTAATGACTGCCGGCGGTGGGGAGTCTGGCGGAAGTTGGGTGCCTGCCTGGCGGAGCGGAGCTCCCTAGCGGAGCTGGTGCAGCGATGCAAGCATCGGAGCGAAGCTTCGGACCAGAGCGCGCTGGCTTGGCTGCTGCTACCGCCGGCGGAGGATCCCAGCGGAGCTAAGGCTGGGCGGAAGATCGCAGTCCGGCAGAGATCGAAGTTCGGCGGAGAAAGTTGCTGCTGGCGGAGCAATTGGCTGGCGGGAAATTTGAAAACTGGATGGGTGCCCAGAGAAGTTCTCTGGGTGTCCAGAGCAAATTTGGCCGCCCAGATTGTTTTTTTTTTTTTATGCCAGCGTTGACCTTCATGGGTTGGGCGTTGACCAACCTTGACTGGTGCTGACCGAAAGTGTGACCAAGCCTTGATGGGCGTTGACTTCCCCCGCCGGGCGTTGACCAGCCCATACGTTGGTGTTTTGAGCAGTTTCTGCAAGTTTTGACCACTTCTTGGGCGTTGACCAACTCCGCCGGGCGTTGACCACGTGTTGACCAGCCCGCAAGGTGCAAATTTCTGCACACTCTGCTCTAGTTGCTGCCAAGAAACATTAATTCAAACATAAACTCAAAGAAGGAAGGAATTTCTTCAAGCTCCGCTGAGCAGACTTAGCTCATGGAAGGTGACGAAGCCAATGTGTTGGCTTCCCACAGACGGCGCCAATGTTAACGTTAGAATCCATGGGGATCTCTAGTTAGCTTAAATGAGAGAAAGAGAGAGATTGACACGAGATGTATAGTGGTTCGCCTCCGCATGAGCGGGAGACTACGTCCACTTGAAAGCTATACTAGTGTGTCGAGCCTTGCGGCCTAACAAGATTACAAGAGATGTAATGAATGTGTTGAGTTGTGGGAGGAGGCATTCCTTTTATAGATGAAGGAATGCTTCTCTTTTACTTGTTCTTCGATGTGGGACAAGCAAAGTTACTATTCTAGTCTATTTAACATGCAGAAAGCTATGTTTGTGGAGGCATCTTGGCAAGGGCGGAAATGTGGCTTCCCGGTGGCGGATTTGTGACTTCCGGATACTGCCGCGTAGCCTGAACATAGGGCTACACGATGCATGTCTCGGTTGGGCCTTGCCATGTCTTGTGGATGTCCCAAAGTGGGTGTTACTTATGCTTGGTGACGTAGTAAATACTCCATATTATTGGAGGTATGTACACCCACAATGAGACCACTAATTTCCTCAGATGTTGGTCTTTCATATTGTTTACTATCAGTACGTAAACAATCAAGTACATTCACAGTAAATAAAGGTAAACACTGATTTTCAAATTTATCTCTTATCGTTCGAAATTGTTTAACTAATTCATTAATTTCATCGAACATCTTAATAAGTCCTTCAACTATATATGGTTTGATGTTGTTATTCATATGGGTAGGATTAATAGCATTAATACGATTATAAATCTCATTTTGAGTATCATATATATATAATTGTGCATATTTAGGAAATTCTCCCTCAGATGGCAATATAGAACCCATTAAATGATGTACTTGACCACTGATTTTAAATACGTACGGACCTAATCCAGTATTTATTTTTCGATCAATTATTGCTCCCATTGATGTAAACGAAAACATTGAATTATAAATTCGAATATTTTCCCTAAAAAGTTTACTTTCCGAACCGTTATTTGGATCTAATAATGTTCTAAGAAAATTCGGAGTTGGTTTAGCATGTGGAAGTTTAATTTTCCCTTTTTTGCAACAATTTGTATAGATAGGAGACACTTTCGTCGATGTTTGTTTAATTGCCTCTTCAAGCCAAAACAGTGCGTCACAGTAATCACAAACATAAATATTGTCGCCTGCATCTTCATATCTAATGATTGAACCTATCAATACAATTTCCCTTTTTGTCAAACGGCATATGCAACTATCTATTTTGATAAGTATAATAGATACAATTTTGAAAAAAAAAAAAAAAAAATTACCTTGTCTAGTGCTTTGATAGCTTGCTTGACCGAATGAATGTAAATGTTCGCCTGCATACAATTTGCCAAAAGTGAGAAGGAGGAAGGGGGCTGTGGAAATATCAAATTGCAAAGAATGATCATATTGTTAAACATGTACAAAAACTATGTTTACATTAACCTCAAAAAACTCAAATTGCATAGAATATTCATACTTAAATTATTGTTATTAAAAAAAGGTAAGTCACACTCGTATGCATGCTTAACTTTTTTTTGTTTTTTACACTCATACTCGTTTCCCATGATAACAATCTATTACCTAGAATATTGCACTTACCAGTTCCACCCTGACCATTACCATTCGAATTAGCCTCAGTAACAGTAGTTCGCTTCATTGTCACATTTGACGTCTCTCGATTATTTCTAACTCGCTTATCTCGATGTTGTATTACATTGATACCATCATCATTGTGTTGCTTTACCCGGCTATCCTCAACCACCGCTTCAGACACTATTTAAAAAATAAAAATAAAAATACTGTTAAGTCATTTTCATTCCATAAATAACAACCAAATGTTGGTAAACTCTTTTTTTTTTTTCACACTAATATACTAACCTTCTATCCATCTTCTTGATTTGATTCGACGATTGATATTGTTATCAAAAAAGGTAGCAGTAGTGTGACCATCCAATGCATTCTGCACATTTTGTTGATCATTATCATTTGGTCCATCATTCATTCTTAAGTATCTTTTTCCCTTCAGCTTTCGATTGTTTGATGCCATCCCTGCAATTTTAAATCATTTAAAATAGGTAAAAGAAGTTGCAGATCACTCCAAAAAAGCGAAGGGAGAGATAAGAGGGAGGGAGAGAAAAAGAAAGAAAGAAAAGGGAGGAAGAGAAAGGAAAAAAAAAAAAAAACACACACACACACAGAAATGGAACAGATTGATCACACACACCTAAATTCCATACACAAAAGAAAGAAGGAAAGAAAAGGGAGGAAGAGAAAGGAAAAAAAAAAAAAAAAAAGCACACACACAAATGGAACAGATTGATCACACAGTCTGCAAGCCATTCTTCACAGAGGCCAAACTAAAAAGACCAATTACATAATATGACACTATAATGCTTATATGTATTATAAACTCAATACACAAATAATTTATTATAAGTTTCCACTTTATATCCAAGTAAGGAACAAAAATTACATACTTTAGTTACTCCTAACATGAGTGAAAACGTGGATTAAGCCTAAGTTCTCTTACGGTTTAAATCATACGATTTGTTTGCACATATCTTTGGCACATAAACAATAGCTTGGTCGGCAAAACTAAAACTAAACTCAAGTACTATACTTATTGACTTCAAACACCCTGTTGTAGACATAAGCATAACAGCAAGGCATTAATAAAGAAAATCCAACAGCTCCATTCACTTCCAGTTTTACCTCAAACGGTTCTCACGTCAACATTGAATATCCAGTGTATTTTCATCTAATGGATTTTATCAATTGACCCACATGTCATACAAAGACCAATTAATTTTATTAACCAAAATAAATGGCCAAGAAAGAAAGCTCTCTCAGAATGCAAAAAGGAAATCTGATTACGCATCCTATTACTCCAATAAGCCCACTTACAATCAACACTCACCGAGCCGCTTACAGCTGCTGCTTCGTTATTCACAGTTAAGACCGGCACTTCTGATCTCTCTCTCCTTCTTTTCCTTCTTCCCCTTTTTTTTTTTCCCTCCCTCGTTCTCTGTGTGCTTGACAAACAACAAAATCTGAAAAGAAAACACAAAATCAGAAGAGACCCCAACACTATCAAACTTTGATCACAACCAAACTTGATAATCAAACCTGATAATCCGGAAGAGCTAACGTTATCAGGAAGAGTTAACGTTATCAAACTCTATCCAAGCATTCATCGACAACCAAACCCGACGATCGGGAACAACGAATTTCGGTATATATAGACGCTTCCGTCGGTGTAAATAAGTCGGTGATAGAGGCTTCGAGATTTCATGATAAAGGCCTCGACACTTCTAGATAGCTTCAGGCATCTCAACTTTTTCTTTTAGTCGGTTAGATTTTTTGGCCCAATCGATGTCAACTTCTATCAGAGTAATTCAAGGGCAGAACCGTCTTTCTACTGTTATTGTGAACAGTAAAATGAATAGTGTAGGAACTTTAGTATATAGATAATAATATGTTAAATATTGGTTGTTATAGGGGTTTTCATTGTAATTTTCTTTCTTCACTAAAAAGGAAAAAAAGATTTCCAGCAGCTCCGCCCCTCAAATTGTACTTATGTATTGCAAGTTTGCAACAAATATAAATAGTACATGTCTTCTTCAAGAATCGATTTCTTTTTAGCTTTTAGAAGTAAAAATTGACATTATAGCAAATCTCATCTTACTATATCTAAAATGGAAAGTGTTACACTAGCTCGATTACTAAATTTATTTTATCATATCAGGTGTATATATTTTGTTTGCTTAACTATATATCTCATAAACCCAGAAAATATCTCATTCTTGTCAATCATAAACAGATTCCCTCCAGCACTTTTTATTTGAAAGGGCAAGGATGCCTAACGACAAATAAGAGTTTCACATATCTTTCTAAGTAAAATGACATTTTTTTGGGTCACATGGACTGTTTGTACTTTTTTGCCGCCAAGTCGTTTCCTATTATTTATTTAAAGGGCTTGCTCTGTTTTCTTCAAAGTTTATAGAGCTATCACAACCTACTCATGGACTTGGTAACTATGTGCCAAAAGAGCTGAAGCAGGGTGTTAGCTCACCCAATTTAGCTTCTGGTGATCTCTTTCTTTCTCGACCAGTTGTGAATTTTATATGATAGTTGGGCCAGTTGCAAACTTGCAATGAACCTTAATTCCAGTTATGGAAGAGAATCAAGAGATAGTAATAAACATCTGGTTCTAGCTAGAGTTCATTTACACGGTCAATAACCTTTGCTAATGGATAACGAAAAACCACAGGCTGATCACCAAAACAATTTGCCTGCCCTCGTCATTGCTTCATTTGCTGAGCTATCGATGACTTGATCAAGATTATCGACAACTTTCTTCTTCCAAAGCTTGGTACGTGAGATTTAAGAGAAACCAAGTTTGGTGAGTAAGAGTGCAAAAAGTGCGACAGATGGATTTTTGTTTTGTGAGCTTCTCTATATACCTTGCTTCAACCGGTAAAAAATATCGGAATCCATAATGAGTATACAATCAAATATTCGTTTTACAATTTAAGTATATTTACTGCACACTAACCAACATGTAGTTGTTGAAGTAGAAGGACACTAAGGGCACGTTTACTTACTTGGAATGAGAGAGAATGATTACGGGGTAAAACTATTCCTACGTTTACTAACACATAAATTCCGGATAAAAATATTCATGAGTTTACTAACACATGAAGGAATCGGAATGGGTGTAGGTCCCACCTCCTTATAAGGAATCGATTCCTGAATACTCAGGAATTTGATTACGAGGGGGGGATGGATTTAGGAATCAACTCCTACAGAATCAATACCGATTCCTTTCTTCTCTCATTCAAGTTGTCTCCGATTCATGATTATTTTCCATTCCAAGGAAATAAACGTGCCATAAATTGTTGCAATTTGAAACTTAAATCGGAGCAATTAGCAATAATGCTACCAAACTGGTTTGGGCAATTTAAGGAGGCAATTCTCTATCTGTACTTGATCTTGACTGGGTTGGCATTAGTACACAAACCAAATGTGCGTACTTGTTCTATACTTCCCACTCTGCCCCATAAGGGCACGAACCTAAAGTTCTAAACACATGACAAGGTTGTGATAGAAAACTAGCCATTGATCAAAACAGTTTATATGATTGCTCCAATAGTCCGGTTGTGGGATAATTTATTTGAACATAATGTTCAATTCATGAGTACTTTTAGTTTTGTTACATTGGAGGGGGATTGAACTTGATTTAACATTATTCTAATTCAATTATTAACCCCTCCTCATTTGGACTAATCTTGTAACGTCCCGAACCCAAATTCACCGGTTTACTAGTCATTTGGACAGTAAACGGTAATTTGTTTTACTTTTACTCTTTTTCAGCAACTTTAGTGGCCCTAAAAGTTGACTTTTTGTTCGGGTCAAAATTTGGGAAAATGTTCTTCATGGAAGTTGTAGAGGACGTTAAACCGAGCGCGTGCATATGTGGTTCGTAAAAATCGGAGCTCGTATGCGATAGTTATAAGCGAAATAGTAAAGTTACTGTTTACGGTTACTGTTCATGGTAAGTTTCTATAAATAGCCAAGTTACTGTGGTAAGTTTCCATTTTTGGAAACTTACCCGGCCTTTTCTCTCTCTTCTCCCCCGACATTTTCTTCCTCTTCGGCCCGATTTCTTCTCCCTCCGGTTTCTTCCTTCTCCGGCCGACCCACGACGGAATCTGGGCACCGGCAGGCTCGCCTCCTCCTCCTTGTCACGCCTGGGGTGGTGTTTGGCGGTGGCTCGACCGGTGGAGCTCGGAATTGAGCTGTGAAGGTTACTGTAGCCGATCGGAACTTTCATCGATTTCCGGCGATTCCGGCCGTTTCCGGCCACGAAATTGGCATCGAAAGTTCGGTTTTCATCACTGATCATTTCCCCTATGGCCTTGTGTCACGATTTGTTGTGTAGAAGTCGAATTGATGAATTGAAATTTTAGGGTTCTTGAGAAATTTCTGGGCTTGTGTTCATCGGCCGAATTGGAGCTCTTTCAGGTAAAATTGGAACTTGTTGTAGTTGAATGAATGGTTGGGTGTGTTGAGTAGATGCTACTATCCAAATTTGGTGGCCATCGGAGGTGGTGGCCGCCGGCGCGTGGGGCCCACGCGCCGCCACTGTTGGTGGCTCGTGGAGGCGTGTAGGGCAGTGTTTTAATTCCATTTTTTAGCCCATTAAATTCTATAAATATTGTAGAGCTTGTATGTGAAGTTTGGTGATTTTTGGAGAAACTTGGAATTAATTATGAATTTTTGAAGTTTAGGGTTTCGATTATCGAATTACGAGAATCCGACCGTCGGATATCTCTCGGTTCTGCTTTGGAACCTTTAGATTAACGAATTGGTATTAGTGGTATAATTTGGGCTGAATCCGAGGAGAATGGGAGATGTAAATTATGAGGAATTGAGTTTAGGAATTATATTAAATTGTTGAATAATTATTCACGGAATATAATCGTGTACAGGATGTCGTACCGAGCCCTGGCTCGATGAAGGAACTCGTATACGTGATCGTCGGAATAGTACTGTGAGTGGACTTTTGTTTTAAATAGCAATGCATGCATTTATTTTCATAAAATAATGCTCTAGTGATTATTCATATTACTTTTTGAGGAAATGAATTAATTTTCGGAAATTGATTTCGAATTATATCATGGATTTGTTTTCAATAATGAGTTTCAAAGGTTGGTTTTGATTTATAATATTATTTGATGAATTCCTTATTTCCGAGGTAAATTTCCGGAATTAAGCATATCCCTAATCACCGAGTTAAGCTTCTAGAAGATTTTTAAGATGAGTTTCAATGGAGTTGGATATTCTCAATTGTTTATTGACTTTCGATTTTGGCATCGGGAATGCCTAATTAAGGATTTTGGATTTGGTTGGCTTCTTGGAGATTTTGAGAGAATTTTGGAAATGAGATTTACTTATACTAATTTCCGGTTTTGGTTACAGATTTGAGAATATTTGGGCGTGTGGGACACGCCGTCGATTTATTCCTATTTCTCACTTATCCATTTTGAGATTGAGAGTAATCTTGGCGTGCGGGGTCACGTCGTTGAATACATGGTTTCTATCTCGTGAGAAATGTGGGGAAGCTACATGGATTTACTGGTTTTCGATGATTTTTCCTCACCATACGCGGGTTATGTGATTAGGTCTCCTCCTCACTGACTTTGTGTTGGTGAGTGGCAGTTGAGGTAGCTTGTTCTCCTCCTCATCTACTTTGTGTTGGTGAGTGGCAGTAGAGGTGATTTATTCTCCTCCTCACGTGGGTGGCAGTTGAGGTTATTAGTTCTCCTCCTCGCACAATCTATGTGTGAGTGGCAGTTGAGGGTAGGTAGAGCCTGGGAGGCTCCATTTCCCGTATGGTGATATCTCTTCCCCATATCCTATCATTTCTCGACTAGCGGGGCCTAGTCTGATTTCCGTGTAACCAGCGGGGCTGGTCTTATCCTGTTGAGTATCGGAGTTTCGATCTTTCCTCTCAGTTGTTTGTGACTAGCGGGGCTAGTCGGTTTTTCTTGAACAGAGCTTCTCGTGATTTGTTTTCTAAATCATTGCATGCATTGAGAGTTTTTAAGGAAATAAATGTGGGAAAGTATGAAGTTTTATTTTGTTTTATTCATATTAAATTATTTATTTTTGTCCACTCACGCTAACGTATTTTATGTACTTTCCCCTGGGCCCTTCGGTTTCAAATACCTAGTGTGCAGGAGAAATTAGTTGAGGTCGGGCGTACATGGAGTCGAGGCATAGTCAACAGTATGGCTTCCGCAATTGCCTTGAATTAGGTTTTCCTCATTTACCTTTCTATTAGAATTGCTCTGATTACCTGCGGAATTAAGGTTATTAAGTTGAGATTTGTGTGTTGTGAATTTGGTTGATGTTGTTTGGGGGAGCAGGGTGGCTCCAGGAGAATAAGGATAGATGATTTAGAAGTGTAAATTTTCTTTCTACAGGTTTTGGGTTGTCCACTTTAGGGGAAGTTCTGCCTAATTTTCGGTAGAATTTTCGGTAGAATTTCTTCTAAGGTGGGCCCCGCAGGTCCACTTCTGATTTCAGGGTGAAATTCGGGGCGGGTCCTGTCAAATCTTACGAGCTAATTTATTGGTACTTTAATGCAAAGTATTAGCATTTAGCAATTTAGTGAAAAGTATTCATTGGTACGTTATTCTAGCTTAGTTTAGGCTTGCTGTTTCAGCGAGCATTCCTTTAGACTTTAATGAGTTTAGTTGTGGCTTAGATATGTTATCCGGTTTGTCCTGAATTTTCTTATGTAAGTTATGTTAGACTTTGGCCTGTTTTCATGGCTAGATTACTAATGAAATCAATCCTATTCGAAAAGTATTAATAGAAAGATATTGACATTTTCTTATAATCAAGACTTTTAGTATTAGTGATGAGAATCAATACTTTTTTTTTTTTTGAAAGTGAGAATCAATACTTTTAGAATAACGTAAAATACTTTCAAACACAACGCATGCTACTAGTAGACTAGTGTCTCTCGTGTATTGCAATGTGGTGGTTATTTTGCGGAGGGAAACTTTAGCAAATGGCTAAAGTTAATAAATTCAAATCAATTTATTACTTAATTGAATTTTGGATTTAAAAAAAAATAATTATGCATTTGTCTTTCTTGGCCCAATATGCCCTTATTTACACGCGTCGACGTTTGAGCGGTGAGTCTTATTAGTGTACACGCGTCAGATCTTAAGCAAAAGTCCAAGAATATTGCCGCAAAAGCTTCCCACCGAAACATGAAACTTCCTGAAGCTTCATCTTTGGCCTCCTTCACATCTTCTTCTCTACTTTCTCCTTCTTCTTCTCTTCGTTTGTTTGTTGCATATCAGTATCTGACCAAGCACCGCATCAGGTAATCTTTATCTATCTGCCTAATTATATCTAAGTAACTCTTCGTTGTGGCATGCACAACTAGTTCTGGGTTTCACTGGTTTAAATCCTTTATAACTGTTCTTGGACTCGGGTACTGAAACTAGCAGTTTAGTTGGATTTGGTTTTAGTGATCTCAGACTTTCAGTTTGGACTTGTTGCGGTTTCTGTTGGAAATTTTACTGTTTTCTTTTGGTTTGCACTTTGCACTCGAAAAAAAATGGAAGGCCTTCTCTGTACGGAACGTGTTTGATTGTTAGGCTTTTGTTTATTGGAATATGCTGTCAAATTATTAAGCCTTGTAGGGTTTTATAACACCAAAGAGGAGATATTTGGGAATATTGAAGCTTTTTTCAGTGATGGTTTAGAGAATTTAAGATATAAGTTTCAAAATATACACCTAATGGTATGTTAATTTCTCTGCGATCATGTTGATTAGCAGTGATTGTAAAGCGTGGTTCATATTCAAAGTCCAGCAGTAAAACATTATCCTGGCCTTAATTTTCTGTTTCGCTTTGTTCCATTTGTTTTGAACTTTTAATATGGGGTTGGTACCGAAATGTGTTGTGTTGTGGTCTTACATGCTTATGATGTGAACTTGTGAAGTATTACTAGCTAGACTAGGTGAGGAACTCGACATGCCTCGCTGCATTATGAATGATTGATGGTTGTTGATTTCAGTTTGCTCCAGGAATTGTTTGCTTTGTTAGTTTCAACTACTGGATTGTGAAGAATAGACAAAATAGAGCTAATATGCGTGGAGTAGCTGCATTATCGCCTGTTAAGAACAGATTCAAACAGATCCACCCCATCAAAGGGTCATGGGGTAATTTCTGGTTCCATTTATGTCATCATTGTATTGTATGACACTCGAGGACTTCTTTATCTGACTACTATAAGTTACTGTTATTAGGTACTGTGGTCACTTCGACATCAAACAAACAAGGGAACAGCAATTATGGGGAAGCAGGGCTTGTTACAAAAGAGAAAACTGATCCAATTGTCGTCTTCAGTAGGCCTCCGCCCCCTCCACCTGTTATTGGACCGCTGCTTGTTCTCTCATTGTTAGAAGCCTCGTGGAGTCGCAACAACGATGATGACTGACAGGTGATCTCCTTAATGGAATTGCTTGACTGTAGGGCAAAACAAGTTCTCTACTTGAAAAATATGTTTGAAATGTAAAGCAAAATGTTGTATACATAGCTGAGCAATCGAATTGCGATGTTCCAAAGCCCTATGTAGCCTTCTATAATTGGTGCAAACATCATTTTGTATATCCTCCATATGCATTGGAAAACAATATGAGGACTTTTTAGGAACCCTGCAGGAGACATATCGATGGTATGTCATGATAAATCTGTGATGTAATTAATAATTGAGGTCTGAGGTTTTGTTTAAAACTTCACTTACATTCAGTAGCTCTTGGGAAACCATCAAATAGAGAGGTCACTGCCTTCAAAAGACTCTGAGATGTCCATCAGCAAAATCATACATCAATAAAAGCTTGGTGAAAGTCGAAACTGTTAAGATCGTTGTTGAAAGAGTTACCAGTACTAGGTGTCCTGGTTTGATCGGTGATTCAATAACAATCTGTGCTTTCCTGCAGACATTTAGAACCAGTTAAGAGCTGGATTTGTTCATCTTAAATCAAGTTAGAGGTCAAGATACTGAATTTATTTGTGTACTTGATAATTAGTTTTTCTCCTTCTTTTGAGTATTCAAAGAAGCTGCAGCCTCTGGTGAATGGGATCTGTTTGTCTTTCCATTCTGCGTACGAAATATAAATCAACTTAGGAAATAGTTTGAGGATTCACAAAATAAATGGTTCAGAATCATATCTACCCATGTGCCAGTTTGCTGCTGCTGTAAGCTGATCACCTCCTTCGCACACATGTTGTATGCTGAACTTTATATTATTGCCCATGGCTGCAGTTAGCTCTTCAAAGAAGTTCATTATTACCTGCATAGAATGCAGCTTAGGCTTTGTTAGTAGCAAGGAAATCAGCGACTTTATTGTTGTTGGGAAGAGTAAAGGCTAGATGATGATGACCTTTTTGCCTTGTAATGGTGTGCTAAAGGAGCATTCCTCTATGCAACACTCACTTGAGATGTAGTGACCTAGTTGCTTCAAGTTCTTCTCATTGATGCATTTGTAGAAGTCATTGATCGTGTCGGATGGGGAGAGCGATCCCGAAGAAAAAGTTGAAATTCCCCTTGCAGCCATGATAGGAAAGAGCCCGCTGATGTTGGAGAGGTTTTTTTCTGCCTTCCTTTTGACATAGATGCTATGCGGCTTTGCGTCAGCTCTGTTCTGCCGAACAAACTTGCATGTCCTTTTGATCGTCAAGGAACCAATGGCCGGTCCGGCCATAGGTTTGAAGCACATTCTCTGACTCGGTGCAATGCTGGAGAGATTGACAACGGCAGCCATTGCCTTGCGACAAGTTTGAAACAAAGGGAGATTGAGACGGTGCTGGTTTTGGTATTGAAGCAAACACTCATGTAGAATGAAGACTTCATACAAGCTAGGCACGAATGTGAAGGAATAGAGGAAAGAATAATGGGTCATTCCAGCATTTGCCTTAACCAAGGAAAGAATCTCCACCCAGCTGGTTTTTGTTAAATTTGCTTTGTCATATTAATTTGTGCCTTGCTATGAAATCAAAGGATCAGAAGTCCAGTTAAACCTGAAAATTTCTTCGTACGTATCAGGCATCAATATCTTTTTGCTAAGATCTTGTTCTCTCGTCCTTGTAGGGTTTTTCAGTCTTTGTCAACTATGTCAATACCTGATTTTTGCATCTCGGTGTTTTCAAGGACACCAACACCAACCTGTGACTTCTCATGTAGGCAGAGCAGTTTTGAATCAGTTTTGAAGTGTACTCTTCTTGTATAAAGTACACATAGTATCAATGCATTCCTTTTCACGAGTGGGAATACTATCTGCACATCTTTTGCCTGTTGAATTGATCGTGAGTCTTTATACCTTTCCTTATAGGAAACTTTTCCCGATGAACAATCTCTCGGAATAGTGTCGTTGTGAACAACAAAATTGTGTTGGTAATGTGCTAGTCTTTATATTTTTTCCGAACAACGATGAACATATTAGGTTTTGAACGACGATATGTTTGTTGAGTTAGCTGTGACATTTTCAGTTTTTTTTTTCTAGGTTTTGAATGACAATATGTAATATTTTTTGTTTTTTGAAGAAATTGGTCGTCAATCCATTAATAGAAAATGTGGTTAACAATACACAGTAACCACGCCTCGGGGGCACGATCTATTTGCATCACTGCTCAAGAATCCCTAGGGCATCTCACATAAAGCTCAGGAAAGATGATATGTTTATTGGGTTAACTGCGACATTTTTAGTTTATTTTTCTCTTAAGAGGTTTTAAATGAAATTTTATCCTCATAATTGTAAACTTTTCATTTTATTTTATATATTTGTGGTTTCAATGACAAAATTTTCTTCACAAGCGTGTGAATCTTTTTTATTTATAAGAGACTATCCGAACTGGTGGTGAATTCAATTTTTTTTTTTTCATGTGAGAATTTTGCTGACGAGTAGTTTGTCGACATCCAAAGGACAGATATGGATGTGGGAGTTTACTCACATAGGTAGGCCTTAAAATCACCTCAGTAAATATGCAACATGATGTCATGGACACTGGCTAAAAAACCTCAATATATAATACATGTCACAATTTAGCAACTTCTGAAAATCAGTGGATCAATACCATTTTCCATCTTAGCCTACAGTTTCATATGCCTCTCTTCTTTGACTTCGGCCTTGGGAACCAATCTACTAGACCATGTGATTCATCATCAAATATACAAATAATAGATCAAGAACAAGGCTTCGCCTGTTGGTAGCAGCATGGCCATTTGACATTACCAAGGAGGCTCCCTGAAAACAAGGCCACCATATAAATATATAACTGGATTATGTTCTGCTCCCTCTTATCCTCACAGCTTGCAATAAGCTACTATAATCATCTATTAACATTGAAAATTTGAAATAATAATAATAACCAATCACTAATTCCTTACAACTGCGTTAGGATGTAGGGGGTATCCTGATGTACTCTCCTAGGTCCTGTCTGCCAAACCACCAAAGAAAACCAGGACCAGCCGCAATCCGGTGGAGTGCTAGCTGCTAGATAAGCCGCACGTGTTCAATGTAAGACAAAATGAAACCAATCATTTGCATTAAACAATGGTAATCATATAGTGAATCGATCAGTCACCAAATCATACACAAATTCAACTTGTCTCAAGTTGAGCTGAAAGGAATCTTGGACAGCCACTCGGCCAGACAAACAAGCTGGCATGCCTCCTAACCTACACCGGTATAGAAAGATGGTTCCTAGCTTCCTATGATCTTTGTAGATGAGCTGGGGATCGCTATATAAACTCGCCACCATTGCCATTATATCCACAACTCTCAAACAAGAAAGACCTACAGCAACAAAAAAGAAAAGGTTGAAATTAACAAGTCGGTTGCAAAATGAATAGCAAGATATCTGATGTTCCTGCAGAGGAAATCGCCGCCAAAAGCTTCAGAAGCAGATCAAAGCCTCTTCCAAAAAGGGGACAGATAAAATCAAGAATAGCTGCAAATGCTGTTCACTCCATAGTCTCTGCACTATCCAAAGCCTCTTCAGATCGCAAGAATTCCAGCAGAAAATGTATCTCCAGTCAGAGCTAGAGCAGTAGAAATTATAGATTCATATCATAATATGCAATGTATGATCAGTCCTTTTTAATGTATTTAGCTCTTCTTCTATAATTTTGTTTTCTTCTTCTAATCATGCTCAATTGGTAGTTTCTAATCACTTATAGCAGCTTATTATGGGGTGAAAAAAAATAAAATAAAAAATGAGGGCTAAAGAACATCAGCAATAAAATAGCAAGAAGATGGCTAAACCTGGTTTTCATGACTCATAGATAGTTTAAGATTAACCAACATTTGAACATATAGTATGCCACATGCCTCTACAGTCCTAGCTTTAAACACTTGCAAGGTCACTAAATTAGCCCACATAACTGGTGAACACATGGAAAAATATCTTGGAAGCAGATTAATGATTATTTCCGACGTCCATGAGCAAAATAGAAAGTTGAGGCCAATGTGGAGGTAAAAAAAATTTAAAAATAAAAAACAAAGCAGAAGTGCCAAAATTTGGATATAAAAGTAAAACTTCATCACCGTATGTAACTCCAAATGCATATCCAAACTGATCAGATGGCAAGGTATAAAAGACACCATTGCTCTTTGTAGGTGATAGATCTTTAGAATGGCTGAATATGTTTTTTGTTACTCATTCTGGGGCTGTCATTGATCATAGATCATTAAACTTGAACCACCATTTTCCAGCTTAGCTGAATATGTATTGCTTAATCTCATGATGAAGTCATCAGCAAAAAGGTACTGAAGCCATCCTCCAATTTCAAGCGAACTTGAATTAGGTTCCTTGTAATTTTTTTTTTCTTCCCTTCATATCTTTTCTCACTCACACTGCCTACTAAGTGAAGCATACAGAGCAACATTCTTTTTGGGAGACGAAAAAAAACAAGGAGAGCAACCCTCTCATCCCTAGCGATACTCTAGATCGGCCGGCGGCTGGAACTCACCTTCCCCGGTCTTATGCAGCGCTTCAAAGTTCTGGCTTGGAACTGTAGGGGCCTCAACAACACAGAAACACAAGATGCTCTTGTCAGTCTTGTTCGACAGCAAAACCCTAGTCTTATCTTCCTCTCCGAAACATTGGCTTCTCCAGATCTGTTGACGGCAGTTCAACGCCGGATAGGCTTTGATGGTTTCTTTTGTGCCCCTAAGGAGGATGGTTGTCGTGGCCTGGCTCTCTTCTGGCGCACTGAGATCCCGATCCGTTTCAGAACCTCTTCAGCCAACCATATTGATGCTGAGGTCGGTGTTGTAGGTTCTGCAGGAGTCTTTCGATTCACTGGTATTTATGGAGTGGCTACTACAGCGAATCGGGACATCACATGGAATCTCCTCCGTTTGTTAGCTTCTCAGTCCCATCTGCCTTGGTTAGTTGCAGGCGATTTCAATGAGATACTATGTCATGCAGATAAGTCAGGCGGTCTTCCTCGACCTGTAGCACAAATACACAGATTTAGACAAGCACTGGTTGATAGTGATTTGATCGATATGGGATTTGTTGGATCGCGTTTTACGTGGTCTAATCGTTTCACTAAGGAGAGACTTGATCGGGCCTGCCAAACAGTGCAATGGAGAGACCTCTATCCTTTCTCCCGAGTTCTCACCCTTCCTCTCAGTCAATCTGATCACTGCCCTATCTTGATCGAGGTGAATCTAGAACCAGCCTCATCGAACCGAAACCCTAAAGCTTTTCGTTTTGAGGAGATGTGGTTGGCTCATGCCGATTGTACTAATGTTGTTGAACAGGGTTGGATGCTCCCAACCATTGGTGATTCCATGCTACAAGTTGGCAGGAAGATCAAGCACACAGGACATCTTTTCTTAAAATGGCATTCTGGAGTCTACCAACAAAGACAGACCAAGATGCGATTGATTCAAGGCAAGTTAGATGACTTGATGAGGAAGAATTTTGAGGCGTGTCACTTTGACGAGCAAAAAGCTCTCCAATTCAGGTTGAATGAATTATCTACTGCTAATGAAACTTATTGGAGACAACGTTCCAGGATTCAATGGTTAAAGGAAGGGGACCGTAATACGGCTTTTTTTCATCGACGGGCTTCGAATCGTAGATGCAGAAACCGTCTTAAGGGTCTCACTAATGCATCGGGGCAATGGACTTCTACATCAGGAGAGGTCTCGGAGATATTGCTTCACTACTATGCATCTATCTTTAGGGCAGATACCTCGGAACCGGAGGCACTTAATGTTGTGTTGGATTGCTTGCAACCCAAAGTATCGGAAGAGATGAACTCTGGTCTTATAGCCCCATACTCTGATGCTGAGATCAAGAAGGCTTTGTTTCAAATGCATCCCTCAAAATCACCAGGTCCTGATGGGATGTCCCCATGTTTCTTCCAGAAATTTTGGAACGTGGTAGGACATGACGTCTGTTGTGCAGTTAGGGAAGTGTTGACTACGGGTAATGTCTCCCAGGAATCAAACTTTACACATCTTACTCTTATACCGAAGATCAAGGAACCCAAACTTCCTTCTGATTTGAGACCGATTGCGTTATGTAACGTGGTGTACAAGATAGCTTCCAAGGTCCTGGCCAACCGACTCAAGAAAATTCTGCCTCACATTATTTCCCCGTTACAGAGTGCTTTTGTTCCAGGTAGATTAATTTCGGATAATACTTTAGTTGCTACGGAGATTGCTCACTTTATGAAAAAGCTTCGTCGGCAGGCTGAGGGTTTTTTCTCTCTAAAATTGGACATTTCAAAAGCGTATGATCGGTTAGAGTGGCAGTATCTTGAAGCTGTCCTTCTCCGGTTGGGTTTTTGTAGAAGCTGGGTATCTATTGTATTAGCCACTGTGAAATCTGTCAGTTACTCTATTTTGCTAAATGGTGCTCCCACAGGTTTTATATTGCCCACCAGGGGTATCCGACAGGGAGACCCCTTATCTCCATATTTGTTTATTTTGTGCGCAGAAGGACTCTCAGCCTTGATTTCCTCGTCTTTTCAGAATGGAACCATCAGAGGCTTAACCATGGCCCCTAGTGCTCCCACCATTCACCATCTACTTTTTGCAGATGATAGCTTTCTCTTTGGGGAAGCCTCAGTCCAGGAATGTCAAGCTTTTCAACAGATACTCTCAGTGTATGCTCGAGCCTCTGGACAACATATTAATTTGCAGAAATCTAGTGTGGTGTTTAGTGGTAATGTTAGTTTGCAGAACAAGAATAATCTTGCAGCTATTCTTGGGGTGCAGTGTGTTAATGAACATGGTTTATACCTTGGCTTGCCTATTCATGTTGGGCACAACAAGAAAGCCATCTTTGCTTATCTCAAAGAGAGGCTGTCAAAGAAGCTCATTAGTTGGCGATCCAAGATTCTGAGTTCTGGAGGTAAGGAATTGTTGATTAAGGCAGTTGCTCAAACTTTACCTAATTATGTCATGAACTGTTATGCTCTGCCTAAGTCTATGTGCGATGAGCTACAACAGATGTGTTGCCAATTCTTTTGGGGTAGTACAGAGGAGAAAAAAAGAATACATTGGAGATCATGGGAAAGAATGTGCCTACCTAAAACTCAGGGAGGCATGGGATTCAAACATTTACATGCTCATAACTTGGCCATGCTTTCGAAACAGGGTTGGAGGATGCTCTCTAAACCTGAGTCACTTGTGGCCAGAGTGTTTAAAGCAGTTTATTATCCATTTGGATCCTTTCTCACAACAGATATGGGTGAGCGCCCTTCATATTCGTGGAGGAGTTTAATGGAGGCTCGACCGGTTTTACAAGCAGGGTTGTCCTGGAGGGTTGGTGATGGGCAGCTAATTAACATTTGGGATGATGAGTGGATCCCAAATGTCTCTCATCATTCTTTATCTCGACCGGCCGACTGTGTTTTTGATAGCGTTTCTGATTTGATTAATGGTGATTCCTTAACTTGGGACCATGCAGCTGTTCATGCTTGCTTTGAGCCTCAGGTGGAAGACCAAGTTCTTTCTATTCCATTGAGTCCTCGCTTTGGAAATGATCGCATGTCGTGGAAGTTTGAGAAGAGAGGGCACTTCTCTGTCAAGTCTGCTTATAGGGTTGCTTGTGATTTCTCTATTGGCCATATCTATGCTTCTACATCTACTGGGGACCCATATGGTCCCATTTGGAAAGCCTTATGGAGGGCTAAAGTCCCTAGTAAAGTGGCGATCTTTGGGTGGAGAGCTGTTCACAATCTCCTCCCAACTCGAGCTGCTTTAACCTCCAAAGGATATTCCGGTCCACTGCAGTGTGTGGTTTGCTCTAGAGGTGTGGAAACCTTAGAACATCTGTTTTGTGAGTGCAGCTTTGCGAGAGAGGTTGTTGGAGCTCCTCCGTTCTCTATTCCTACGTCTACTCTACGATGGAAAGATTGGCTACTAGCTCGGGTAACTTCGTTGGCACCTGCATCTTTTGACCAACTCTTGATCCTCCTCTGGAGTATGTGGAAGCACCGGAACGACGTATTATGGAGAGAGCATAATAGAACTAGTGCCAATCTAGTGGCCACTGCTATGGCATGGCATGAGGAGTATATGCAGGCTAACCGGTCTGTTGTCACTTCCCAGCACGATCGTTCGAAACCTAAAAAGTACTGGAGTCCTCCAGATGATGGTTTTGTAAAGTTGAATGTGGATGGCTCTTTCCTGCCTTCGGTTCAGTATGGTGGTACGGGGGGTGTGATTAGAAACTCTCATGGTCAGTTTATTGCTGGCTTCTCATGTAGAATGGAGTTTGTTAGCTCCCCGCTCCACGTCGAGTTACTTGCCTTGAAGAATGGATTGGAGTTGCTACAGGCTATGCAGATCACACGAGCTGTCGTGGAGAGTGACTGTTTGTTTGCAGTGCAGGCCATAAGCTCAATAGCTGTGGACCTCTCTCCTTTGGGTGCCTTGATCTCAGACCTCAAGTCTCTACTAGCTGCAAGTACGGAGTTTAAGCTCTGTTTTGTCCCTAGACAAACTAATATTGTAGCCCATAGACTCGCTAGTTTTAGTTATGAGACCAATGGACTTATTGATTGGTTTGTTAATGCTCCAGAGTTCATCTCGGATGCCCTCATGTACGATTCTATTCGTATCTAGTAATAAAATTTCCTCCTTGTTTCAAAAAAAAAGTGAAGCATACAGAGCAGAGTATAAGCAGATTTGTTCCGGGCTTCAGTTCAAGAAGCTTCCTTGCTACACCCCAGGTCACTGTTCTTATGGAACAATCTTCCATGAGCATCAATGGATATTTGATCAATGATCATTCTTGCTTTGCTGTAGGAGTAAAAATCGACAGAAGTAAACCACACGGGCACAGTGTTCCACATGTGGCATTCTCTCAAGAAGCTAACATTGAGTTTCGAGTATAAGCTTCTTTGACAAGATATGCGTGGCAACACGAAATGAGAAATCCAAGAAAGTTATCTGATCTGGACAATATATAAATAATAGAACTGGCTTCACCTGTTGGCAGCAGCATGGCCAGTTGACATAACCAAGGAGGTTTTCCTGAAAGCAAGGACATTATGTATTAGAAGATATACAAATGATATTTTTTCTGCTCCCTATTACCTACACAATTTGCATTTTAGCTAATAAAAATGGTAAAAGCATTTGTTAACACTGATAAACTAAACATCACAATTTTTGTCTGTCATCCTCCCCTACCTGTCAGCCAATCCACAACAGAAACCAGGGACCAGCCACAATCCACGGAGAGCTCCTAGATATCCCGTACGTGTTCATGATCAGACAAGCTCAAATAAATCATTTGAATTAAACTGTGGATCATGTTTTAAATCAATCAGCCACCAATATCATCAGACAAATTCAATTTGTCTCTAATTGAGCTGAAAGGAATCTTGTACAGCTAGACAAGCAAGCTGGCACCCCCCCAATCCCTAACAGACACCAGTTGAAAATATTGTTTCTAGCTTCCTCTCATCTTTGTGGTTGAGCTCGGGTTTTCTACATAAACCCCCAACCATTGCCATTATCTTCACATCTCTCAAACAAGAAGACTCACAAGCAAGAGAAAACGGTTGAAATTAACAATTCAGGTTGCAAAATGAACAGAAAAATCTCCAATGTCCCTGCTGCGGAAATCTTCACCAAAGGTTTCAGAAGCAAATCAAGGCCTCTTCCGAAGAGGGGACAGATAAAATCCAGAATAGCTGCAAATGCCCTGCACTCCATTGTCTCTGTGCTATCCAAAGCCTCTTCAGATCGTAAACATCCTAGCAGGAGAACCTATTTTGAGTGAGAGCGAGAGCATTAGAAATTATAGATTCATATCATAATACGCAATGTATGATCAGTACAGTACTTCTTAATATATCTAGCTCTTCCTTTATCCTTTTGTTTTCTTCTTCTATTATACTCAGTTCATAGTTTCTAAGCAAATATAGCAGCTTGTTATGGTGAAATAAAAAAAAGAACAAGGCTATAGAACATCAACAAGAAAATGGCTAAAGCTGGTTTACATGACTCTCACAGATAATTCAAGAGTAACGAACATACTAACATGTTAGGCTTGTGCCAAATGTCAGCAGATGCTACAGTCATAGCTTTAAAGGTCACAATGTTAGCCCAGGAAACGATACTCTTAAATGCTACTGTTGATTTGTTGAACTCATGGAAAATAATATTGGTCTGCAGATTCAAAATTACTTATGGCATCCATGACAAGAAATACAAAATTGAGACACCAATATAATGTATGTGTATGTAGTGGGAGGGAAGAAAAAAGAATAACAAATATGTGCATACACTTGAAATTTGGATATAATAGTAAAACGTCATCAGTGTCCAACACCAAAAGCAATACCATATACGAGTATACAACTGGACTTAAAATCTGATTCAGATCGAACAACTAAGACTTCAATATCTGAAAATCCAACCTGAACAGATGTTAAGTGCTGCAGCCAATGTTTCCTATAAGTAGAAAGAAACGATGCGATATGTTTTTATTGGCTCATGTAGGTCATAGATCATTAAACTTGAACCATCATTTTCCAACATTAGTGTCAGTGACATTTTCTGATACTTACTTATTAGCTGATATAAATTTCTCAACTCCTTAACATAATAAGTCATCAGCAGATAAGTACGGAAGCCAACTATAACGAAGTACCATATAAACTTTTATTTCCCTTCATTTCATTTCTCACTCACACCACGTGCTAGGTGAAGCATAGAAAGCAGAATATATGCGGATTCATTTGCGGGCTCCAGTCCAAGAAGCTCTGCTGAAACTCTGCCCAGGTCAATGTTCTTATGGATGTCGCCGGCTATGGAGAATCTTCCATGATCATCAGGGACAATGGTTATTTGATCAATGGTTCTCCTTGCTTTGTTCTAGGAGTGAAAATCGACCTAGGTAACCCATACATTGCATTTAAGTAACTAAAAGCTTCTTTGACAAGATGTCCATGAAGTAAGAAATGCAATATAAGTTTTCTGATCTGGTTTTATTTCAAATTAAGACATCAACAAATATACAAGCCAGTTTTAGTATTTCAACTGTTGGTAGCAGCATGGCCAATTGACATTTAGAAGGAGGTCTCCCTGAAAGCAAGGACATTATGTATTAGAATACAGAAACCCTTTTTTTTTTTCTTTTTTTTCTTTTTTTACGCTCCCTATTATCTATAAAACTTGCTTTTAGCTAATAAAAATGATAAAAGCATCTGCTAACATGAATAAAATTAACATAACAAATGACTAAATCCTTACCCATTGTCGTCAGTCCTCCTCTCCTACCTGTCAGCCAATCCACACAGAAACCCAGGGACCAGCCACAATCCACTGGAGAGCTCCTAGATAACCCGTACGTGTTCATGACCAGACAAGCTCAAACTATGGATCATATTTTAAATCAATCAGCCACCAAAATCATCAGACAAATTCAATTTGTCTCAAGTTGAGCTGAAAGGAATCTTGTACAGCTAGACAAGCAAGCTGGCATGCCCCCCGCCTCCCAACACACACCAGTTGAAAAGATTTTTTTCTAGCCTTCTCTGAATCTTCATGGATCAAATTCACCCCAATCCCCTGATAACTCATTCAGCTTCAACTGCTATATAAACTCCCAACCAATACCACTATGTCCAGATCTATCAAACAAAAAGACAGGAAGAAAATAAGTTTGAAATTGACTGAGGTTGCAAAATGAATAGCAAGGTCTCTGATGTTCAAGCTGCTGAAAGCTTCAGAAGCAGAAGGCCTCTTCCAAAGAGGGGGCAGATAAAATCAAGAATAGCTGCAAATGCTTTTCATTCCATAGTGTCTGTGCTATCCAAAGCCTCTTCAGATCGCAAACATCCCAGCAGAAAACCTATTTGAGTGAGAGCTAGAGTGTTAGAAATTATATATTCATATCTTATTCACAATGTATGATAGATGATAACTATCTTCTTAATGTATTTGGCTCATTTTCTCTCATTTTATTTCTCTTCTTCCATTTAAGCTCAGTTGATAGTGTCTCTAAAGATATAGCAGCTAACTGGAGAAACAAAGAAAGAAAGAAAAAAATAAATAAAAAATGGCAAGGATTCAAGAGGAGCCAACATATATTTAAACAATATGGCAGTTCCCAATTCCAGCAAGATACTTGGTTATAGCTAGAAACACTTGCAGATATGTTAGCAAAGCAAATTATACTAGTTTGATAGCTGATTATCCTCATAAATTTTCGAACCCTGGAAAATAGATTCGAACATTTAGCTTATCCACAATGAAAAAGTTGATGGGGATATGTATATGGAAGTATAAACATAACAGGAAAAAAAAAAAAAAGAGAAAATTAGAAAAAAACCCAAAAAATGAAGCTCCTTTTAAGAGAAACCCAATCCTATGTTTTCTTTTAATCTACACCCATTCATATAATTAAACCTACCGTATAGGTTTTAAGTCTATAATTAAGTTTTTTTCTCGTTTTTTTAGTTTGACTATTTTACCCTTCTCGTCGAAGAAGGAAAATATTCCTCAAATATAGGTGTTTTTTTTTTTTTTTTGAATTTGAATTGAATTTGAATATGGTATCAGTTATAAACACAAATTAGAATTTAATACCATCAATTTATTTTTCCTGATTTAAAAACGATTAATTGCCTTAATTATTGTATATCTCTTCCTTTCTGATTTGACCTATATATTTGCCATTTTTTAGTAGATATGTTTGTGTAGATAATCCTATTATTAAATATGTCAACGTGATTAATACCTTAATTATTGTATGTAACTGATGCCATATTTTAGGAGATATGTTTGTGGAGATATTCCTTATTTAAAAAGATTAATTGCCTTAATTATTGTATATCTCTTCCTTTCAGATTTAATCTTTATATTTGCTATTTTAAAGTAGATGTGGTTGTGTAGATATTCCTATTAGATTGCGTAGATTTCTCAATCTGATTAAACATCCTTTTGTGGAGGTATTCCTATCATGTAGTGATTAAACATCCTTTTGTCTTTTGTCTCGTATGAAATTTCAGCTATTAATATGGAAGTTATGTGTTTTAGTTGTGTTGTTGTATTCCATTAGTTAAGTTTTATGAAATACGTACTCTCACACGTCACCACTCAATACACAGTTCGTTCACTTGCTACTTTGGGTATCTCTAGATGAACCATAGGTAGAATTGTGTACTTTTTCCTATCGTGCAGGTGTCAAATATCGTATGAGTTTTCACATTCGCAAGTGATTTAGATACCTATCATTTATGAGTTTACATTTTGTGTCTATCAATCAGGGAATAACTTAGGTACAGTAAACCGTAGGTAAAATTGCATAATTTTGTCTACTATTCAGGTGCTACATATATTGACTAACTTTGGTAGCATAAACCCTAGGTAATATTGAATAAATTTGCCTACCATTCAGGTGTTTAACATCTAGTGGGTTTTAATATACGCAACTAATTTAGGTACCTATTATCCAGAAAGTTCACAATTTGTACGTAAATCGTCCAGCGAATGCCTTATGCACATATAACTCCGGTTTCAGGAAATGCATTTTGCTACCTATACTATATGAAACTACTTCACGACCCTCCCCCCTTATGCCCAGGGGAAATCACAAACTACCAGACTTTCCCATAATATTGCCTCCAACGTAAAGACAACCCTATTCACCCCATTAACCCTGTTTAATTGTGCATAAAAAAAAATTTATTCAGAAATAAAATGATTTCCACACGATCCATCGTGTTTTAAGAAACACACTTTAATCATACAAATTCTCAAACATTGCAAAAAAATACATATAAGATCACTTTAAGCATCCACAATCATTAACATTCCAGAAAAGACATAAAAACTGATGAAAGGCCTTCCAAATGGCATTCTTGTCCCTCCCAAACTCCTTTCACAAAGATGAGCCTAACCGTCATTGTTGTCACTTAAGAACCTTCCCAAAACATGTGCTCTCTGCTGAGTCATGGCACCTTTTTTAAAGGTAGACTCTAATTCAAGACCTTCCGATAATCGCTTGATAATGTACGTCACAGCAATCCCGATGTCCACACTGTACATTAGAAAACAAATGAATAAGCTCATACACACACATATTAGGAGTGCTGATAGTAAGGAACAAGATAATTACCTGGAAGGATCTTGTTTAGGACATTCCTTGCTTGAAATAATAGGGAAATGATGAACATTATTCCTTCCCAACCAGGTAAGAAAGTCCCTGTCTTTGTTTGATACATTGAACGTAAATAGACTCACTTGCCCTTCTCTTTTCACATGTTTCCATATCATCTTGCTCTTAATAATTGATTTACCCTTATCTTTCAAAAATGCCAAGCGTAATAGTGTTAGATACATCTTTGATTAGTTGCTCCAGGATCACCTTGGACAACCTTTTCACTCCAGGGAATCGTCTTTTAATGAAGTAAGAATCCCCTTTTCTCTTCTTCTGGTTAAGGTTGATCTCACGACCTTCAATATTCAAACCAAATAGTTCTGGAATGTCACCTACAGATATGGTACCAGTAATTTCCCCAAACTGAAACGAGTTTTTTTCCTTGTCAAAGCATTTTAAAAGAGAAACGATGTCACTATTAGACTTCCTACAAGCAGAGTCTATTATTTGCCACTCATAAAAAGCTCTAAACAAATCCCTGAACGGTGTGGACTCTATCAGATCAAGCTTCACTTCAGTAATATCTGCCCTTACCTCGTCGGTCATAACACGTCCAAACTTGAGAAGGTCGCACCTAAATTCCAGGTGGGTGTACTCTTTAGCCATCAAAATTAACTTGTAGTATCTATTGAGAAACAAGAAGATGAAACAAAAACCTGCAATAAAGAACTTGTATAGTCTATCATACCTACTCAATAGCAAAAACCTAGAACCATCACAAAACAAATACCTCTTCGTCAGGAGCACACACACCTTTTGAATAGGTAGCAACCACAATACTCATCAACCGTACCAATCGGATATGCTGTCGAACACAAGCAACCCACCAACCTCTAATTGCGCAATCCATTTATATCACAAGCTTGTAGAGATATTGACACCGGCTTTGAATGTACAGATTAGACTCTTCAATATGGAGATTACGTAACCTCCAACCCAGAGGAGAATTTTCAATTGCTGAAATCAAGGGTTGAATAATTTTGGGCGACGTCTATGGGCAGCTGTTTCATGATCGACTTCCATCGACAACAAATCTAGATTTTATTATCAATCCTATTTAATAGTGGCAGCTTTAGTAATTCTTAACAACATTGAGTTTTATTATTTATTCTATTTAATAGGTTTTTTTATTTTGCATAAAAAAAATTAATTGATTTGGGTGTATATTAAAACACTCTTATGATTGGGTTTATTCTAAAAGAGGTGTGTCAATTTGGGTATAGAATCAAATTCCCCAAAAAAAAAATACAAAAGTACTTTGGATTAATAAACATTCCTATCATTATCTAATACTAAATGCAAAAGCAGATTATGACTGCACAAGGAGATGTCAAACCCAACCTGATCAGATGACAAGTATTGCAAAAAGTGGTTCTGTATGTCGAAACCAAGCTGCAACTTCTCTCAGTATCATCTTGCAATTTTGGTGTCACTGACATTTAGCTGATACAACCTCGTCACCTCAGCATGGATTTCTTCACTCTCACGAAGCGGCTTGTCATCGGCAAATGTATACTCATGCTGACCAACTGCATACCAAGCCCGAGTAACAGGTCCATTCTCAGAACAATTCAGCAATATATCAAAGAATTCCAAGAAACAGGATCTCCGCAAAGCATATCATCATAACAAGTTAACAACACATTTTCAACAGAAACCACTAGTAAATACCACATCATCATAAGCAGCTCCTATCCTCCCAATCCAAGAAAAAATATGCGGGTCAGTAATTTCATCGAACACTTTATCTGCAACCCACTTATTCCCACACCTAGACTACATATCCATAACTGAATTACTCAAATGAACTGAACACCCACACAAAGACCCAACCTTTACACCGACCCATGAACCAGTTTCCCCTGCTTCTCATCAAGCACAGCAGACAAGCCAAACCCAGTCAACTCCGAGCCCAAACCGATCAGATAGTTTAAAAACGGGTTCGGGTCGCCGGAATCGGGCCAACCAGGAAATAAGGGTCTCTTCGTTCATGGTTTTGCGGAACCTGAATGAATTCCAAATGCTTTCGCGGCAAAATTCAGTTGAAAAGGTCGTTAGTTCGTTACTACCCAGCTCCGGGCTGGGCTTGGGAGATATAACGAGAACAACCTAGGGCCCAAAAAGAGTGAGTTTTGAATTTTAAATGTGTCCGATGATTCCGTCGTACTTATATCTAATGTTCTATTTCAATTGCTTCATATTATCATGCAATTTCTACTTCATGGGAAAAAAAATGGATGCAGACCCACAGGCCCGGCCCTGGGAAATTCAAGACCCGGGGCGAAAAATAAAATTAGGCCCTTTATATAAAAAAAAAAATCAAAAATATTTTATATTGATAAAAAAAATATGATACAACGGGGGGGGGGACAAAAAACCAATACCCCGAAAAATAAACATTACATCACTTTATATCAATCAAATCTCATCTAAAATGATTTCTTCTATATATTGTAAACAATTGCCCATCAATGCATACTTTGGGGCCCAAATATCGCACACTTGCTGTTCCTTTTCTCATATTCCTAACAGAAATACATTTTTTTTTTTTACCCATCTACTGCTTCAATTTGGGCCCTAGGCCGTCACCCTTCAAAACTTGGGCCCTGGGCTATCGCCCTGCCTGCCCTGGGCTAGGGCCGGGCCTGCAGACCCATTGAACAAAATGTTGTTTTGATATGTGATCTATAAAGTAAGTGAAACAAAAAATAAACGTCATTGATGCATTATCTTTTAAATGCATCACTAAACAACAGGTATTTATCGAGAGATGATAATTAGTAACTAATGCGGAGATATATGATTGGGTTATTAATTAACATGATTCTCACATTCACAAAAATTTGTTCACATGTCTTTCTGGCAACAGTGTATTTCAGATCAAAATCTAGCTACAACTCAAATTTGAGGTTTATGCCATGATCGAAGATTGAAGAATCCAGGAGAATATATATATATATATATATATATATATATATATATATATATAGGATTTTTCTCAGGTAAGGATGTCCTTAGTTTTTCTTATGGAACGGATTTACTGTTTTCACCCACTTTCCGATCACATTTTCACATCTTAACCGTTCAGTTTTTAGATCCTAATGTATGGATCACCTCTGCAAAATTTCAGCCAATTTGGTGATCGTTAAGGCGTCCAAAACTGCAATTTACACGAACGAACCGAATCTGTCGAACCGGAACCGTTCGTTTACATTGTTGTAATTTGCAGTTTTGGATGCCTTAATGATCACCAATTTGGCTGAAATTTTGCAGAGGTGATCTATACATTAGGACCTAAAAACTGAACGGTTAAGATGTGAAAATTTGATCGGAAAGTGGGTGAAAACCGGAAATCCGTACCTAAGAAAAACTAAGGACGTCCTTAGTGTAGCCGGACTGTATATATATATATTTTAGCGAATGAAATTTATTAAAGAAAAGAAGGTTATAAAGAGAAATGAGGTAGGACAGGCATAAGAAGCGTCGCTAACCTCCTATCAAAAGAATACAAATTAACGAAATCGAAAATTAAGAAGACCTAAATGGTCCCTATTACAATGACTCATCATAAAATCTGGAGGTGAATCCCACCAAGTAAAGTCATCTGATGAAGCACCATAGTTGGCAAGGGCATCAGCAACTTGATTGCCTTCACGAAAGATATGGCTAGATTTGAAATAAATTTGAGAGATACGATGCAAGCAATTGCTCCACTGCACACGAAGCCTCCAAGGCACTAGATGAGGAAAACGGAGAAAAATAAGTATAAGGGAAGAATCCACCTCTAACCATACATACTTCCAATCTCTAACCCAAGCTAGTTCAATAGCCTTAATGACCGCCATGACCTCTGCAGCCACAGAACTAGGGATATCAAGAGTAGAAGAGAAAGCACCTATAACCAAGCCTTTATAGTCTCTATAAACACCACCATAGCCAGCCTGGTTGGAGTCCACTTTCCATGCACCATCAATATTAACTTTGATCCAACCAAAAGGGGGGGTTAACCAGTTTACTTCAATAATTCGAGGCGCCCGACGAGGTTTGCATATAGCACCCATTCTTTTAATGACACAAAGCTCCTGCACATTATTGAACATGCTACCCGAAGACAACCGACTTAAGGCGGCAACATTACTACAAATTAACCGGCAAGCTTGTGACACACTAACTTCAATACCCTCATATCGAGCCCGGTTTCTGCAATGCCAAATGAACCAAAGAGTCGATGAAAAACAAGCAATCCAAAGATCCCGAAATTGAGGACTGCGTCCCGCTGACAACCCCATATTCAAAAGAGCAAGAATAGAGATTGGAACACCATAAAGCTCAAACTTCCCCAACATAATGGACCATATAGCAGCTGCAAAGTTGCAATGAAGAAAAATATGTTCCACTGATTCCCCATGGCAGCGACAGAGCACACATAATGAAGCTAGCGATACTCCTCTTTTCTGCAAGAACTCTTCTGATATGACACGCCCTCTTAGTACTTTCCAAACCAAAAAAGAAATACGAGGAGGAATATATTTTGTCCAAATAATTTTACCCCAGGCCAAAGGAGGAACTAGAGGCTTTAAAAAAACAATACTCCAGGAGAATATATGCACAGTTGAACAACAAAATTATGTCAAAACATGTGGCAATATATGCTGGTGATAATAGGATGAGCGGTGAGAAATGCAAAGTCAATATTAATCCTTCTTTACTGCCCCTGTCTCCTTAAGTGGGTAGCTAGAGGACATTCATTAATAGGTGTATGCCGGTGGAGACTGGAGAGGTTACCAACTGCCCCCACTTTCTTTTGAAATCTCTCACCCTTCATTCTTCCAAACCTACCAAAAGAAAACAAGAGGGGGGTGTTGCACATGTACTAGTCCTGTTCAATTTTCAACTTTGGGATCACTATTATTGGTACTTCTTCATAGGTATGAGAACCATTAACCATGGGCAAATGTGCACTTTGATAATGCATCTTGGTTTTCTTTTCCCTAAGAGGCTAAGAATATGTGAACAAAATGATTACCATGTTTAATGCTGCTAATTATTTGCCTTTGAAATCTATGTTTGAACCTTATATAGTTATAAGCATTCTCTTGTTAAATGATTCAACAAATTATTCTTTCGTAGTTAAAATGATGAGAATTAACTACCTATTATATTTAGTATGTCTAAATTGAAAAGTAACAATTGGGCCAAACACCACCAATCATCTACTTAAGACCTCAATGTCAAGTCCAACCATAGTCTCATTGACGGAAACCCTAAATCGTTATGCCCACGTACGCCATGCGCACTTAACCGCACTCACATTTCAAATGACATTACATGTAATATATATAAAAAAAAAAATTAATTTTAAACTATAAATTGATAGTTTGGTAACATAATATGTCAATATGAATAAGGTAGAAAATTTGTCCTCTAACCATAAAAAGACACATTGATATTGGAGTTACTATACAAATCCAAAATATGAAACTATTATCCAATCTCCAAAATACGAAACTATTATCCAATCTCCAAAATACGAAACTATTATCCATTCACTTATAACTCTAAAATATCTAAGAATGAATTGTAATATAAGTAATCTAATTAAGATGGTATTAATGATTATGCTTGTATGCTTGTAACATCCAAGTATACTAAACCATTCTTACATTATGTCACCAAGACATGTCCACTCTAGCAAAAGTAGATGATAACTTTAGACACCACCTGTCTCTTAATTATCTACCCTTAAAATCAATAGTTGAAGTTATAAATGATGTGAATAATCAATCCGTCACTGTTTTTAATCCCAGCTTTCCTTGACATGAATCAGTAACCAAATCTACCAAGTGTTCTATCCAAAAAAAAAACACAAAAAAAATCTATCAAGTATTATTATTTTTTTTTTTTTTGAGAAGAAAATCTGGCTATATTTATGGTTGTTGTTGATGATGCTGATTATATATCCAGATGAGCCAGATATTTCCTCCATTTAACATCAACTACTTTCCCACTCAGCCACCAAGAATGCTTGCTCCACATTCAATGAGATCGAAAGTTTAAACTGGTTTAATTTAGGGCAAAAACGAAAAGCTTCCACGGGTCTTCACTGTTTTCAAAATCTGGGGCCAATCATAATCATTGCATTTCGTCTTAGTGTACGTTTTTCTGGGTACCTACTGTATTGGCTTATGTTCTGTTCTGGTTTTGTTCGCTTCTTTGTCCCATGCAACTATCGCCCAGTCAATTCTGTTCCACTTAATCCCTGTTTCATGGTCACGCATCTTTCCGGCTAAGGAATGGGAAAACTTTCTCTTGTGATAGATCACATTACCAGCTAGCTGTTTCTATTTGTTTAAATCTGGCAGTGTAAACTGCCAAAAGTGATCCTCTGCAAGTTAATATTATTCACAGAATCACTATGACACTATACATATACATCCCAGATCCAATCTGTTGAATCGAATTATTCTAGCTCATTCTTTTGTTTTCGATTCTGTTGTACCGGTTTGTGGTCCTTGTACATATGTGATCAAAAATCACCCCAACGCGTATATATGCATGTTCTTCATGACCAAAATGAAATACTACTGCTAGCTATACTTTGAAAATCCTATTTAACTGACTTGGGTAAAAAGTAGAATGTATATATGCAGCTGTTGCAGGCTAGGGAAATGAATAAAATTCAGAGATTGGAATGCAGATTAAATTGTTTAGAACTATGAGATCGATGCACATCTTAGAGGGGATTTGAGGGAAGTTCAAGTTAATGTGATCGAGCACTTTTGGGTTCAAACGTCAAGCTCAAAATATATTCTATTTTAAGGCAAAAATAGACAGCCATTATTATATGCAAGCGGTGCAACTGCTTAATCCTTAATCAATTTAGGTTCTTAATTGGCTAGTAGCTCACTAGCTAGCTCAGTCAATTATACACAATAAAGTCTTAATCAAAGAACCTAACCCATGCAGGTTTTTCGGCAAACGATGACATTTAGTTTTATACTAGTATTGAGGCTATTTAAAATTCTAATTCTATTTAGCAATTATGTGGTACTGGATAATTGATGAAACAAGCCAGCATGATCGTTTGAGCTCATGATCAAAGATTCAAAGGGTAGGTTTTTCGTAGTTGTCATCATTCACCAAGAAAACCTAATCTCATATTACAAGACAAATTATAAAAATTAATTAATATCCTCCTAAGAGGGATTATAACCTCAATGCTCATTAACCTAATATGATAGTGCAAATGGAGCGATTCGTGTCAATATTATTGACAATGCAAATAACAACCATTATGAAAAATATGAAAAATGAGATTTGTCAATGGTTTGTGTCAATGTTAACGTAAGTCGTAACACACTGAATCTTCTAATTTTTTTTAATGATGACAAAGAAGGATAAAACTATGATATGTTAACATTTCTCATACATGTCTTATTACATTTAATATTTAACAATTTGAAGACATGTATTATTATTTTGAGGACTCATGTCCTAAGTCATAATTAGAAAAAAATATTAATTAAAGTAAATAAATCATCGATAGAGTAAAATAAGTTCTCATTTGAATAATTAAGTCCTAAATATGATAATCATATGTATGTCGTATGTCAACATATTGTAAAATTTCCCAACAAAGAAAGAAGAAGTAATCGAAGCATTACAGAAAAACATCATTTTGTCATACGAGTTTTGTTTGACCTGATCACATACCAATTTTATTTTTACATTTGTGTCATATCAATAGATATAAATGGCCATTATTAGATTACTAGACGCAAAGGAATGGATTTGTTTATGCTTAATTTAATTACCATCATATAGCATCACAATCACATAAACGGTGTCTGTTACAAGCAACTAACACTCCAAATTTGTTGAATACATTATGGAAGCTTTTGCTTCTCTTTGCTACAAAAGGTCAAAAATACAAAATTAAAGGTCAAATACTAAGTACAAAAAGAAAAATGATTAGAAGGTAAATACGGCACCAATAAGTAAAGTTAAACACAAAAACTGTCTAATTACGATAATTACTAGCTCCCTTTTATATTCCATCAAACAAAGACCTCTTGCAATCAGGTAAGGACAGTAACACATGCAACCATGCTCTTCTTTCTGTGGCCGCTCCACACCACCCCCTCGGAAACCGTGTAACAAGATCAACGGTCCAAAACACTCCACCTTCTCACTCACACAATTCACATATCCGAGCAATCACACCCCAAACTAAACCCACATCACAGTCATCACTATAACCGGTAAATAAAATAATAAAAATAATGATCTGAGTGTCTCTGATTTCGGGTAGAGGTCTTGTGCAACCTGGCAGCAATGCAAGCTCTCACCTTTACATCTCCTCCTCATCGTCTTCTTCTTCTTCCTCCTCTCCTCCTCCTCCTTTCCCATTCCCAGCTGTTAAATTAACCCCCCAATTTCCTCATTATTACAAAGGCACCCCATTTTTTTCGTTCACATTCTCACAGAGATCTGGGCCTGTTCATCTCTAGCAATAGGGTCGCAAATTAAAGGCGACAAAGATTCTCCCAACATGATACGCAAGCTGTGATTTTTTCCTTTATTTAAGGTTTGTTTTTTTTGTGTTCAATCTCAACGACAGCTAGAGTAGTGTGATCGAGGAACAGGACCCGGGTTGGAGCTCGATCAGGGGTTCTGAAAATGAAAGGCAGCCTGAACAAAGATTCGGGAGAGAAAGTGATTTGGGATCAGATGCGGAGCTCCACAGGGAACCCTTTACCTGGTCCTGGCTCTCAATCTCCTCGAGCAGCCACCCCTAAACTCCTCGTCTGGCTCATCCTCTTCGTCTCCGTCACTTACATCGTCTACACCCTCAAGCTCGTCTCCACCTCACGCGCCGCCTGCGACGACGTCGACGACCCCTTCTCCACCCCCCGCCACATCACCACCACCACCTCATTACTCGCCGACGCCACCAACAACAACGTCACGGAAGCCCAGATTCTCCGGCTGGAACCGGAGCCGGAGCCGGAGAAAACCGACGTCAAGCACATAGCGTTCGGCATTGCCGCGTCGGCCAAGCTGTGGGCCCAGAGGAAGAGCTACATCAAGCTCTGGTACAAGCCGGACTCCATGCGCGGCGTAGTGTGGCTGGACCGGGGGGTGGCCAATCGCAGCGGCGAGGGGCTCCCGCCGCTCAAGATCTCCGGCGACACCTCCGGGTTCGGGTACACCAACAAGCAGGGCCACCGCTCCGCCATCCGGATCTCGCGGATCGTCTCCGAAACGCTGCGTTTGGGCCTCAAGGACGTCCGCTGGTTCGTCATGGGCGACGACGACACCGTCTTCATGACCGACAACCTCGTCCGCGTCCTCCGGAAATACGACCACACCCAGTACTACTACATTGGCTCCCTGTCGGAATCCCACTTGCAGAACATCTTCTTCTCGTACGGCATGGCGTACGGCGGCGGCGGCTTCGCCATAAGCTACCCTCTGGCCGAGGCCCTAAGCAAAATGCAAGACAGGTGCATACAACGTTATCCCGGTCTGTACGGCTCTGACGACCGAATGCAGGCGTGCATGGCCGAACTCGGTGTTCCACTCACTAAAGAGCTCGGCTTTCACCAGGTCCGTCAATCTGACTCCCTCAATTTCCATACTTTGTTGGTGGTACTCCGATTTGGGTCATTTTTTAGTGTTCTGGGTTCCAATTTTTCGATTAGACTAGTCATATATAGTTCTGAAACTGCAAAAATTGATTAGGTTTCATTATGAAGTCGGTGAATTTAATTGAAGTGGTTAATGCGTTCCGGCTTCCGGGTTCGGGAAATTTTAGTTTGTTGAGTAGTGTGTAATATTGGTCGGTCCGGTGGAGGTTGAAGGGGATCTAAGAGTGAGTGATATTGATCTAGGAACATTGAGCGGCTGATTAGCTCAATGTTGACGCGATGGGGTCCACAAGTGTAACATGGGTTAGACCAGGTTTGTGTCCTACAGCTCACCACAACGCAGGAACAGGACCATTATGCCCACGAGCATTTATGTGTTCGTGGACGTCACGCTCCGTTACCTGAACATTGTTGCCATTGATTGAAAAACTACAATTTTACCAAACCCAGTAATGATTAGGAGTATAAATTTTGAGTGGTTCGTTTCTTAGATTGAATATTAATTTGCGGATTTTTTTTTTGACATTGATTGAAGAAATTTTGGCATGGTAGTGGGGCAGGCAATGGTAAATTTGCTCCGAGTTTTGGAGTAGCTCAGCTGTTGTTAATTTTAGTTAACCTTATTAATAGAATGCAGATTTTAATATGGGAAGCTGGTTAATTTGTGCATGTTTCTGTTTTGTTTTGAGCATCTTGTTCCGAATTGTTATGCATTTGGCTTTGCAACTGAAGACAGCTAAAGGGACCCTCATTTTGTTGAACCCTTGGTCAGTAAATTGTCAAGCTATCCAGTTTGTAAAGTCCCCATAAAATAAGTTTTGAAACATTTGTAATCCGCATTAAGATTTAGTGGGTGGTTCTTTGGGCCGTGGTAGTAGAATTTGGAGTGATTGTCCAATTTCCGGCCTATTTATGTTTACAGGTTGAGTGTGGATCTTTTGTATTCCTTTCCTAGTGAATTTTGTATGTGTAAGTTTTACAGTTGTGCCAAGTTAGTCATTGTAACTGATTCTTGATCATGCTTCTTTTTTTATTATTTTTTTTTTTTTTATCAATGGCGGTACAGTATGACGTGTATGGGAACCTATTCGGACTCCTTGCAGCACACCCGGTGGCACCCTTGGTTACATTGCATCACCTTGATGTGGTTGAGCCCATCTTTCCCAACGTTACCCGAGTTAAAGCCCTTCAGCAGCTTATGGTCCCAGTGAAGCTGGACTCAGCAGGAATCATGCAACAATCTATCTGTTATGACAAGTCAAAGAGCTGGACCATTTCCGTTTCATGGGGCTTTGCTGTCCAAATTTTTCGAGGAGTTTTTTCACCCCGGGAGATGGAAATGCCTTCCCGAACGTTTTTGAATTGGTACAGAAGAGCAGATTTCACTGCATATGCATTCAACACGCGTCCAGTTAGCCGAAACCCTTGCCAGAAACCTTTTGTGTTTTACCTGTCAAAGGCAAAATTCAATTCTACAATGAATACGACATTCAGCGAGTATGTCCAGCATCGCGTCCCTCATCCCTTGTGCAAGTGGAAGATGGCTGATCCTGCTAGATTTGAGAAAGTTGAGGTCTATAAGAAGCCTGACCCTCAGCTGTGGAATAGAGTAAGTTCTTTTCAAGAGCTATGAACTTGTTAACATCACTATCTACTGCTTACTAAAAGTTCCAAACAAAAATGATTAACGCGTTTGTGTTTTGCTTTGTTTTTTTCTTGTGCATTGCCAGTCGCCAAGGAGAAATTGCTGCAGGGTCAGAAACCCGAAGCAGAAGAAAGGAACCATGGTGATAGATGTTGGTTTATGTAAAGAGGGTGAGATCAGTGAAATATAGCAACAACAATTAATCAATTTAGGAATGGAAGCAGGCTTCTTTCTTTTCATATTCCCTCTTCCTTCTTCGTTCCATTACCTTAATTGATTCATAGGCTATCTCTTAATTTATTTTTTCTCTATATTCAAAATTTTGGTCCTTGGAAACCCATTGTGAAACAAATCATTAGAAAAAAAAAAAAAAAAAAAAAAAACAAGAAAGTATGTTCATGTACAAAAGTTGTAGGCTAGTAGACATTCCATAGTTGTTTGAGTTAAATTATTCATTTATAAGATTTCCCTCGACAAGATATCTCTGCTTTTGGTAAATGACTATGACGATGGTAATCTATCGATCTATGGCCATTTGCTTATTTTGTAACTAGAGGCAAAAAGCCACCCCTTCCACACATGGAACTCTTCTCTTATTGGAGTTTTGACGATCATGGTTGCGAGTCCTATTCAGAAAGTCGAGCATTTCTACCTCAAATACTACTTTCCATTGCAGGACAAGTTTAAGTATTACGTGTCCCTTAGAACAAGTTGTCGCTCTATTAATCTATGACCATTTCCTTATTTTGTAACTAGAGGCAAAAAGCCACTCCTTCCATACATGGAACTCTACTCCAATAGAAGTTTTGATCATGGTTGCGAGTCCTATTCAGAAAGTTGAGCATTTCTACCTCAAATACTACTTTCCATTGCAGGACAAGTTTAAGTTTTACGTGTCCCTTAGAACAAGTTGTCGCTCTTCGAGGCATTTTATCAAGCATGTAAGTTGCTCCGGATCTTCTACTATACGCAACGCATTAAACCACTCCACATTTATTAAATTGTAGAAGTCTTCTTTGGCGCCAAATGACAGTCTTCTATGGTGCCAAATGACATATAATATCAGAGCAGATTATTCACGTGTACGTCACAAATATATATATTTTGAGTTTTTCTATTGGAACCTCCAAATTTACTCACTTGACCTCTATGCTTTTTACACCTCTTATCAAATTTTCAAATACTAAATTTACTTATTAAACCTCACTAAACTTCCTCAAATAACCTCACTCATATAATTTGCAAACAAATTATTATCTTTAAAATAAAAAATTTAGTCATTTCAATGATTTAATCACTCTATAAATCTTAACTAAATATACATTTTTTTTATTTAAGGAAAGACGACAGACTATATTAAGTGATAACAAAGGGTTACATGGAACGATGCAAAAACATCGGAATAAAGCAAGAAAGCAAAACGAGATGCACAAACGCATCTATAATAAAGAAGAAACAATAAAGGATAATAAGATGCACAGACGCATCTAGAATGAAAGGTAACCAAGATGTGATTTGATGTCGAACGACATCGCTGCACTGCACATGTCACAAAAGCAGTGTAAATGTAATAGTAACCATAACAGTAACCGTAACCGGTGATATGATCACCTAGGAGAGGTGATTCGCCCACCAGGAGTTCGAAAGTAACCGAGGGTGTCAGAAACTCGAGAATTAGCAAACGAACTCCTAAGAACCAGAACCAATACCATATCAGAATGAGCAGCTGTCTTGGATCCAAGATCCGGATTTGTAAGCTACCAGGATCCCAAATACGGATCCAAATCCGACCCGAGCCCAAAGTCAAGTCTGCCAAAGCAACCTTGACAAAAGCCCAAGCCCATTTGAAACTGATTAGGGCACCCAAGCTCATTGGCACCCTAACATCAGCTCCTCGGGCAAACATAATAAGCCCACAAGGTACAACCTTAGGCAAACCATTAGGGCCCAAGTCCAAGTCAGCAAAATAGGCCAAAGCCCTAGCCCACTTAGGGTTATCCCTGCCAGCCAAAGCCGAACTGCTTGTGATCCTGCCGCCGCTCCAAACTGCCACCACGCCTCCGTTCTCCCTGCACGATGGAACCAGAGATCTCCTGAGCTCCGTACCACCAGATGACCCACGGAAAGAAAGGACGCCGTCATCCACCGTGCCTTCAACCTGTGGGCAGTGAGGGTGTGAACCAGCGTCGACGTTGCAGACCGTCCATCCATCCAAACCAGTGTCAGACCACCCAAAACGATGATCCATTTGCCGACAGACAACCAAGGGCCGTCGAGTAGCTAGAAAACGTCCTCGATGGGGGTGCTGCCATATATGGAGAGAAGACCCAAAAGGAGGTTGACCCGCCCTGATCTCACAGTCCGATCCCTTCCGCCATGATTGAATCGAAACTGCCTCCCCCGCTAGCAACTCACCTTGATCTTTGAGCCTCACCCTCCTTGGCCTAATCGAGCCACCTCCAGCAAAAGGTAGAAAATTCGGTAGAACACAAGCCATCACGCCTACCAGCAATAATGGCACAGACGAAATCTGCGACTGAGAAGACACGGTGGTAGCCGGTCTTGATTTAGGAGCCCCCAAAGAAGACGCCGTAGATGCACTCCATACAGGACGGAGAGAGGTGCAGAGAGGCCAAACCCGAGGGCGGCGCTCCCCCAACCCTAGCAGAGCTCTGCTAGGTCGAGACATAACAAAAAAATCCAATCAACAAATATACATTTCTTAATCAAACTTGAGTTTCAAAAATTAATGTCTAATCAATAAGAAAATGCAATGAACTATTATGTTTTTTTTTAAAAAAAAAAATTTCTATTTTAGCTGTGCAAAAAAAAAAATGAAGAAATCATTTGTTTTTATTCCAAAAAAAAAAAATCATTCGTTTTTAAATTATTTTTTTTTGTATTTTTTGTACCACATGATTAATTATTTAATTTTTTTTTTTTTTTTTACAAATATAATGGATTGACTTAGATTTAGGTCATAAATCATAAGAGGATTTATTTTGTTTTCCCTCACCAATATGCGTTTAACATATATATCATGTATTTTTTATGTCACATGATCTTAATCATATTTTTAATTCTTATTAAATATATATGAATGCTTTAATGAGTATGTAGTGAAATTGGAAAATGAAAATAGATAAGGAAAATAATAAGGAATACAATCTAATATTATTGAATTGGAAAGTCTACATAAAATAAATATAATATTTTTTTGGTATAATTATTGTCCTTAATAGTCATTTTATAGTAGGTTATATATGTCATTTAATAATTCATAATAGAGTGAGGTCAAGTGAGCAAATTTAGAGGTCCCAATAGAAACTCTCATATATTTTACTTCGAAACGTAAGCTTACAAGTGACAACACATTATGTGATGTCCTGAACCTCAACACCTGTACAGTAATGTATAAACATCAAGAAAATACATGATCAAGTTCTTGCTGGTGGACCTTGAAGGAAAGTCTATACGAGTCTTCAAGACTTAACCGAGATAGAGAGAGGTATTGGATTCGACTTTGATACTGGCTACAATTTAATAGGCACCAGAATGGTCCTGCTGCTTTCTTCTTCTTATGTTTTTTTTCCGATCTGCTTTTGACCTTTATTCTTGGGTATCATGCAAAATCATTAATCAAAATTGACACTTGGAACACGACCCTCGACTTGTGACACTCAAATTTATAATTAGACTTTTAACAAAAAGAAACAATTATAATTAGACTAGGTCATGGCCCTCATATTTGTTTTTATAATGTCCTCTGTAGGTTCCAAATGGGGCCTTTTGAATAGTGCCTTGCAATTATATATTAGGGTATTAGTATGAGACTAGCTACAGTATGAGCAAACAGCGCTATATATTAGGGTATTAGAAATCTTACCCTACTTTTGTTTGTTTATGCAAAGTCACGTTCATCATTAAAGATTAACTATTCTGATTTAGAGGGGTGACAATATTATAAATGCAAAAGGCAATAGTAGTACACATAAATTAATTGAGAAAACATCCCCATCTGGCGGCTTTCTATTTTGGGTTGAAGAAGCTCCTAGACTCATGTATACTGGTGTCTTGACCCAATTAAGCCATAATCTTCTTACTAACAACCCCATCTTCTTTTTCTGTGGCAATATTTGACTTCTTGTTTGCATGGTGTGGTCCAATATGAATACCGGTTAGTTCTACAATTATTTTTTATCCGACACAATGAAAGTAATAAAATAGTAAGCTCTCTTAGTGTAAAATGACTTTCTCAAGGTATTTCCTTATGAAGACATGTTTATTTAGTCGCAAAACATTGATTTTTATAATAATTAATATTCAAAAATAAGAATTGGAGCTCGAAACGTCATTAGCATCTTTAGCACTCTCTATCTTAGTTTCTTAAGTATTTCAGAGAGCATGTTTAACTTTTTATCAATTTTAGCAGCTGCATCAAACTTTTAAGTGGTTCTTAAAACATTCATTATAAGTTATTCTATGTAATTTATAAATACATTTAAACAATTTTTTCTTCATTCTATAAATAATATAATTTAAAAAAAAAAAAAAAACCCTTAACCCACCCCCTCTTACATATGTAATAAGTAAGAATCGAATTCATAACATTTATAATGTTAGAATTATAATTTACTAACATGTCACAACTCACTGACATAAATAAATAAATAATATAAATTTAAAACTAGCTAAAATAAATTGACTAATGAAAATGATATTTTGAGTTACTTTAATTAAAATTTAACTACAAAATTGGCTAGTATTGCTAAAAATGTTCAAGTAACCAAGTCCATTTTAAAAGCGACAAACTTTAAACCACTTTAATTTACAGCCGTTGAAGCATAGAAAGCTCGTCAACTATTTAGAAAGGGAAAGGAAGGAATTTACGAGAAGAAAAACCTAAACCCTATACAGAAGGATTTCAAATCGGTCGTTATCCCTTCTTCTAGCTCTAGACCTTTTCTCTCTAAGAAAGCACCCTAGTGAGAAGGAAAAGCCCAAAATATTTCTACCAAAGTGTCGGTGCATAGAAATCCACCAGTTTTTTACTGAACTGAAAGCCTGGAGCTGTAGTAAAGGTCATAGTTGCTGTTCTGGGGTCAGCAAACCTGCCCTTTTGTACTTAGTTTCATATAAATTTTCTGGGTAAAAAGCAATCCATCTCTTCAAATTGAAGGTAAGTGTCCTTGATTCTGAGGTCGGGTGGGGGAGAGTGTGAGACTTCACTGTCGAGCAGGATCTGTCGGGAAAGTTCTTTCACTTCCACAGTTCTACGAGCTGCATTGCAGATGGGGACCCATTACCCATGAGGCCTGGCCCATATCAATAATCCACTATTTCATATATCCTGACTTCCCTTAATAAATGTTAGAAATCGTTTGGTAAGAGCAAGTTCACCCGTTGAGTCAATAGATCAGGGTTACTAAGTTATTGGATTAAAATACTGTTTACTGCCACTGGACATGTTTTCCAACCATTCTGTTTCTTGACCGGTCAGTTACTGTTTATTAAATTTTTTATTAATTTATTTATTGTAAAATTGAAATATATTTGATGTAAATAGATGGTAATAATGGATATTTATGAATAATTGTAGTAGAACGGATAACAACAAGGACCAAAGAGCAGATTGCAAATCTGTGAGCCTCGGAAAAATTGTCGAGCTAAGTTGAGATAGTTGAGAAATTAATTAACGATCTCGGTAATTAATAAAGGTGCTTGAGATTATTTTTCATAATTTTTTCATAAGGTGAAATCCTTGATTTAAGAGTGTGATAAAAAAAAAGTACACGACATGATGAGTTCGTGAAAATTTTCGGGGAATTTTTCAGATACCCGAGCTAATTTTTATGAATTTCGGAAGTTTATGAAATATTGAAACATTATGAAAAAATAAAAGAAAATCAATGGTGTGATTTGGGCCGTGCAAACTTGCACCGCTTCATCCTAGCCGTCGATTAATTCTGAATTTTAGGCTATATATAGCCTTGGAAGAATCAAACGAATCATATCGTCCCAGAAGGTTCGATCTCTCTCGAACCGATCAAAAGAGAGACTCGACGACCCGATTTGAGGATCCGACTGTGTTATTGCCATCCGGCCACCGTACGACGACGCACCGGCACCAACTTGTTCTTCTGGAAGTCGCCAACACACCACCGGTCACAGCTTGACCAATCGTTCACCGTGGAGGAAGAATCGAACGCTGGAAACTCTAAGGTTCTTCAGCGGGTTTTAGTGAATTTAGGCGACTTCGCCCACTGATTGGGCTGCATGTGCTATGAAAACTCATCCTCTCATCATGCTCTACCCGTTTGTGTAAGTAGTTTTCGAATTGGATTAAGTTCTTATGATTGGAGTTTCTGGGTTTGTTTCGGGTTCGATGTCGCGTCTCTCTCTCCACAGCAGTCGCTGACGTCACCCACGATCGGTTTTGGGCCGAGCTGGCAGCCGGCAAGGCTGGGTCAAGGAATTTTTCACGGGCTTGGCATTTTTCTTGGCCTGGGTCACGAAAGCCTTGGTTAGGCTGGTCAATGTTGGACCGGTGGAAGCTTGTTTTTGGGAATTCATGGTCACCACCTCACTAATCCTAGGTTGGAGGCCAGTCACCACCAAACCGCTGAACATGCTCTAAAATGGAGAATCGTAGATCTATAAAACATGAAATAAAGATGCAACTGAAAGCACAAACTCTGATTTATATAGACCGTCGACTCTGAAGCCTTAGCTATGACATTGATTCGGGGTACGTGAACCGTCATCGACCCTTATAGTGGCAAGAGCTTCCGATGCAAGCAATTGGTTGAATTCGTTTACTTTAGAACTTATTGTTAGGGCTGGCAATCTCTGACCGAAATACCGACGCCGAAACCGTCCGAACCGGTATTGATACCGATCGGCTCGGTTTCTTTTTTGTTTTTTGGAGTGCCGAACCGAAACCGTACCGAATGTATTGGGCTCGGGTCGGGATCGGATTGGGCTTTTTTCATACCATTAAGTTACCGACCCGGCTCGTTAGTTTGCTCCAAATCGATGCAGGGCTGCAGCTTGAGTCATTTGACTAGGTCATTTGACATTTCATCCGAAAGCAACTCCAGGCCTCCAGTCTTCACTCTCAAATAGTCAAACCTCCTTCGTTCGATGCAGCCTGCACCACGATTCCATTGATTCCATTCAAAACGAAGACAAGAACTCAGGAAGTTGAAGCTCCGATTTCAATACATTTGCAGCTTTCACTGAAGGCTCTTATTTGATTATCAATGGGAAAGCTAGGAGTAAGTCTGAGTATTGGGTTTTGATTCTTTTGAATTTCAAATGATTATCAGATTATGAGATGTTTGTTGGTATGTGATTATCATGTATGATTATCAAATTTTCAATTTTTAAGCTCTGTATTTGTGAGGTTTGGTCCTTAACTTGAAGAAAATGGTGCAACTTGGTATCTCGGTTTTAGGTTTTGCTTAAGAGTCTGCCTATCTGTCTTGGGCATTCACTCGCAAAGTCGCAATCGTATCAAAATGCGTTTGTGAATTCTGATTTTGTGTACATCTTTACTTTCTATCATGATGAAGAAAGACTGCATTGCTTTGGTCAGTTGTGCATTGCTTTGAAAGTTGAAATTTCACAGAATTTTGAAAGCAGAACTGGTGTATCGAATGGTGCCGAACTAGTACCGAACCGATCGGTTTCGGGACGGTTCGATTTTGATAGGCAATTTGATGAGTACCGAGCCGTACCGAACTGACTCAAAAAATCGGTCTCAGCTTCGGTATACCTTCTTTACTGACCCGTACCGAGCCGATCCCAGCCCTACTTATTGTAGTATATATATATACAGGGGTTCTTGGCTACGGACGTCCGTACTTAAGGATTAGGTACGGATTTCTCATTTTTCCTCACTTTCCGATCATAGTTTCACATTTTAACCGTTCAGTTTTTAGGTCCTAATGTATAGATCATCCCTACAAAATTTCAGCCAAATTGGTGATCGTTAAGGCATTCAAAACTGCAATTTACAACAATGAATACGAATGGTTCCTGTTCTACAGATTCGGAACCGTTCATATTCATTGTTGTAAATTGCAGTTTTGAATGCCTTAACGATCACCAATTTGGCTGAAATTTTGTAGAGATGATCTATACATTAGGATCTAAAAACTGAACGGTTAAGATGTGAAACTATGATCGGAAAGTGGGGAAAAATGGGAAATCCGTACCTAATCCTTAGGTACGGACGTCCGCACCCAAGAAACATCCTATATATATATATATATTTAAAACTTTACCAAAGCTAATTAATCCAAAAACCTCATCCATTCTCATGTAACCACTTATAAGTTATACTGTAATACTGGTGAGAATAATTGACGATAAAAAAAAAATACTTGTGAGAATAAAGGAAATTTTGTTTGCAGCCAAATTTTCTTGGCAAAGTTGCCCAACATTGCCAATGTAATTGTGTGTTAACGTTAGTGATCCGTGGGATCTCTAGTTAGCTTTAGAGAGAGAGATGGAGAGAGAGAGAGAGAGAGAGAGTTGACACGAGATGTATAGTGGTTCGCCTCCGCATGAGCGGGAGACTACGTCCACTTGAATGTGTACTAGTGTGTCGAGCCTTGCGGCCCAACAAGATTACAAGAGGTGTAATGGAATGTCTTGAGTTGTGGGAGGAGGCATTCCTTTTATAAGTCAAGGAAGCCATCTCCTCTACTTGTTCTTCGATGTGGGACAAGCAACCATACAATTCTAGCTAGTCCAAGAAGCATGTAGAAAGCCATGTTGTGGAGGCATCTTGGCAAGGGCGGGAAGGTGGCTTCCCGGTGGCGGATTTGCAACTTCCGGATACCGCCGCGTAGCCTGAACATAGGGCTACACGATGCATGTCTCGGTTGGGCCTTGCCATGTCTTGTGGATGTCCCAAAGTGGGTGTTACTTATGCTTGGTGATGTAGAGAATTAGCCTTGCTAGTGGAGGTATCTACAAGTCCCCGAAGTCCTCATGTAAGAGGAGCTTCTTGGTTGGGGAGTTATAAACACGATGTCACCAAGCATAAGTAACCGGGTGGTACGGAGCCCCTACAAGTCCCCGAACTCCGTAAGCAAGAAGGGACTCGTTTAATCCTCCACAATGAGACAAAAACGCGCATATGTAGAATGCTTTGTTGTATTGGTTACCGTTCGTATTAATGGAATGCGAAAAGAATTCGATTTGTAGTGAGCAACAAATTGTAGAAGAATTCAATATTCCATTAATGTGTATGAACATGTAAAATGTTGGTAGTTGTATATGTGGATCTTATGGCCATATAACACTCACAATAGATAGTGGCAAGTGTAATGGGTGTCCATAGTAATTTTGTGGGAGTAGTCCCGGTGACATAGAATGAAACGTTTGTGAACTTGGGGCTTAAGTAAAACATGTTGGACATGATCGAGCAAGTTGGGTTGTTCGAGCAAGTTGGGTGTAGTTGAGTGTGTAGGCGCTGTGCGAGCATGCGAGGCGTGGCCCAAGCGCAAGTCGTGGCCGTACTCGATACCCAAGCGAGTCGTAACCCGAGCAAGTCGTTTATCCGAGCATGTTTTAGTAAGTCGTAAGTGTCACAAGCTTCTAGATGAGTGTCACATATTTATTTAATTGAGTTGCAATTAAGTAGTAGCATGACATATGTGTATAGCATGTACTTGTAGTAAAGTTGCTAATAACATTTTGTAGGCATGCTTAAGTGTCATGGAGACATGTATAGTCATGGCAAATGCTCTAATTGCAAGAGCGCAAAAGATAAGATAAAGTGACTTATCTTATGCCGATTTGGAGGCTAGCGGAGTTGGCCGAGCATGACGGTCCATTGCTTGGCAGATAAAGTATTCCGATAATGTCCGTCAACTCGTAGTTGAGATTGAATGCTTGATAGAAATAATTGAATTTCCTTAAATCAAAATAGATGATTAGTATAAGGATTTGAAAAATCAACACGAATAATCTGTATATGTACTAGTGATAAAACCCACTTTGATACATGGACGCATTAGCCCATATATATGTGTATATAAGTTATTGTCCAGAAACTATATGGTCAAGAACATGAACCTTTTGTCAGCTTTTGTACTTACCAAAAAACTGGTTGTGCTGATGGCAAGCTTTGTTTATATGGGTATGTTGTTGTGTGCGTTGCACATGTAGGACATACTGGAGATGTTTTAATGATTGTGCTTTTGACAATTGCCAAGGCCATTAATGATTGCAGATGTAGAACAGAATAGCCATGTACCGATGCATGGAAATATAGAAGCAATTGGCATAGCCCATGATGTATAAATGTGAATATAATTGGATACGCACTTGTCATGGACTTATTAGGGTACTACCATGCTTTAACAGTGGGCTTATAATATGTATACCTGTGCATGTATACGGATGCATCATAAGTAACGATTTTCAATGCATAGCACATGTATGTAAGGCTTATGGTGTTTAAGATGTCCAGGTGTGCTGAGCATAGCAAGCCAGCCCAGTTTTGCAATTAAGGAAAGTATATAAAATATAGATGATTGGCCATGCTTGAGACACATATCAAATATGCCTGCCCCCGAAGTGCTAAAAGAATGTTTGGACTTTTAATTTAATGAGTTTCGATAACTTATCATTTGCAGAGCCAGCGTTCAGAGCTAGAACAAGCATGCTAGCTTGGTGGACCAGCGCCTTGACGGACCGATCCCTGAAGAAGTGCCGAGCATGACATCAATTAAGGAGTTACAGTTTGCTGCGAATAGAGGGGCTTAGCTTTGTCGGAGGTTGGCAGTTGGTTGCTGGCTGTTTGGTGCTCGATGAAGACTGCCCAGCGGTGAAGTTAAGCGGTGAAGCCTGGGGATGAAGTTCGGCGGTGACTTTCAGCGGTGCAGCGGAGCCTGCTAGCGGTTAGAAATAGCGGTGTACAGTGTGGCGGAATATGGCCGAAAGGAGGCCACTGGTGCTCAGGTGCTTGCTTGGCGGAAGCTGCTGATAGAAGTTTGGTGTTGTCGTTGACCGAGCTCGACGCTGCCGCTGACGGAAGCCCCGCGGTGCCGCTGACAGAAGACTGGTGCTGCTGCTACCGGCGCTGGCTAGCCTCACTAGTGCGTTGATGTTTGGCGGAACGACTCCTTGACGGGCCAGGCTCGACGGAATGAGTCCTTGGTCCATGCCTGCTCTACTTGTTGGCAGTGACGAGCGGAGGAAACTTGCTCGACTGTGCGAAGCGGTGCGCCAAAGTTAGCGGAATTTTTTTTTTTTTTTTTTGTGGGTTACCGCCGATAATGGGTAACGCTTGCCGCTGAACGTTAGGGCGGTTGGTGCAAGGCCTAGGCGCCGGCTAGGCTTCTAGCGGTGGCTCTGGCGGAGAGTGACCAGAGGAAATGTTGCTCGGCGGAGGAAAGTAACAGCAGAGTGCAGTCCCCGACCTGGCAGTTGGGCGGAACTTCGAAGTTGGGCGGAGACCTGCAGTGGGCGGAGGAGTTGGGCGGTGATTCCTTAGCGGTGGTACCTCGGCTGAGCTCGCGGTCAGCGGGGTGTGCAGCGGTGGGCGGAGCGGAGTGTTGAACCCTCCGGGTAGCACGAAGCAACGAAGTTGGCTTAGCTAGCGGAAGTGCGCCGCTGGGTGTGTGACTGGCGGAGCGGAGGATGCAGCGAAGAAGGAGAAGGGTGGCCAAAGGGAATCTCTGGGTGCCCAGAGAAATTTGGCGCCCAGATTTTTTTTTTTTTTTTATGTCAGCGTTGACTTTGTTGTTGGGCGCTGACCTGCTCCAATTTGTTGTTGAATGAGTGTCGACTCGATATTTTCGGGTCAAAGTTCATGGTAGGTGACGAAGCCTTTGTGTGTCGGCTTCCTACAGACGGCGCCAATGTTAACGTTAGTGTTCCGTGGGATCTCTAGTTAGCTTTAGAGAGAGAGATGGAGAGAGAGAGAGAGAGAGAGTTGACACGAGATGTATAGTGGTTCGCCTCCGCATGAGCGGGAGACTACGTCTACTTGAATGTGTACTAGTGTGTCGAGCCTTGCGGCCCAACAAGATTACAAGAGGTGTAATGGAATGTCTTGAGTTGTGGGAGGAGACATTCCTTTTATAAGTCAAGGAAGCCATCTCCTCTACTTGTTATTCGATGTGGGACAAGCAACCATACAATTCTAGCTAGTCCAAGAAGCATGTAGAAAGCCATGTTGTGGAGGCATCTTGGCAAGGGCGGGAAGGTGGCTTCCCGGTGGCGGATTTGCAACTTCCGGATACCGCCGCGTAGCCTGAACATAGGGCTACACGATGCATGTCTCGGTTGGGCCTTACCATGTCTTGTGGATGTCCCAAAGTGGGTGTTACTTATGCTTGGTGATGTAGAGAATTAGCCTTGCTAGTGGAGGTATCTACATTGTGTAAAGCTGAAAACTTTGTCCCTTTTTCTATTTCTTTTATTTTCCCTGTTTTGTTATAAATGGAAATTTGTTCTTGTGATTGGGATCAGAGGACATCATACAAGCTTCATGCTTGGGCTATTCATTCAAATGAAGGTGCCGTGACAATAGTATGGACTTGAGCTATTGGCCCTAGCTTTTGTGGACTCTGATGGTCGAATATTATACATGATTTCTTGGAATGCAAACGTTTCTTGCTCTTTTGGAGCTAAAATAGTTGTGGGCTCGTATCTGAATTGTAAAAGAGGCAAATGGCCCATTCTAGACGAGGGCAGTCTTTTTAGGTGCTTCCTTATTCTTGTGAGGTTGCATAGCAAGATTTATCACAGGGAGATGTCGTGGGGAAAGAAGAGATCAAGAGAAGGGGACTACTTGTAGATTCTCTGTACCTTACGTTGTTTCTTGGACGCGAAAGTTGCGAAACATGGTAAGATCATCTATGTGTATATATACACAAGGAGGAATTAGATAGCTTTACGAGACTCTTAGCAACCCGAGGGCCAGCTTAGGCAACCCCTGACGGGCTATGCACAAGGTCAGCCCCTGGTGTTTGCAAAACTAAGGGAAAAACGAGATAGTTATTAGATAATAACGTACACCTAGATCAGTTGTCAATTTGCTTGGCAAAGACAATAGCTACAAGCTAGTCTTTTACATTACTTCTCTTTAATATTAGTTGTTGTCAATCGGTGTATAACAAACACGAGGTGGTACAAAACTGAAAACTCACGGTATAAAAATAAAGAGAGAGATAGTGAGATGTATAGAGATATGAATGAGGGATTGTCTGAGAGATAAAGGCTTGCAAATAATGAAGCTGGCAGCGATGACTTCTGTGGATTTCGATCCAAGCGAGGGTTATAAGATTATGAGCTTTCAGAAGTAATTTTGTAAGATACAGATGACTTGGGGTTGAGATGTTGAGATCACAACATTTGTAGTTTGGTACTGAGGATTGAAGTTATAAATATTAACAAAAAAAGGGCTGGAATATATCAGTTATTAGGGTTAGTTTTGTATCTAGGTGTTCAAAACTAATTAGTTGCGTATAGTTCAAATCTTACTGGATGCTAAATTCTAAGCATTAAGAAAATTTCCTTAAATTTACCTGTAGCTTGCACGAGACGTCATGACTCATTTGGATTGTGCATGGAAATAATAGAAACCCTAAAAGAAATAAATTATAGAAACTCCATATATAGATGCAAATCTAATTAATTGCATACTGCAATTTGGGGCTTTAGATCACCTTAATAAAGAATAGGGTAGTTTTTCTTTTGTGATAAATTTATCACATGCATCCTGATTTGCTGCATATGTTACAATATGAAATGGAAGTATAAAACATCGACTATTGCCTTTAACTCTAAGCCATATGAATTTCAAAAGCATTCATTGCATCCATTATAAGCGAAAATTACCTATGTAGCATGAATAAATAAAACACATTATTAGTCACAAATCATCAATGTACGTCCTTTCAAAAAAAAAAAATCATCAATGTACGTCGGTACACAAACATTAAAGCATGGGCTGTTGTACTATTTGATCGATAGCCAAGTGGTATTCACTCGTATTCTGGTAATGTTAATTCATCGTTCTTTTTCTCACACACATGTCCGATAGACTAAAAAATGACTCAATAGACATAGATTAATGTAAAATTTTCGGTGAGATTTTTTAGCTCATTTAATTATGTGCATGATTTTAATCAATGAGAATCCATTTTACATAGGCTTGAAGCGTTAATATTTGCATTAGCTAGGTCTAGCTTGCATGCAAAAGAGAGAAGTTCTGATCATGAAGATATGATCAATTTCATCAGGTCCACATCTTCAACCAACAAAGAAAACCCTAATGCCTTGCACACTATGCCTGAAAAGGTAGCTAATAAAGCTACCTTTTCTCATTTTACAAAAGCAGAAGCATATAAACCAATCCCAAAGTTGACAACCCAAAAAAGCAGTCACCCCAATTCTCATTGGCATGATCGAAATACATTACATATGTATCATCTTCACGAGGGCTCGAAAATTAGGGACCACCCAACTCACAAAAAAACGATCACGATATTTGTATATTTCCTCTAGGAATTGTCTTAATCCCCCCAAAACCACAAGGACCCAACACCAAATTGTGCTGCTCAACTTAATTGTCCTCATGGAGATAGCCACAAAAAAATTGCAACTGTTCACTTAAAGATGAGCCACAAATGGTTCAATCATAATCAGTTGGGCACAGAAAGATGTCTAACCACTTAGGTTGAAGATCTTTAGAAAACAAAACTGAAAAAGAAAAATAATCAAGTCTACCCCATATATAAGAGGAAACAAATATTGAATCATCTTTGCACCAGATCACTGGCAATTCCAAATTAGCCTAGCAATAATAAAACCACGTTCATACAAATTATAAATGAAAATGAAAAAGGAGTACCCAAAATTAATTAATTAACTACCAGCAGCCATGAAAACGATGATCATATTAATCTGCTTGTCTAACCCAGTATAGCCCCTTATGTATGTATCCCAAGTATTAACTTTCATCTATTCCTACCCACTATTTATCTATTATCACCTCCAATTGAAACCACAGTGATCGAACCTCCTGATCATCCAAGAGCAATATTGTACTTTTACCTAGCCAGCCAAGTCATGGAGCAACTGAGCACCCATCAAGTTTCTGTAAGGCAAATTGTTCTGGCCTTCGCCGTCTAATAGAGACGAGTACTGAACCGGCTGACACTCTTCGATGTGATCTCTAGGGTAGAAGAGAGAGCTCTGTGAGGAAGGAGAGAATGCTAAGCTCACCCCATTAGTACCACCATGCTGGTTCAACCCTAATGTCAATGACACACCATGCCCTCCCCCATTGAAGCTCTGGTTCGGGTTTTCATTACCATAAGCAACTGCGCCTCCAGACTGGTGATGATGATTGTAAGTTGAAAAATCCAGCTCCATCGATGATCCGAATGCATCTGTTACCCTCCCGAAATTGTGCTGTGGGTGCATTTGGAGGGCGCTTTTGCCGCTTCTGGAGTCATGGCCAGTACTTTTCTCACCTGGGTTGTTTGTGATGATGGACGAGAGGCACTCCGAGTCTATTCGGACGAGTTGGAGTTGGTCCTGGGTCGGTTTCTGATCTTCGGGTCGTGTCATCTGCGTGCTCGGATCGCCATGATGATCAGTAGTGACACCATCTGAGGAGGACATGTTGTTGTTGTTTTCATGCTCCTTTGTTTCTTCCATGTACATTTCTTCAACCATGGGTTTCCAAAGCCTCACCCTTGCATTAATGAACCAATTTGATACCTGTTTGAAAACCCAGCACAATATGTAAACAAACAAAATGCGTCAAATTAACATACAATATAATCATTGATGACACAGATAATAATATACATTACTTACTGCATTATAATATGATTATGTGATTATATATCTAACTATGGATCCTAAGAAGATATGCGCTCTTAATAATATAAACTAAATGATGGGATCAAAATTTTAATTTGTAATTTTGTAGATACTAATATTCTAGAGAGAGAGAGATGTGGACGTGCCTGGCTTCTTGAGAGACCCGTTTGGCGGGCTAAGATATGTTTATCAACATCGCTTGGGTACCTGCAAAAGTTTTCATCATCATGAAACATTCTTGATACTTTAAAACAAATACTACTGTTACTATGAATATGTAGAATTGAGAGACTCAGTAGTAGTGACTGACCCACAAGAAAAAAGAACACACACATAATATATATATATATAGCCATGAGAAAAAACTTAAATGATTGAAAATAATATGACAAAAATCGAAAATTTGGATCAGAATCTGAATGGTGGTGGATAGAAACAACCAAATTAAGGTGTTTGTTGGTATTAATGTTTCGCAACAGAAAAACATCATTCACAACCATGTATTACGAGATTTGAGAGATGAGAACCAAGTCAAAAACTTTGCCTTGCTAGCACATAACATTGATTCTCTGCAAAAATCTAATTTGTAGTTTTACTGTAAAAAGAAGGGATGAGACTTACGGGTGAAGAAAGTGTTCGAAGAGCCAAGCCCGAAGAACCGAGACGGATCTCTCTGGAAGGCCACGTTGGGGCCGCCATGGATGACTCTCCATCATGTTCATCTGTTGAAAAGCCCTCTGCTGCCGGAGAGTTTGATCGAGAATCCGAAGCCTCGGCGTCTCGCCTCGGCTTGCTCCGGGAGCCACCGGGTCTTTCTCCCCCATTGCTTTCCTTGTGGCCTGAATCTGAGCTACAATCCCGTCTTTCAAGCTCCGGAAATGTCTTGACATGGCTTTCGAAGCCAGCTTCGAGTACACCGTGGCGGCTCCAGTCCCTGCCACGGTTTCGAAGGATGAGACCACCGCCTTCATCTGATCACAGTAGTGCTTGTATCTCCTCTCCACCTAATAAACCACATATGATCATGAAATTAAAAAAAAAAATTAAAAATAAATGGAAAATAAAGGGTTTCTGGGTATTAATTTAAAGGCCTCCAAATTTGTTAGTTAGTGTAATCAACTAATCATGGAGACCCCAATTCATCAATACCCAGTAAAAGTTTTTAACTTTCCATTCTAATACACTCCCAGAAACTGAAAGTGGGGTTTCAAGAAAAGGAAGGGATCTTTTTCATGAAGCGAGATAAAAATAATTACTAGTCAAACAAAAGTACATAAATATTTATATCTACTTTACCTCTTCCAGCATTTGAAGCAGTCTGGTTTTTCTCTTCTGCAATTCAACGAATTCGAGGGAGTACAGGGAAGACTGCTTTTTCGAAGACGAAGAAGTACTGCCATTATTGTTATCCTGATCTTCCCACTGTTTGGTTTTGTTTGACTTGTGCTTTGAAACTCCAAGAGCATCAGTCTGCTTTGTTCCGAGGCTACAGAACTCATTTAAGAGCTCCTGAGCAGGGCCTAAGTACTTTGAGTTTCTGAGCTGGAAAAGCCCAGAAGCTGCAGCTTGATTCTCATGAAGAAGAGATTGGTGACCAAGACCTGAGCTTTTACCCAAATACCCATCTTGCAATATCATATGACTCTGATTGATGCCCCCAATATCTTGATGATGATTTGTCTGCCTGAGTTCAAAGGACTGTAAGCCAATACTAGAGGGATTGGATGAGCTAAGAGAGAGTGAGAGGCCTTGGCTTGGCCTCTCATTACCTTCACATGGGAAAACACACCTCAATGAAGAATCATCAACAAGGAACCTATTGTTGCTGTTCTCCTGGTGCCAAGCTCCACCAGACTCCATTAGATTCTGGTTTTCGCTGCTCGTTTCCGACATGCCGGTTGTGTTGTACTCTTGCTGATGAGGATGGTAGAAATGATCGGCGCCTTTCGAAGATGAAGGTCCTCCTCCTCCTCCATGTTTGGAGAAGAAGGCTCCCTTGGAGAAGCCTATCATCTCCATGCCAGTGGTCAAGTTGAAGATCTCTGCTGGGTTTGACTGATCAAAGCCTTGGATCTGATTTGTGAACTGGTTCTGATGGTGGATGGTTGGATTGGCTGATGAAACATCCGAGTAGCAAAAACCAACTGATGAGGACTTATGATCTTCACTGCACAGCTCTCTAGCCATGGAAAAGAAACTCAGATTCTGTCTTCTTCTTCACAACAAAAAGAAGAAAGAAATTAATTAATTAATGAGAAAAGAGAGCTGATGAAGAATATGAATCAATCAAATCAAGATCAAGAGTCCAAATTGATGAAAAACCCGAAAAGGTAGTTATATATACTTACCAAGTGGATGTGGAGGTTGAGTATGTATATGTTGGGGTGGTGATGGTGGTGGGCTTCTTCTGTTTCTCAGACTTGTTCTGTTAATAAGCCAACAGGGTGAGCCATGAAAACCCGAACCTAGGAAGAAAAGATCAAATATATCTCCTCAGAAATAGAAGATCAGAATATCAGATAGGGCTGATGATGACCTCCTAACCATGTTCATCATTTCATTTCATTTCATATATGGCCTCTCTCTCTCTCTCTCTCGCCCTTCTCTATACTGCTCTCTTTTCTCTCTCTCTCTCTATCTCTCTCTCTAGTGGGTCAATGCTCCATGATATAAATACCTCCAAAATAGACTTCCTAGAATGAGAATTCTAATACCCGGCCCCCTCAATTATTTCATACCCAACAATTATTTAAAAATGACTGTTAATTAAAAATATATATTAATTTTTGAATCAATATAATAATTAAACGATTAGAAAATGTGATTGATTAATTAAACACCCTCCTCTAGCTCCCCTCTCCTGAACTAGTAGATAATAGAACAACATAATAGTAATGATTCAATGATCGTCCTTTGCCTTGCTACACAAACTACAAGCCGCCACACGACTTGTTCCTTCTTTACTTTAATCATTTCTTCTCAAAACCCTAGTCTATGATTAACTTCATCATAATCAAAGACCAAAACCCAGAAATAATCATTGTAAAGAAAATAAATAAAAATCTCTGGGAAGGGAGCGGATCCCCAGAAGTCTTTTCCTACGTAGGAGTTGTTTCCAGGCTTACAGATGGATTTAGTGAGCTATAGCCTTCTATTCTTTTATGGAAGGGGCGGTGGGGCCCTTCCCTGCCCTTCCGCAGGCCTGAGCTCCAGTCCTAGCTTAGGGTCTCTGTAATGGTTTTACAAGAACCAAAAGAGTCGGGGAGTTTTTGTTTTTGTTTTTTTTTTTTTTTCACGGTGAGGGGGGAGGGGGGGGGGGGGGGGTGAAATATAAGAGAATAGATGCGCCTGGAGTCGTGGCAAAATGTTCCCAAAATAAGGGACTGTGGGACGAGATGAGGTGGTCCAATTGTTTTTGCCATCCATCTAATTCTTATTAATTGTGTGTATTAAAGTAGTCCACCCATATATGTGTATCTCATTTGGGACCGCATCGTCTTTTTCTTTTTTTTCTTTCTTTTGTGTTTAATTACGAATGGAGAATGAAAATAATATGCCCTACTCCACGCGCACCCTTCTATCCCTTCACTGTCATTCATTTAGTCTTCTTCCACAAGTGCCCTATCATGATCACCAACATTTTTCAAGTTGGTTTCTCCTCCACATGTTCTTTAAGGAAATCATGACTTCTTCCCCAATTGCAAGGTCATTGGCACAATGAAGAGTTGATCGATGGAAGTTTTCTCTATTAGCTAGGGTTAAATGTAGCAATGAGGACACGGTTGTCGGTCGATTTATATTAACGCGGATTGACTCTCAAATAGGATGTAAAGTAAATTTACCAAACGATGAATAAGAGTTGCCAATCGACCAACATACGTAGGTATAGCCTGATTGTTGGAATTCACAATATGACAAGGAGATTATAATTTCCCGAATACAAGCGTGGATAAGTTATGTAGATCCAACATGATGAAATTTTCTCTATTGCCATAAATCCGGATCAAATTATAGTTGAATCGTTTGGCACAATTAGGGTCGACCAATTCTCAGTAGGATCTTACATTTAGGTTCCAAATTCATTTTGTGCCTCTCATATTTTGGGCTCTAATAGAATAATCTAGGAAAATTATTCCAATGGTTCTACAAAAGATGTTACTAATCTATTATATAAATATTCGAAATGCCGATTGTAGGTGAAATTGTAGTGATAATATGTCATGCATTCTTGAATAAACTAGAATGACTTCGTACCACATCACTTGCTTAATCAAATTTCTCATCAAGGTGAGACATACACACATAATGCATGGGTCCTATGTGTACAATATCTCTAGTAGAAACATGATCAATGATTCAGTGGTATATGCAACAATGCAATGTTAACTATATCATAGGACGATTTATAAAACTTTTGAAAAGCCAAGTTCTTGTCATCTTGAGAACGAGCAAGCCTCATGTCCATAAGGAGATTATAGACCGTAGGTTTCTCCTCATGGCCATAACAAAAACCTCATGTTCCTTCAAACCAATCTCATACACCAAAAACGAAACTCACCTTTCTAATTAATTATATTTTCAGTGAAATGAAATTCACATTCAAATTAAAATGACCTCATTTTCAAGTAATTAAAATGTTTTTGAAGCCAAAATGAAAGATCCTTTCCATTTCACTTTCCCATTTTCAAAAACGATAAACAAAAACAAAAATATTTTTAGCAAGTAAGAAATGTTGGTTACGTGAGCTACAAGCTCCAAGAAATGAGAGTGTTATATTGCAAGAGGTCCTAAGCAGCTTTAATGGTTTGGTCTGTTGGAAAAGGCAGGTGGTCCTAAACTAAGAGAAGCTTTCCCCGCAGCTTGCCATTTTTCCCTTCGATCTTCACCTCTTTACCGTACCCTAATCGATCATACACCAGGCTGACCTCATTCTGCGCACCCCTGCGCAACTTAGCAAACCCTATTCCCCAAAACCTCGATCACTCTCTCCGAGTCTGTCTGAGACTCTCTGCCAGAAAACTCAGTTTAACTATCAGCCTTTATCAGCCTTACGTAACTTTCATCCAGATTTTATATGTTAACGGCTCAGTTGCTTACATAACCTTTCCTCTTTGCTTATGCATGCCCTTGGATCCGTACGGACACGTCCTACTTTTGAAGGGTATGTCTATGATTGTGTTTTGTAATTTTGTTTATGGGGAAGGATGGGTCAATTCTGGGTGGGGCGCCACCCCAAAACCCATAAAAGACGGGTGACCTTGCATTGAGATCAGCGGCCTGGTACTGTTGTTTGTTTGCTCCAGTTTTGAAACTGGGTGCTTATTTTCTTCGGAACTTGGAACTAAATAATTTTGAGGCCAATAGGGTGGTCCTTGGTTCATATATAGATTTATATTGATGGGTTTTTAATTTTTTTTGCATGGACCATTCTAGACGAACCAGGCTAGCTGATTAGGGTTTCCAGTCATCCCAGTGGCCTCTCTGCCATTGATGCAGCTTTTGAATCTAGGAACAACATGGTTTTTGTAAGAGACAGAAGAGAGTGGTGATGGTGGTGAATGGTGATGACGACGATCCAAGTGGGAGGGAGCTCGAGGGGGTTGGGGGGTAGGGCAAGAAGACACAGTATGCAGATCTAAGGGGATTGATTTACTGTTTAGTTATGTTTTGGGGGCCTTTGGACCAATGGATTGGTGTGGCTTTTATGGCTGTAGGGACTGTCTTGTACTTTGACTCTGCCAGCCACAGAAGAAAGGTTTTTGGACTATTTCATCCTCATCATCGAGTTATTTTGCACAGCATTTAACCTCAACTCCTTTTTTCTTCATGTTTTACACTGATAAACTACTTAACCTCAGCTCTTGTTAATTAATTTTTTGGTGCATAAATTTTAATTAATATTTGTTCATGACAGTCCATGATTTAACTTGACAAGTAAATCAAAGTATACTAGGGATTCATTTTTATAACACCATAGGGATCAAGCCCAAAATTCTTAAAAATAAAAAATAAAAAAGAAGAAGAAGAAGAAGAAGAAGAAGTTTCCTTGACCTTAAAAGAAAATAAATAGAGAAGTCTTCTTCTTCCCCAATTTCAACTGAGTTCACAAATTTCTAGATAAGGTTACATCAACTGATAAAGTAATATGAGGTTCACATCCAAAACCAATTGACAATTGATGGAGTAGCCCAAACCCTTATAAACCCATTTGCAAGGTCCCATTTTTCCCATGTGGGATGTATATATTCTCAACACGCCCCCGCACGTGTGGCGAATTTTCAAGCCATACACGTGGACAACTTGGGTGACGTGGAGCCCGTGTGGCCGTTAGGCATGCACACGTGGGTAACGTGGCTCTGATATCATGATAAAGTAATTTGGGGTTCACATCCAAAACCAATTGGCCATGGATGGAGTGGTCCAAACCCTTATAAACTCATTTGCAAGGTCCCATTTTTCCTATGTGGGATGTATATATTCTCAACATAAACAACTAGCTAGCCCTAATTTGATGGCTTCGATTAACAACTACTGCTAGCATCAAGGTCACGTAAAATGAAAGGCTTATACGATGAACAATTTATTTGCCATTTTTAGTGAGGGTGATTGTTTTCCTTTGTTTTCATGCATGGACCTTGGAATGTGAAACACATGAAAACCAAAGCCAAAGGCATCACAATAGTGACTTATTATGAGGACCTGCTATTGTCACATTTCTAAATTGGTTATCCTAAAATGGTAGGAGAGTATTTCCAAAGATACCTCCTCGATCCTCGATAGTATGTCATTGTTTCCCTTGTCAACATTTTCCACAGTTTTTTGAAAATGGTTTCGTTTGAAGGAAGCGATGGAATATGTTGCACTATCAGTCTATCATAGGTGTAATTTTCATGGAATACAAAACGATTTGAAATATTCGTTTCAATATTTAATGAAATCCATAAATTGCTTGACCTTAGTTGCCGATGGAATAATGACTGCACAATAGTGATCAGTCCCTAGCTTTCGCCTTTGTCCTAATCAAACGTAGCAATTTATGATTAATTTCCATAATAGACTGGGCATAATGACGGCTGCATTTTTTACCTTTCAAAACTAAGCACCATTTATCACAATCATTATTTCAAACTATGATTGTAAGGTACAATTTACTCTACAGTTGGTTACTCTTTTATCATATTTATTGAGCATCTTCTCCATACCTAGTCCAATACACAAACCCTAATTCAAAAGGTCTTACTCTTAAACCCTAATCTGAAAACCTAGTATGATTTGTATTGTGTCTTTTAGGCTTCTAAGTAGCTGGCCATGGAGTCTTGAGTTTGGTTTTGATGCTTAATCATATCGCATTTTTAGTTGCTAGCCAGTTGCTCCTACGTACTCTAATGAACTCTAAAAGAAGTTTTCTCGAAACTCGATCAAATGAATTGGTTCAGGAGGTCAGGTGGTTCAAATGAGCACAACTGATGAAAATTCCAGATTTGACCATGAGTAACTGATGGAAGTTCTGAAATTTAACTAGAGATTAGGCATTATTGGTTCATGATCAATTTGTATTACTCATGTCATGGTGGCTGTTATTATTTCTTACCCAACTAAAAGGGATTGTATATAGAAGTTGAAAGCATGTAGTGTTCATTATTTCATGTGTAACCATAGCTTTGCCAATTTTCCTTTTATTCCTCATCCTGTGGAAAGGAGGAGGAGAAGAAAAGAGCAATTTGGCACTAGCTCGTAGTGCATAATAACACCACAAATAAAGACGACCCGCATGGAGATTTTTTGTTGTCGTGGGCCATAATTGGTTACCATTGTATGAAAAATAAATTCCAAAGGGTAAGTTAAGAAGGGGCCCTTTTTGTTCCTATAGCCGTTAAAATTTAACATCAAAACCTTCACCCATTTTTGTTCTTGAATGATCCAATGGACTGTCAAGCTCCATCTCTCTGCTGGTTAATTTGCATCCTTTCTGGGGTGGGGGTCTAGCTAGATCGATCAATTTTCTTGAGATGGATAGCGTCAATTCCACAGTTAACAGACAAATAAATGAAAGTGAAAGAATGATAAAATCGATATATTCATCATAAACTATATAATTTATTGCTCCTTTGGTTTTCCAGCTCCAGCTCTTATATATTACTAATTGAATGCAACTGTATTACCTGAGAAATTTCCATTTTTCTTTTTCATTCTAATCCATATATGCATGCATTAATGATTTGAATTTTGACTTTTCACATTGAGGAAAAGAAAAGGATTCTTGTTTGTATATATAAAGCATGTATTGAACTTTCATATAAGACCATCAACTTTTGTGATATGTTCAATATACAATATTATCTATATACCAAGGAAATGACCAGAAAGTAGTCTCAAAAAGAAAAAGAGGCTTTTCTAGCTATTAAATATGTTTAACTTCCTTAATCTTTGGTCTTGCACTTGCTTAAAGATCTCACAACATGAATTAGATAAACAAGAAAAGGTAGGAATGGTGGAACTAGCTAGCTAGGACCAGTTCAATGAAAATGAAAATGGGTGGGACCAATCCAATAATACAAAGATAAGCTAAGCCAAAAAGAATATATAAAGGCAAAGGAAGCATTGGACTAGGATGACAAAGCTAGAATGACATTGGCAGAGGAGATGAAGAGGATGACCTTTATTGCTAGTATATTCACACACGATGGCTTCGAGTGACTTAATTTGATAACTTAAATTCCAGTTGATGGCCATTTAGATCTAATATTGCTCGCATTAATTGAATATGTCTGATTTTTTGTTTTTCTTCAATGTTCTATTGATCAATTGTTAACAGATCCGAAGAAAAATTAATCAAAAGAACTATGAAAAAAAGGCTTGAGAAAGAACAATATGTGTTGAGAAAAGAAAAGGAGGCTAGGGCAATTGGGCAAAGACGTTAAGGCAAAATACTTGACGAATTGCTTTAAAAGGAAAAAGTAAAAGCATTTAGATAATAAACAAAATGAGTTCCGCAAAAAAAAAAAAAAAAAAAAAAAAATTCATGAACGCTCTTTTGTGTACACATTATATCTTCGGCATTCTACATGACAATCCAATGATTGGATTCATTGCATAACAGATCAGGCTTTTGACTCATGGACTGTCAAGGCCTCATTGTGTTTCCGCCATGACAAAGAGTTCTCAAGGGTTTTCTATCTATCAAGTACCATATATCTAATGTTTCTGCAGAGCTTTCAAGTGATAAAGCCACTTGCAGCGCGAAGGAATTGAAATTGGTGGTCTGCTTTTGTACAGTTCCTGAGTTCCCATGGAAATATTTGTACGATCATGCGGCATTCCTCATACTGTCGTTCTCAAAGAGATGACTCCAAAACCGACCTTATTGCTCAGTGTGGACGTGTAAAAAATTATGTATCTCCCATTGCCCTTGAGGATTTTTGGGCGGTTAGCTAGGAGAACGTGATGAAGTAGTGTTTTGTTTTTCCTCTTTGCCATAATACTTTGATGAGTTAAAGTTGTCGATCGGCTAGATTGTTGAAGTTGTTATACTTCCATACAAATATATAGAAGTTTTTTTTTTTTTTTTTTTTTTTTTTTTTTTTTTTTTTTTGACTTCGTCAAGGGGAACCCAAAGGCTTCCTAGGCCCAAGATAAACCTCTTCGGTGCATGACTAAGAATGAAGTATGTAGCTTGGAATAAAAACATAATAGCTTAATCAATTTTTTCGAGCTGCTCTTAGCCTCTTATATATGGTTTGAACAAGAAATTAAAATCCAGCTGTATGAGGCCAGAAGATTGTAGCTTTGCTTTTCCATTTATACTTTGACAAAAAAATCTCATAATGTAAGTCATTACTTTGGTGTGTGAACACTAGATGAAATCATATATACCTAGCGTGAGTACTAAGCAACTGCTAGAAATTAACCCTTATCCTCGCATATATCATACCGTTTTGCAAAACTAAAATAAATTAAGCAGTTAATGACAATTTATCAGCCTTGGTTTGCAAGTTTGACCACAGACCAAAAATCTAAAGGCATGTCATGCAAAGTTGTTTCTCAAGTCCAAGTAAAGACTAACTATCCATACCAACTCTGTGACTTGTTTATTAAGTCTTCTCTGACCAAGCATCTGTTAACGAAGAGCAATAATGCCCTAGAACACTAAGGCAAGCTTTGAACTTAGAGTTTACCATTATAATTAGGAAACCATTTTCTCACTGGTCAGTACTATACCCCATGCATGTGAGTTGAGCTCAATGATTGGCAGGTGCAATCTACAAGGCTACAAGTAAGAAGAATTAGGTAACAAATCCACTCTTCTAAGATATCAAAACATTATTTAGAAACAAGAAGATTTCTTAACCCAACTATTAATATATGTTCTTCTTGTTAATTGAGAGAGAGATGAGTCAGCAACAAGACTAAAGTCGATATAAGTGACAAAGGAAACGCAAAAGAAATTTGAGAACACACTCTTTAGCTGCTTGTCTCAATGTGCATCTGTCTCTTAACATTTCGACTTGTTTCGTTTTTCCTTTCCACACCACATGATAATATTGTTGATTAATGTTGAGCTGAATCTCACTAATAAGTTAATTTTGCTTGCATGCACTGCTTTGTTAGAATAATCATTTTTGTTGGCAATCACAAGATGGTTTCCTAAAAGACCTTGCTACCATTCTCATTGGATGATTATTGATTATCTAAGCTTAGCTAAGCTAAGCTTTTGTGTAACAGACATATCTATTGAAAGGGACTCGATCTTTCATGACTATAAAATAATGTCTATTTTTCTTTTTTTTTTCTTTTTTTTTCCTTATGGATATCATAATATATATGTACATGTTCATATTTAGAGCAAGTGGGCTACTTTGCATTTTGACTATATATATGCATGTACAAACTAATAGGGATAAAACACACTGCACACCACTAGTTTCCACTATAATTTTCACATGGATAAGGCCTTAATATACATTAATTGAGTCTTGATCAAACATGATATGATGAAAAACAAGGCCAAATATATTTAAATGGGAACTTTCTTGTGATAATGTTCCTTCATCATGTTAATATATATACAGTAGTGTCTACAAGAGGTTTATTTTGAGATGAGGAAGCTCCAACTTGACTGAAGTTCAAGTCTCGTATCAAATCCATTTTCATATGTTGAGACATTTTTTTGTTCTCTCAATTAAGCTAGTTTATCTCATCATCAAAAAATTATATTGTGAATTTGGGTTCATAATTGTAACATATTCTTGAATCATAACTTGTATAGGTTTTAATGTTGAATTATGTACGATGTAACGCAATCTTCAAAGTTACTAAATACAAACGAGTCAATTGACCAATGAATAAAACAATCAATTTTGTAATTGGATTTTAAGGTTTCATTTCAAATTACTTGTATGTTAATTAGCAAAACTGCATAAAAGAATCATGAATTTCTTCATAATCACTGTTTTCTAATTAATTTGTTAATTTATCATTGTTAATAACAATATGTTAATTTGAGAGTATTTTTCTTGTTAATTTATGTAAATTATGCTTTTTATATTTGTTATATTTCAGTTCACATGCAATGCAACACATTGTGGTGCTACTTCTAGCTATAATTTCTCCTAGGAGTTTCTGGTTCATAATAATATACATCTCAATTAAATTAACACCACCTAGTAACCATTTCTTTTCAAAGTTGGTAGAACCGAAACGTAAACTATGCATTGCTGTCTACATTAAGCATTTTGTCAAAAACCCCAAGGGTCAATTTTGTATTACGTTATGTTTTTACTAAGATGGGATTGAAATAGAAAGATCTCATTTGTTAATTGCTACTCATACTCTTAATCATAGGCTAGTTCCTCTAAAGAATCGTAAACATCTTGTCAATGACCATCACTCTTTAGCTTTTTCCAGATGGGCTTTTTTCATACATATAGACAGTTGTGGATGATCCTAAAAGCTAGACTAAACAAAAAAAATGGGAAGAGTTAAGCTCTTCGGTCTCTGACCATACCTTAGTTTGGAGCTAGGCTGCCATTGCAACTTTTCCAAAGTGCAAGAATGTTTTAGAAAACAAAGGAGGATAGAGATAGGGGTTTAATTATAGCTCATAGTTTAGAAGACAGCTCCTTATCACTGTATATCTGCATATGCAAAAACCTCCAAACCCTTTAAACAAAGTAAACAGAGGTACTATATATGCTCTTGTCTTTGACAATGACAATAAACCAATTAGGTATTACTGCTAGTACCTTATCCTAGAAGTACTGTTTCTGAAAGAGGTCCAGGGATATAGTACATTGTAGTACTATAGGAAGATGTCCCATGGTGATAAATTATTGTAGTCAGTTCTATAGTTTCAATTAATTTACTTACATGGACTGTCCAGGTTTAGTAGTATAGTCCTGGTCAAGGGAGTTAAGAAGAAATTAGTAGTCTAGCACACCATGCATTTAATTTGATAATACCTTTTCGAAGAAATAGTGATGATAGTTAATAGGATGTTATGCTTGCTTGACAACTAGTTTTAATTAGAATTTTAGGGTTAGAGAATAGGACCTCATACCTAATCCCATAAAGGTGTAATATGTCTTTATTGACTAAAGAATTGGGTTTAGGGTTTTAAAATTGCAAACAATATATGATCGACTTGGGATGTTGAAAATCACTAAAACATATAAATGATTGGTACTTTACAGAACTTTCACCACCAACTCGAGATTACCAACTTTCTTTTATGAATGACCTGATCAAATCAAGAATTCAAGATGCGGTAGAACTTTGAATAACCAATGTTTAATTGTACCAAACATAAACAAAATGCATGGATAGTTAAATGTGCAAGGTTCGTAGAGATTGTTAATATAATGTATGGTAATGTTGTTCGTAAAACTTTATGAAGGGCACCATAGACTGATAGATCTAATATTTCAAATACTGTGTGAAGTCTCTTACTATATAAGAAAGTATGAATAAGAAATCGCACCACAATAAAAATAAAAAAAAATAAAAAAAAGGGAAGAAAAAAAATAAAAATAAATAAAAGACAAAGCACACGATTTCTATCACCAATAGGGACGAAGCTCAAAATCCATGATAAGATGGCCACTTCATTGACAAAAGTGAAGAAAAAAGCAAAATTGTGAGACTTTCATAGCTAGACATCCATGACATAGAATTATAGGATTGCGAGCATGTAGGAGAATAACAATAAAAGAAGAAATAATATTTTTATTAGGATCTCCAAATCTGTTCACTTGACCTCACTCTATTATGAATTATTAAAAATGACATATATAACCTACTATAAAATGACTATTAAGGACAATAATAGTATATTGATTTTCTCTACACTTTCCAATTCACTAATATTAGATTGGATTCTTTATTATTTTCCTTATCTATTTACATTTTCTAATTTCACTACATACTCATTAAAGCATTCATATATATTTAATAAGAATTAAAACTACGATTCAGATCATGTGACATAAAAATGTATGATATACATGTTGAACTCATATTGGTGAGTGAAAACAAAATAAATCATATTATGACGGAAGTCTTAGTCCATCCATTATATTTGCAAAAAAAAAAAAATGATCTAGCAATTAAAATAAACTAAACAAATATTTAAATAATTAATCTTCATTTTTCTTTTGCAAAGCTAAAAAGAAGAAGAAAAAAAAACCACAGAATAGTTCATGTTATTTTCTTGTTGATTAGTAATTAATTTTTAAAAATCAATACCTTGTGTTTGATTTTTTTTATTGAAAAAGAGATTTATGTTGTCTGATTAAAGAATAGATATGTAATTAAGATTTATAGAGTAATTAAATCTTTTTTTTTTTGAATCGAAAGAGATCAACCCGATTTTATAATTCAGCAAGCAGTACCAAACGACACACCCTAATGGAGTCAACAATAAAGAGTCATCCTTTAGGACTCACAAAAAACTTATTATAAACAAATAGAGACTCTGCAATCCAGAGTACATCCACCTTTTAGGAAATTCACGCACTATTATTCTAACAAAACCTAAATGCTCATAAGCTGTTTAAATAAATGTTTCAACCGAGCACTAGATTTTGCGACCCATACAAAAATTAAATATTAGAAAAAAGAACAACTCAAAAGTCCATAAAATCCTTTTGGGCCTGAATCAGCTCGATCAAGGATGCCAAGGACCCAAGACCAAAAGGCCCACTTATTACAGGCTCTAGGGTTAATCGCAACCCTAAGGAGGAAATTGCCGCCTCAACTACCATCACCGCCGCCTCCACAAAGAACAAGCTCGCCGTCGTCGACACCTACAACACCAAGCTTGCCCGCTGAAAACAGTCGATCCCTTCTCTTACCATCCCAATCGACCCAAAGCCGTCGTCACCGCTCAAACAAGGATAAATCACTGGCAAACCAGTAGGCCAGTGAGCTCCATCCCAGCCTGAAACCAATAACTCACCGCTGCCACACTCTGACCAGCAGCATTGGCCATGGATCTAAAAGCTCCTGGCTCCCAAACCCAAACTACTCCAAGCCCCGATCTCGAGTCAATCTCCCGAAGAGAAACCAAGTTCCCATCGAGCCCCCTCCAAACCAACCCCAGATCGGTTCCAGAAACACCAGTACTACCGTAACAGTTGACAGCCGCAATGAAAAGAAAAAGGCCGCAACCTAATAGCAAGGGGCGCCGTCGAGGAAACCTGCCGTCACCACCAAGAGGCAAACGAGAGAGAAGTAGAATGACCCCCTTTGTCGTCGAAGATGCAGGACTGCCATCAGCCGGAGCTAGCCGCCGTCGAGATATCTCTCTTTCGAGAGTCAGAGAGGAGAGCATATTTTCTTTAGGAATTTGATGGCATGAGTAATTAAATCATTGAAATGACTAAGTTTTTTATTTTAAAGATAATAGTTTGTTTGCAAACTATATGAGTGAGGTTATTTGAGTAACTTTAATGAGGTTTAGTGAGTAAATTTAGTATTTGAAAATTTGATAGGAGGTGTAAAAAATATAGGAGGTCAAGTAAGTAAATTTGGAGGTTCCAATAGAAAAAATCAAGAAGAAAATATCAAAATAAGTGTGTTTTAGATATCTATAATTTAGTGATTGGATTCGTTCATTTTTTTTATAAATTATTATTCAATAATCAATCTCACAATAAATTCATATACTTTTATTTAAAGGAAAACTAGATCAATAGAATATCAAAATGACTAATGGTTTTCCACTTAAATTAGTTCTTACAAGTGAACTAGAGAATAACTGATTCCAGTTATTAAATTAGATCCCATAAATGAGAGTATGCAAATTTCAAATTTGTAAAAGTCCTCTGTAGGATAAATTTATATAGATGCATATAGTATGATAAAATTAGAAGTTGGTCCACTTTCCCTTACCCTTCATTCCTATCAAGAATTCAAGATGTGCTTAATGTGGTGCAAAGAAAGTCTCAAACATTGAAACCCAATAAAACACACAGATCCATACATCATCAGCCCAATCTTCTCTTACCATCAAAACCATACAAATGAATTTATTTGACTCTGATCTAGTCACTAACACAAATTATTCCTTCAGAGAATCTTGCGTGGGGCAACTCTAAAGCCACGTGGTGGGGCGGATCAATCACTACCCAGTAGGGGAGTGTTTTGGGTATTGCATTTTAGGGAGCAGGGCAGTTTTGAAAAAGAGAGAAAATTTTCTTTCTTCTGATTGGTTGGCTCTAAACCCACGTGGTGGGGAAAGCCCACCTAAGAATTTCTCATTTCGTTCATCCTGTCTTTCCCAAGAATCAAATGGGATTATACTGGTCTTTATACTCAGCTCCTTAAAGAGCTCATCCCACAAGACAGACCAATTGGGACCCAAAGGTAAGGACCCCTCTAGTTGAAGACAAAAACCTTGCCCGAGGAGCGAAGCACCTAATTGTATTTCCACCGTTCAGTTCACGCCCTTCTGTCCATACAAAACAAATGAACTAATCAAAGTGTACAACACCACAAAAATTGAAAACACCTCCCAAATTTTCACCACATAAATTCATAAAACACACCGAGAGCACCCGATTTGATTTGACAATTGATCTTCATATGCACATGAAAGAAACATCTCAGCAATTTTGCAGGTGCATATATTTGACTAGAACTAGAAGTTGCATGTTCAAACTAGTGGTGAATGCTACTCATGGCAGTGACTCAATTGTGCTCTTCTGCTTCCTTGTTTTACATGTCCTGCTTCCCCAAAAATGCAACTCTTTCTTCACCTATCCAATTTTCTCAACAAAGGGTTGTTAGCAGTTATATGCTGTGCAAGCCCCAGGGATACTATTGAACATTCTGGTAATGGGTTTGGTGGTCTTCCTGAAAAACTGTACTCTCATAGAAAATCAGGTACTAGTAGTAGTACTAATACTAATAAAGTTCCACCTCCACGGCCTCGCCGGATAATTTTGGTTCGGCATGGGCAGAGTGAAGGAAATGTGGATGAGAGCGTCTACACTAGAGTTTCTAATCCAAAGATCCGATTGACCGAGAAAGGTATGGCTGATGCTGAGGAATGCGGGAAGAGGATCAAGGAGATGATTGAAAAAAGACAAGTGCATGATTGGAAGGTCTACTTCTATGTGTCTCCTTATAGAAGAACAGTTGAAACACTCAAGGGGTTAGGGAAAGCATTTGAGCGCTCAAGAATTGCTGGCATGAGAGAAGAACCTCGCTTAAGAGAGCAAGATTTTGGTAAGTGCATTCCATATAGGGTTAGTTCAGGTTAGTTTCAACATTAGGGTACACCATCTAGATGACAAGTCTAATTACATCCCAAAACAAATCTCGTAACTTCTAGTGTTCAAGTTTTCAGGTGATAGGAAGGAATTCGTATTTAAGATGAGATAAAGGGAATACATATTTCATCTATGCAGGGGCCTATTCAGTATATTTGTCCCCCAACAATTACTCTTACAACCCATAGAAGACCATTGAAGCTTATAGTTGCTCTTTCTAGGCCGGTATTGACATACTTTTATCTTGCTAATGAAGCTAAAATTTAGATCGATAGCTTGACAACATAATATGTCAAATTGTCTAGCAGGAGAGAAAAACTTCGCTTTTCAAAGCATGATAGTTTTCTAAATGTGCATTACTCAACAGAAATATTTTAACAGATTTTGGTCTTGTACTCTTGTTACACTTTTAAAGGGAATTTTCAGGATAGGGAGAAGATGAGACTTGATAAAGCTATGCGTATGCTTTACGGTCGATTCTTTTACCGGTTTCCTAATGGGGAATCTGCAGCTGATGTTTATGATAGGATTACAGGTACACGGAGCTTCTCCACAAATTACCAATTTTTGTTTTCATTGGATTAGTGTAGTAACATTGAAATGTGAATTGCAGGATTCAGAGAAACATTGAAATCGGATATCGAAGAGGGAAGGTTTCAGCCACCAGGGGAGAGAAATTCAAACATCAACTTGGTGATAGTTTCGCATTGCCTAACGCTGAGAGTGTTTCTGATGAGATGGTACAAGTGGACAGTGGAGCAGTTTGATGGCCTCAACAACTTTGGTAATGGAAGCATGATTGTTATGGAAAGAGGCTACGGTGGAAGGTACTAATCTTGCATCCTGGTTTGAACCCAACTTGAATAAAAAACGCACCTTCGGATCATGTTTACAATCTCTCTTGTATTAGATTAGCGTAGAAAGAACTGTCAACTGAAACTCTGTTTAGAATTTGCTGGTACTGCTTGTCAATACACCACACAGAAGAAGAGCTAAGAGAGTTTGGATTCTCGAACGAAATGATAGTTGATCATTCTGTTGCTCCTTTTAGGCAGATCATCATGTTATATATATCCCTAATGAGACATAACTCATACAACTAATCACTTTTATGCATCGCTTAGTTACAACTTTATATTGTTCAACTAATCAATTTTCAATTTGTGGAAATCCTCTCTACAACAAATTTGCCAAGATGCATCTAGTAATGATAAAAATTAGAAGGTTCAGCCACTTTTCCTTATTCCTATCAAGATATGCATGTTGTGCAAGAGTCTCAAAACCAAGTCCCAACTGAAACCCAATAAATACACAGATCCATATATCACCAACCCTGTCTTCTCTTACCTTCAAAACCATGCAGATTAACCAGACTGATATCAATATTCCAATTTGATTCTAATCTAGTCACCAACAAATATATACTTCACCCTGACTTTTCCAAGAATCAAATGGGATATATACTTTTCTTTATGCTCAGCTCATTCAACAACTCATCCCAGAAGACACATCAATTGGGACCCAAAGGTACTATGCAGAATAGGTCCCCTCTAGTTAGGACAAAAATCTTGGCCCGGGAGGGAAGCACCTAACTCCATTTCCATCGTTCAGTTCATGCCCTTCTGTCCAAACCAATGAACTACTCACAAGATTCACAACCCAACAAAAATTAGACAAAAAGGACCCCTCCTCCGTTTTTCACCACTAAAACATACCAATCAGATAAAGTTCAAACCAACTCATACACCAAGAGCACTTGATTTGAATTGACATTTGATATATGGTGGTGCATGTACATAAAAGCTCCAACAAGAAAATTGGAGCTGTATTTCTCTTTGAAACTGAGGCAGGCTCAAGTAGCCCTCCATCTTGGACCATACTGCAGATGCATATATATATGACTAGAAGTAGTTCAAACTAATGGTGAGTTCTACTCATGGCAATGACTCATCCATGCTTTTCTGCTTCCTCGTTTTACATTTCTTGCTTCCCCAAAAATGCAACTCTTTCTTCACCTATCCAAGTTTCTCAACAAAGGGTCTATGATTTTAATATAATCCAAGCCCGTGCAATCCCCAGGGATACTATTGAACATTATGGTAATGGGTTTGCTGGTTTTCCTCAAAAGCATTACTCTCATAAAGAATCAGGTACTAGTACCAGTAAAACTAAAACTCCACCTCCAAGGCCTCGGCGGATAATTCTGGTTCGGCACGGGCAGAGTGAAGGAAATGTGGATGAGGGAGTTTACACAAGAGTTTCTGATCCAAAGATTGGATTGACAGAGAAAGGTGTGACAGATGCTGAGAAATGTGGGAGGAGGATCAGGGAGATGATTGAGGAAGACCAAGTGCATAATTGGAAGGTCTATTTTTATGTTTCTCCTTATAAAAGAGCAGTTGACACACTCAAGGGTTTAGGGAAATCATTTGAGCGCTCAAGAATTGCTGGCATGAGAGAAGAGCCTCGCTTAAGAGAGCAAGATTTTGGTAAGTGCATGTCATTTAAGCCCAATGAAGCATGTTAAGTTTATTATTCTCTCTCTAGGCCGATGTTAATATGGTGTTATCTTGCTAGATTGTTAATGTAGCACTAAAATGTCACGTTTAGATTGATAGTTTGACAACATAACATGTTAAGTTGTTTAGCAAGATAGAAATTTTTTGTTTTGAACTGTGTTCTACATGTGCATTTAATAAGAGAAGTTTAACTTATTTTGGTTTTGCTACACATGCATCTGTATCAAAAGGGAATTTTCAGGATAGGGAGAAGATGAGAGTGGAGAAAGCTATCCGTATGCGATATGGTCGATTCTTTTACCGGTTTCCTAATGGGGAATCTGCAGCTGATGTTTATGACAGAATCACAGGTATGGTTTCTCTTCAACTTTCACATTGAGTTTATTAGGACAAATGGTATTGAGAAATTGAAGCATTATACTGTTGTAATTTCAGGATTCAGAGAAACACTGAAATCGGATATTGACGTGGGACGGTTTCAGCCACCAGGGCAGAGAAACCCAAACATCAACTTGGTGATAGTTTCACATGGCTTAACTCTGAGGGTGTTTCTGATGAGATGGTATAAATGGACAGTGGAGCAGTATGAGAGACTGAACAACTTTAGTAATGGAAGCATGGTGGTTATGGAACGAGGCTATGGTGGAAGGTACTTGTTTTTCTACTTACTAAACATACAGGATCATCAGTAGCATTTGATAGAAAAATATGTGCCAAAAAAAAAAATGTGGGAACTGAATTAGGATTTGAACCCGACGTGAATCGAACACGCAACCTTCTGATCTGGAGTCAGACGCGCTACCATTGCGCCACGGATCCCTAGATGATTGTAGCCTCTGTCAACCGATATATAAAAGTTACTAACTGGAAGATCAATCTCTGTGAATATTTGCAGGTACAGTTTGTCAGTGCACCACGAAGAAGAAGAGCTAAGAGAGTTTGGATTGTCAGATGAAATGCTAACTGATCAGGAATGGTAGGTGATCTAGAACTTAAGTTGACGAATACTATTAGCTTTGTTGCTTTCATTGATGTCCTTAGTGTAAGTAAGTATTTAACTAATTGGGTGTTGGTTTGTTGGGCTGTGATGAATGGTGTAGGCAAAAATATGCAAAACCTGGGGAGCTGAACTATGACTGCCCAACGCTAAATTCCTTCTTCACCCACTTCGGTGAAGACGATGATGGTGCAGCTGAGGAGGAGGAGTACTAGTTAAACAACATATAACCTAGCAGTTAGTTCATATCATTGATTACACAAGTAGATTACCTATAATGCTTCAGTCAAATTAATTCTTTGTAGTTCTGAATGAACATTCAAATTCTTTAACAATTACAATAGGGATCCAAATACCAGAAACCACTGTGACAATTAATATGCATTGTTCTTGATACGTTTTTTTACCATACGGTACAACAGGACAGTAAATAATAAAAAAAAAAAAAAATTAATTAGAGTGGAGATGCGGGGTATCGATCCCCGTACCTCTCGCATGCTAAGCGAGCGCTCTACCATCTGAGCTACATCCCCATGTTGTTTATATTTCACTCATTTTTATAATAATACTGTTTTTTTTTCATCGCTTTTGCTCGATTTCATGGTGACTTTTTCCCAAAGCAACAAATACTATACCGGATACTCAATAAATTATGACGATCTTAAGTGTTTTTTTCTCGATTACGTTCAAAGATACTTTCTTGAAGATGTGTAGGAAGCATAGAATACTTATAAGTATATTACGTATATTTTCTATGAAATACAATATTGGAAATCTGTATTTGATATCCACACTTGATTATAAAGGAAACCCTATACTAATTACAAAAGGAAATTAAACTACAAGGATATTATGAAAACTGCCAACGATAAATGAGTGGAGTATCGATTCGCCTGCATGTGACGAGGTCTAGACTCCAAAGAAGAAGAAGAAGAAGAAGAGCAGCCGACGATGAGTGATGAGTGCTGTATCTGCTTGGAAAGTTTGAACTCGGCGAGGGAGGTTTCCCAGACAGCTTGTAAGCATAGGCTTCACAGGACTTGTATCGAGTCCTCGCTGCGCTTCAGTGATTCATGCCCACTTTGCAGGAGGAGGGCAACTCCCACCACTTTGCTGCCGCGGCAGGAGTGTGAATACCTTCCCTTCTTCCTCATCCTCCTCGGTTTTGTGATTTTAGTACACATGTTAATATCAGGGGATTCAAATGTTTTTGGGAGGTAGGGAAGTAACGATTCTGTTAAATTTGTATTTGTATGACTTGTGGAGGGATAAAGATCAAATTTCAATTTATGTAATTAGTAAGGACAGATGTATGTCTCATTAGTATTCTTCCAACTCTATCGCGTAGGATTTTGCTTTAGGTGTGGCAAGGCTAGCTTGCCTAGCTATGCTGAATTTGAGTATGAAAACAAGTTTAGGTGTGGCAAGGCTTATAACTCGTACAACTAATCAGTTTTATGCATTGCTTACTTACAAGTTTATATCGCTCAGTAAACATGCACGCTAGTTTTCCGTACATATAAGTATATAACCAAGTGGAAACATCCTCCTGCTTATAATCAAATCCAATCCATGTAAGCTGTTCTTTGAATGGAGAAGATGAAAGAAAAGAAAAGCCCTGAAATCAAGGGGGACTATGCCAGAGATGCTGTAACGCATTCTGCTAACTCACATAACAGGATTTCCAAATCTGTTAAGACCCAAAACTTCCTCAAGAGTCCTCCCCAAGATGTCGAAAACTAAATAGTGCAAGCACCATCATAACCAATACCCCCAATAGAATCACGGTATATTAACTCCACAGAAAACTCACAATCAAGTTGTTCCTTACAACAGCTAAATTGTTAAAAAGAAAATTTTAATTACATTCCAACATCAAACACCAGCAGGCAGTGAAAAAAAAACATACAAAATCATCCTCTTCAACACAGTATAAGATGCTCTGGAATCAAAAGTATAGACAACAGCCTTGAAGGCTCGGTTACAGAAAGAATTGGGCTGAGATACCAATAGTAGTGTTCTCTGTCAACTTGACCTGAGACATGTTACAACAATCCTGTAAGAACCGGCAGGTTCTCGGACCTTGACATACCAACAGTGGAAGTAGCAGAACCTTACTTTCATACACCTTTACCGGGAACTGATTTCAAATCTCAGTCAAAAATCCCAAACTTTCTCTAGAGCTGCACAAATTAAGGCAAAGGTTAGATATCAGGCTGCAACCAATAGCCACTAACAAGAAGCAAGAAAAGGAACTCCATTTCCATGAGGAATATCTCATTATGAAGTTTGCACAAGGGAGAAAAAGGGTAAATAACATACAAACAGGAAATGCTTAGATAAAACTAAACTTCATCGTGAGTGGCAAAGCCCTGGTATTATTAATGTGATAAAACTAATGACACAGTGAAAAACCTTTCCTCTAGAATTGCAAAATATCAAAACTGAACATAAGCAAAGCTTAAGAGACAAAGAATGGTGCATCCCAAATACAGGGAATGCTCAGGACAAACTATATCCCACAGATCCTTCACTTCCCCATACAATTTCATAATCCTCTTGTTTGTTCTATCCACACCACCAACAAGAAGAGGACTGACACAACATCTCCACAAGGGCAATGCTTTTTCCTCCCTCCAAATTACACATAATACTTCTCAACAAGCATACAAGTGTACAACTCAAGAGACTAGTCCAGTGCTAACCAAATATTACCATATTATTTTGCACTTTTGAACTACACAACAGTTCTAACATGGCCAAATCATTTACACAAACCAGGACAGGACCAAATTACATGCCAAAATCAAAACAACCATATAGAAATAGCCAACTCCCAATGTAGAACCAGCTGTCCAACTCCCAATGTAGAACCAGCTGTCCAAAAATCTCATCTCATCTCATTCAACCAATAACCACTATACCAAATATTAGTCAGTCCTATATCGCTAAAGTTCCATACTTCCATTCAACATGAACTAAGAAGATTCCATACTTCCATCAAACCTAACTAAACATGCAATTCTCTGAATTTTATAACAGAACAAAAGTTGAATAAATATATCTAATGCTTCTATAGCCTCTTCCAACCTAAACCTCAGGGTGTATCCAATCAAACTAAAACTTCATCAGGGGATTCCCACCTTGGGTTAGATAGTAAGAAGACCACAAAATTACCAACTAAGATTAAATGAGACTATAGTGATCAGGAGGAAGGAAAGAGAGATAGAAAGACAGACCCTTTAGTGCATCATTTCCCACACTGTGGATACTATTAACTTCTATTGCTTCTCAATGGTTGCAGCTGTAACTCGTAATGGCCGTGGTCTTTCCTGCTCCCCATTCCGCCTCCAAAAGGACCGCCTCCACCAAACTTCAAATCCTCTTTGTATATTTGGGCAATCTTCACCAGAGTTCAAGAACCGATTAAACCAAGCCAGCAAAATTTCTTGTTGCCATGCTAAAGGCAGGGTAAGAATTGTGTTGCTCAGACCATCCTCAATTAAGTGCCTATCAAGGCCTTTTGATGCCCTCCTCATCCATCCAAAATCATCATAAAATGGCACCAACCATGTACGCAAAAGCAAGAACCTCACGTCCTTGGAAGCCAACAGCTGACCCTTTCCAATCCCAACAAAGAGTCGAGCTGTAACTCTGCTAACCTCATATCTATGAACTGCAGCCACTTTAGAATGCGATTCAGACAACTCAGTTTGAGATGCCCATGTTTTCAAGAAATCCTCAGCCATTTGTCTGTCAATCAAAATATCCAAAATCCAATGCAAATTATCCGCTTGCCTTGCAATCTGTCCCACATCCTTCAAGTCTGCCTCTGCTGCCCGAGAAAAATGGTGGCAAAGCAATTGCAAACACCCATCACAAGCCGAGTACAAGGACTCTTTCCGGAGTTCATTATGAGACGAATTCTCACGAAGCATCTTAGTCACCAATCCTTTCATCTCGCGCCTTGCCTTCTCATCTTTTCCTTCAAGAACCACATGCAGAAGCTTTACTAAAACTTCTTCATTGTCATTACCCTCCTCAGTCCCATTAGCCACTTCCAGCGACACCCTCTTCAACACTTCCCCGGCTCCAACACCTTCAAGCCGCAGCTCCGACAACAGCGATGCCACCTTCTCCTCTTCTTCCTCAGCCCACGGCGCCGCCTCCAAGTACTCCAAACAAGATAAAACACCAGCATCAAACCCAATTGCCGCCGAAACCTACACCACACACAACAATCTCATCATTTCCATTTTTTGCTTTGCCATACATAATTCAACTATAAAACAAAATTTCAACATCCGGGTACACTCTGTTTTCATTCCAAATACATAACCTACTTACCTAAAACAGCTACATTATCCAAACTATATATTACTTTCTTTCTAAGCAATCAAACATAAGCAAACAAGTATTTTTTTTTTTTTTTTTACCTTCAAAATGCCAAGCACTTTAGGAACGTCCTCCTTCATTAGCCTCTTCCTCAGATCCTTACAATACATCAACCTCAAAGCCTCAATATAAACCTCCACGTCATCACAGTCAGCAATCTCCACATTGTACGGTGGCGACGAAGACGGCGTCGTTCTCTGCTGCTTGACCCACCTGTCCGAGAGCTTCACGGCGAAGAACCGGCTGTGCGCGATGAGAATCGGACGGTGCAGACTCATCGAGACGCTGAACCCGTCCTTGGAGCTCAACGTCAGCTTGATGTCACTATTGGTCGGGTCATTGAACTGGTTCCCGGGGCTCCGAGAACCCAAGAGGTCCGAAACCCGCTGCATCATCAGCGCCTGCTTGTCCTGGACCAAACCCATGTGAGTAGTCCTCGGCGGCGGCGCGACGCCGTTTTGGTGGATCTGGGCGGGTTTCGGGTTGGCCATTTCGGGCTCGCTGGCCATCATTTCGAAAAGGGTCGGGCTGGTCCGCGGCGGCGGCGACATTGGGTTCAGCAGACCCGCATTGAGCATACTATTGAACCGAGTGAAGCTCGAGTTATACGAATCGTTGTGACCGTTGCTCAAAGCCGGAGTGAAGTCCATGACTGGGGATAAGCTCCCCGGAGAGAACCGGATCCTGAACGACGGCGAAGAATTCGGAGATGGGTAGTCCTCAACCGGGTCGAGCTCGCGGGTCGGGTCAATGGGTAGTCCGCCGCGGCGGGAATGGGTCGGGATTGGTTTTGAGGCAGGACAGCACCAGGAGTTCTCGGGGGAGACAATCGTCGGCGGGTCGAGCTTCCGGGTCGGGTAGTTGTTGTTGCGGCGTCTGGGTTTGGTGGGTGGTTGTTGATGGGGGTGAGCTTTGAGAGCTGCAGTAGTAGTAGTAGTAGTACTAGTAGATGTGGCTGTTGCCATGAAATTGAATAAAAATGAAATGGGAATGGAGCTTATATTGTCATCTAGTTCAGAGACAATAGTGAGCTAAAAAAAAATGGCGGGGTAAACGAGAAAGGATCATTAGTAAAAACAAGAGAGGCATGAATCAAATCCGGCAGTGTTTGTTTGTATTAGAGACTAGAGAGAAGGGAAGGACTGAAAGAGCGAGGCGTTTGGTGATGATCCAAAGTTTGGTCCTTTAATCTTTTTTCCTTGATGACTCCGCTGGGGAAAAAGGTCGAAGCTTTGGAAGTGTAGGGAAAAAAAAAAAAAGGGTGAGAGGGGGAGGGGTAGTCCCCACAAGAATAGCTTTGGCTTTGGCTTTGGCTTTGGCTATGGGGTTTTGAAACCCATTGTTTCTTTATGGGAGATGCTGTTGATGTAGAAGAAGAAGAATCGGCATTGCTTGAATGGGTGTGCCAGTTGTATGTTTTGGGTTTGTGACTTGGTTTTGGTATCTGGCTTCATAGATTGGGGCACTCCCTCCTTGGTCTCTTTGGTTGTTACCAGGATCCATTGGGTCATTGGTGTTTGTTATGATTTTGTGATCTCATTCTGTCGCCAATTACAATCTGTGGGGGTTGTTGGGTCATGATTGGAACACTACCTAATGGCTATTAATATCAGACAATGCGTGTGACTAGTTGTCGTAAATATTGAAACTCATAATATGTGCTTACTAGTTGCATGTGAATCTTGCATAGTGATTAGCTAGAAAAAAAATGCGTGTGAACATTTTTTTTTTTACTGTGAAAAAAAAAAAAAAAATGCTTGTGAACATGCATGTTACTTCTTTTTTTGCTTATGTTCAATTGCGATAGATCAATCAATGTCTAAATGTCCAACTGTTAAATGTAGTTAATTTTGGTCACTATAGTACGTTGAGATTCAGCGTATTCACAATTTCTAGTTGTTGATGTGTATGAAATTCACATTCAAATATGCATATTATTACATATTGTGTTGAGAATGGTCGTTACGAGCGCATGTATACTTCGACAGCCAAATAAATATATTAATACAAGTACATGTGACAGCCTAAAGCATATATACATAGTTGGGCACAGTGCCATGCGCACAGTATCAAACTGATCTTCCTCCCTACCATAAGATTGACATGTCCCTGTTTGAAATGATCTAGCTCTGCCATAATGGTTTTATTGATCATGATTATATGAACGGGCATTAAATACTCTTTACGTTTCAATAGCTCTGATTCGTAAAAGAATGAGAAAATAGAAAAATGACATCATTCATCGATTGCTAGCTCTAAATGTAAGCGGATAATATTTCTTTTTATTTTTAAAAATATTAGTTCAAGTTTCAGACATCATTCATTTTTATGAAGTAAAATATCATCATTATATCAGTAATCAATTATTCGTACAATATTATTATGTAATTCTAGCTAGGTGGAAAGAAATGGGCCACATATAATAGATGTTAATGTCATATCAATACACTAACTCATTAAGCATAAACCTAAACCAACTTTATATTGTGATAGACAGCTCCATACAATGTAATGTACTAATCAACACAGAATCAAGATGAGCTTGATTTGTTTCTAAGCTACTTGCCATGAACGTTTGGCTTTATTTCAATGCTTGGGACTTAAGTTGTGTGCATCACGTAGGAGAAAGGTATAGTGGGTGCTCAAATCACAAGGCAAATCGATCTTTCTCATTCTTCTAGTTTATAATTTAGAATGAAAGACAAAAAGGTTGCTCGAGTATTATTACAAAGATATACTATACTAATTGTGTTAATCTCTCCTTTATCGCTTTGTTTGATGCCTTTGTCATTCTGGGCTTCATGTGATGTGCCCCTACTCTCTCCGATTCATATAAAATTTTCTGAGGATCTGTCATTGGGCAAATCAGCCAAATTCTCTGCCACACTTTTGATTTGCTAAGCTGTAGTTATAGAAAGAAAGCACTATTCTTCTCCTACTTGTAGTTAAGTGGAGGAGAGAGAACCCAACTAGTTCTTTTGGTCTAGTTATACTCACTTTGTTGAAAGAGATTTGGCTTTTCCAGAATTAATAAACGACAGAGAGATGGAAAAGAACCCCATCTCACTTGACTCGGAGATGCTCTAACATTCGGCCATTTGGTCCACACTAATATTGTTACCCATTAATCAAACCATTATGTTTCTTGCTTCAGTTTCTTTTTAATAAATTTCCTATTGAGAATCTTCACCAAATTGGAGTTTCCGCATGTTCGGCTATAGCGGGAATTCCGGAATCCATCTACATAATTTTGTATTATGCACCTAGGGCAAGTGATACAACCGATTCATAGCAAAGGTATCAAAAGCGATTGGTTCAGCATCAAAACAATGATAATAAACACATCAGTTAGAACACACAAATTGAGTAGGACAAAAAATCAAAAATCATATTCCTAAAGGCAAAATTGCTGGGCTGATAAAAAAAACAAAAAATAATCTCCAATCAGCCTCCTCTTTTTCTGGCCCATTGCCCATTCTATTTTCTGAAGGCGCTCATAGTGTTGTTGAGTTGTTCTATTCGTATACACTACACAATTTTGAGTAATTTTACTCACACATTCCTATCCTCTTAATACACACATCTCAAATTCTTTTTGCCATTTTTTTTTTTCCTGATATTTCCTTTTTTCCCTTTCTCCATGTTACTCCTTTTACTCTGCAAGAAATCGCCTGCTAGAAAGCAAAATGTTAATGGAATTACAGGGCAACATACCATGCTTAATTAATAATTCGAAGATTCCAATTGATTAACAGCGAGTTTTATGGTTTCTTATGGATACGCTTGATATGTAATTCAAGTTGACCATTAGAACTAGAATTGTCGACTTAGATTTGCTCTTGTAGATACCCTTATGACACATTTACTTACTTGGAATGGAAAATAATCATAAATCGGAGACAACTGGAATGGGAGAAGAAAGGAATCGGTATTGATTCCGGATGAGTTGATTCCTAAACCCATCTCCCCCTTTCGTAATCAAATTCCTGAGTATTCAGGAATCGATTCTTAATAAGGAGGTGGGACATACACATATTCTGATTCCTTCATATGCTAGTAAACGCATGAATACTTTTACCCGAAATCATTCCGATTCCTTTATGTGTTAGTAGTAAACGTAGGAATAGTTTTATCCCGTAATCATTCCTTCCCATTCCAAGTAAGTAAACGTGCCCTTAAAGTTTTGAAAACTCAGGTTGGTTGGTTGGTTGTAGTAGATTTGCTCCATGCACCATGTTTATAAATGTTTCCACATTTCACTCTGATTTCTACCGTTAGTTTCACCTATCAGACTACTCTTATACTTCAAAATTTTGCCAAAACAATCATGTACTCTTGAATACTGAATTCTCAACCTTATATGATGCATGCCTGCAACTCAAACAATGACATTATGTCACATCAATTTACAATTAACAAGATGGTTAAGGATTCGTTTAAACTTTAAAAGACTCTCTGCAGAGCCAAAGATACGGCAATACAACACCAAATCTCTAAGGGATGTTACCACGAACCGGAAAAGAAGGAGGATGAATAATGAGGTATGTTTTCTTTTCTTTTTTTGGTCTAGGAATAATGAGGTACATTTAGAAAGGTTTAACACAATCAAACATGGCTGATAATGTGGTAACATAAGCTCATATGTGATTTGTTATTTACTTATGTATTTTTTGTAGAATGAAGTATCTGGTGTAGATGTCATTGGTTATCAGATTACAAATTATCGACAAAAGCATGCAATAATAAGAGGAATCAAATTTGCTCACCACCAACAGTTGGTGGTGGTGTCACCACCCTCTCAAATACTGACATGTGTAAAATAAGATAACTATAGTTAATTTTTTTGCCAAACTCACACAATAAATGTAATAATAAAAGTCTGTTTTATAATTAATTGCATCTGCCCATCTCTAATCCATCTTATTTCTTTCTCGTTTGGGTATCGATCTCTCAGTCTCATCTACAGACTCTATTCAACCATCTCAAAGCTGCGCACCAAATCCCCAAACCTTAATCTCTCCAACACCACAACACTCAGAAAGAAAATATATTTAGGATCAGCAGTTGCATCCCACATTCCCACACCTCAACAACAGCAGGCCTTGCACAGATCTGTTTCAATTCTGCAATCGGTTGAATCAACCTTCTTCCTAGAGGCTTCCTCCACAACACTCGCAGCACTCTTGAACGTGAATTTTTGAAATTTTTTCTGAACTCCTCGTCCATGATGTCTTCATTTAGCTCGGGCTTTCTTCGATTTCAACTTCCCAACAACCCGTGGAGGATCGTTTATCGTTGTTCTCCTTCACATCGCCGCCGCCGCTGACGTCCCTTGCAGTGGCCCGAGAAGCTTTCCGATTCTTCTTTTGCTTTCTCCTTCGACAGTCATGGCTTTGGCCTTTGGAGTGGGGGGGGGGAGAACGAATCCAAGAGAAAACCCAGAAAAAATGATGATAATTAAGGATGAATGATGAAAGATGGAGATGAATAGTAAAATAAATAAAATATAAAGATTTTAATAATGTTAAATGCATTTTTCTCGTTCTTAATTGATTGAGTTAGATGTAGTTAACTATGGTTAGATTGTTATACCCGTGGCAGCTTCATATATATTGGTGGTATCACCACTTAATTGTTGATGGTGAGCAAATCTACATTCATAATAAGACTTAGGGGAGGTATGGAACTAAGAGCTCGCTTTGGGGAATTTCGTAAATCTAAAAAGAGGGAAGCAATGAGTTATTTCAGTGCAACTCGCTAAGTCAGCCATCAGTCTATTTTGGCACCTATTTTCCTCAGCTACAGTACAAAAAAGAAAAGGATATTACTATTTTATGAGAGGTATGACTCTTTGTTGGCTAATTGGAGAGAAGGGAAAGAGATTTAGTGGCAGCAAGCTACACAGTAAGTCTATTTTAATCTCTCAAAAGCATGTTTTGCAGAAAAAATATGTAATAACTTGACAAGGAAACCTGTTTTGGAGTGAACAGATACCGGCCACAAAATATTTACCCTATAAAGGGTTTATTCATACAGGCCTCAATGACCCAAGAAATTTTGTCATCCAAGATAACAAGTTGAATATGTTAAACATCACCTCGAGCCTACAGGAGTATCTACAGGCACATCCACAAACCAATGAAGAGACAATCAAGAGGAATAACTTCAGAAGTCTGAGGGACTTCATGAGGCTAAGATACCAGGAGAAGAAAGTTCTTACTCAAGTTATCCCTGGTATCTTAGCCTCATCAAGTCCCTCAGACTTCTGAAGTTATCCCTCTTGGAGAACGAATCCAAGAGAAAACCCAGAAAAAATGATGATAATTAAGGATGAATGATGAACGATGGAGATGAATAGTAAAATAAATAAAATATAAAGATTTTAATAATGTTAAATGCTTTTTTAGAACGTATCCAAGAGAAAACCCAGAAAATATGATGATAATTAAGGATGAATGATGAACGATGGAGATGAATAGTAAAATAAATAAAATATAAAGATTTTAATAATGTTAAATGCTTTTTTAGAACGAATCCAAGAGAAAACCCGGAAAAAAATGATGATAATTAAGGATGAATGATGAAAGATGGAGATGAATAGTAAAATAAATAGAATATAAAGATTTTAATAATGTTAAATGCTTTTTTCTCATTCTTAATTGATTGAGTTAGACATAGTTAACTATGGTTAGATTGTTATACCCGTGGCCGCTTCATATATAGTGGTGGTATCACCACTTAATTGTTGATGGTGAGCAAATCTGCATCCATAATAAGACTTAGGGGAGGTATGGAACTAAGAGCTCGCTTTGGGGAATTTCGTAAATCTGAAAAGAGGGAAGAAATGAGTTGTTTCAGTGCAACTCGCCAAGTCAGCCATCAGTCTATTTTGGCACCTATTTTCCTCAGCTACAGTACAAAAAAGAAAAGGATATTACTATTTTATGAGAGGTATGACTCTTTGTTGGCTAATTGGAGAGAAGGGAATGAGATTTGGTGGCAGCAAGCTACACAGTAAGTCTATTTTAATCTCTCAAAAGCATGTTTTGCAGAAAATATATGTAATAACTTGACAAGGAAACCTGTTTTGCAGTGAACAGATACGGGCCACAAAATATTTACACAACAAAGAGTTTATTCATACAGGTCTCAATGACCCAAGGAATTTTGTCATCCAAGATAACAAGTTGAATATGTTAAACATCACCTCGAGCCTACAGGAGTATCTACAGGCACATCCACAAACCAATGAAGAGACAATCAAGAGGAATAACTTCAGAAGTCTGAGGGACTTCATGAGGCTAAGATACCAGGAGAAGAAAGTTCTTACTCAAGTTATCCCTGGTATCTTAGCCTCATCAAGTCCCTCAGACTTCTGAAGTTATCCCTCTTAGAGAACGAATCCAAGAGAAAACCCAGAAAAAATGATGATAATTAAGGATGAATGATGAACGATGGAGATGAATAGTAAAATAAATAAAATATAAAGATTTTAATAATGTTAAATGCTTTTTTAGAACGTATCCAAGAGAAAACCCAGAAAATATGATGATAATTAAGGATGAATGATGAACGATGGAGATGAATAGTAAAATAAATAAAATATAAAGATTTTAATAATGTTAAATGCTTTTTTAGAACGAATCCAAGAGAAAACCCGGAAAAAAATGATGATAATTAAGGATGAATGATGAAAGATGGAGATGAATAGTAAAATAAATAAAATATAAAGATTTTAATAATGTTAAATGCTTTTTTCTCATTCTTAATTGATTGAGTTAGACATAGTTAACTATGGTTAGATTGTTATACACGTGGCAGCGTCATATATAGTGGTGGTATCACCACTTAATTGTTGATGGTGAGCAAATTTGCATCCATAATAAGACTTAGGGGAGGTATGGAACTAAGAGCTCGCTTTGGGGAATTTCGTAAATCTGAAAAGAGGGAAGTAATGAGTTGTTTCAGTGCAACTCGCTAAGTCAGCCATCAGTCTATTTTGGCACCTATTTTCCTCAACTACAGTACAAAAAAGAAAAGGATATTACTATTTTATGAGAGGTATGACTCTTTGTTGGCTAATTGGAGAGAAGGGAAAGAGATTTGGTGGCAGCAAGCTACACAGTAAGTCTATTTTAATCTCTCAAAAGCATGTTTTGCAGAAAATATATGTAATAACTTGACAAGGAAACCTGTTTTGGAGTGAACAGATACCGGCCACAAAATATTTACCCTATAAAGGGTTTATTCATACAGGCCTCAATGACCCAAGGAATTTTGTCATCCAAGATAATGATACGCCCAAATTAGGCGTTCAACTTAACCCATCAAAATGTAGTCGACAGTATAGAATAAGGAGGGATCATTCTAGCCAGGGATTGAGGGTAACAAATTAATCACACAAAATAAAAACAAACTAATTTAAACTAACTAAAACACAAATCAAACAAATAAAATCTGAAACTAAACAAAACAAAAACGTCAAATACTAGAAAAGGGAGAAAAATGTGGCAGGAAACAGAAGGGGATAGAAAGGGGCTCTGCAATCCTAACCAAGAACAATATTTTGGGGTTTTTGGTTTTTAACGAAAATAAAAGAGAAAACAAAAGGAAAACGAATTTGATTTTTGATTTTGAGAAAATAAGATGGAGAACATGTTAGAGACTTGGAAATCCACCACCAATTACTTTGGAACAATGTTAAGTTAACCTAGTTTCAATTACTAAGGTGTGAACATAAACCAACCAAGAAACAAGTCGGAGCAGATCATGTCTCTTATTAATGTTTCCCTAATTACTTAGTCTACGTGAACGCACAATAGCTAAGCCTATCAAACATGCAATCAAGGTATAGAACGCTATCCTATCAACAACACATATAGTGTCAACACATTGGAAGCATTAAGATCTCATGGAAACGATTGGTTATAGAGTTGCTGTCTAGTGTGGAACGCCTACCTAGCATGCTCTTCTAGTTGTTTAAAACATCAGCTTTTGTCCAAAGCCTTGCATACTTGCGGATTAGAAAACAAGACGATTAGGTGAATTATTTTCTAAACCTAGCTCAAATTACATGCATATATCCTAAGTGTCGACTCAAAGAACATAAACACATAAAAGTTTTCAATCAAGCAGAAATAAACAACCAATTCACACCAAAGATTAAGAAACTAGATTTAAACAAACATATGTTCTACATAATTGGGGCTTCAAACCTCGTCCCTAACAAAAAGAGAGTTAGTTACACATTGTTTTGAAAACCAAAATAAAACAAATAGAGAAAAAGAAGAAAAAGATGGTGGCGGATGAATAAGAAAGAGAGATAGAAGAGAAGGTGAAATGCGTCGTCCATTTTCACGTTTGCAGAAGATTTATATTTATGAGGAGCACAGGCCAAGTTTCATTTTCCAATTCTGCTTTGAAAAGTCTCCCCTAGTTGCTTGAGGATTCCTTTAATTAGTGCACAATTAAATGATTTTCAAGCCTTAGTAATCTTCCCAAAATATTGAGGAATCATTCTAGGACTCTCCTTGTAATTTGTAGCATCAATAAACTTCCAAAAATGCACCCAAAATTCGTCCATAGAAGATTTCTGCCAAACTGTCCTGTTTTGACTAGGATTCAATTTCTGTCTCTGAAACTTCCTTCTTGGACAAGGAACGAGTTCTTTTTGCCAAGTTTCTGGATGGTTCTTGACTCCCACGTGTTCTATGACATCATATATTCTAGAATAATCAATAATCTTCTAGAAAAACTCCAAGTAAATAGCCGGAAAAAATCTCCCAAAAAACTTCGTAAAGCTGACAATTTTCTGCCTTATCGGGAAGCCTGCGTTGATCTTGATTTCCTACTGCCTCGTTCATGACCAGTTCTTTAGCTCTAGTTGAATTATAACATCATGTATTCAAGGATTGCTGGCCCTTTCTGAAAAGGTACAGCTGGAAGAATGCAAGAATTGCTCCTCAAAACCGTTCCCAGAAAGCTGATTCTGAAACTACAGTTTTCTACTTTGCAGCAACTGTTTTGCACAACGATTTCCGTGCACTTCCCTTGTAATTTCTGGCTAAAAGGTTGATCAAAATTAGTCCTCTGCATCAGTACTTTATGATCCATGGCTTCGTTTCTCCCTTTAAGCTATTATTTCTCTTGAACTACTTCACGAACTACCTAAAAAGAAAACAAAGTTAAAACTGACTTTTTAAAGGAAATAACTAAGAAAAATGTAAAAGATTGCACTTTGTATTTATCGCATTTTATGCTCCTATCAGATAACAAGTTGAAGATGTTAAACATCATCTCGAGCCTACAGGAGTATCTATAGACACATCCACAAACCAATGCAGAGACAATCAAGAGGAATAACTTCAGAAGTCTGAGGGACTTCATGAGGCTAAGATACCAGGAAAATAAAGTTCTTACTCAAGTTATCCCTGGTATCTTAGCCTCATCAAGTCCCTCAGACTTCTGAAGTTATCCCTCTTTGAGAACGAATTCAAGAGAAAATCCAGAAAAAATGATGATAATTAAGGAAGAATGATTAAAGATGGAGATGAATCGTAAAATAAATAAAATATAAAGATTTTAATAATGTTAAATGCTTTTTTAGAACGAATCCAAGAGAAAACCTAGAAAAAATTATAATAATTAAGGATGAATGATGAAAGATTGAGATGAATAGTAAAATAAATAAAATATAAAGATTTTAATAATGTTAAATGTTTTTTTCTCATTCTTAATTGATTGAGTTAGACGTAGTTAACTATGGTTAGATTTTTATACACGTGGCAACTTCATCACCACTTAATTGTTGATGGTGAGCAAATCTGCATCCATAATAAGACTTAGGGGAGGTATGGAACTAAGAGCTCGCTTTGGGGAATTTCGTAAATCTGAAAAGAGGGAAGCAATGAGTTGTTTCAGTGCAACTCGCCAAGTCAGCCATCAGTCTATTTTGACACCTATTTTCCTCAGCTACAGTACAAAAAAGAAAAGGATATTACTATTTTATGAGAGGTATGACTCTTTGTTGGCTAATTGGAGAGAAGGAAATGAGATTTGGTGGCAGCAAGTTACACAGTAAGTCTATTTTAATCTCTCAAAAGCATGTTTTGCAGAAAATATATGTAATAACTTGACAAGGAAACCTGTTTTGGAGTGAACAGATACCGGCCACAAAATATTTACCCTATAAAGGGTTTATTCATACAGGCCTCAATGACCCAAGGAATTTTGTCATCCAAGATAACAAGTTGAATATGTTAAACATCACCTCGAGCCTACATGAGTATCTACAGGCACATCCACAAACCAATGAAGAGACAATCAAGAGGAATAACTTCAGAAGTCTGAGGGACTTCATGAGGCTAAGATACCAGGAGAAGAAAGTTCTTACTCAAGTTATCCCTGATATCTTAGCCTCATCAAGTCCCTCAAACTTCTGAAGTTATCCCTCTTGATTGTCTCTGCATTGTTTTGTGGAAGTGCCTGTAGATAGTCATGTAGGCTCGAGGTGATGTTTAACATCTTTAACTTGTTATTTTGGATGGCAAAATTTCTTGAGTTATTAATGCCTATATGAATAAACACTTTATCGTGTAAATATTTTGTGGCCTGTATCTGTTCACTGCAAAACATGTTTCCTTGTCAAGTCATTACATATATTTACTACAAGACATGCTTTTGAGAGATTAAAATAGAGTTATCATATAGCTTGCTGCTACCAAATCTCATGTCCTTCTCTCCAATCAGCTAACAAAGAGTCATACCTCTCATAGAACAGTAATATCCTGTCCTTTTCTGAATCGTAACCGAGAAAAATAAGTGTCAAAATAGAATGATGGCCGAGTTGCTTAGTTGCGCTGAAACACCTGATTGCTTCCATCTCTTCATATATAAGAAATCCCACAAAGCTAGCTTCTATTTGCAGCCCTTTCTTAAGTTCTGGGTAATTTCATAATCGATGATTTGAACATCACACACTCGGTTCTGCAAAAAGAACAAAGAAAAATCATCAATCGCGTATCAGCTTATGTTGATATCAACAGAGAAGGAAAGATACATAGGATGGTTTAGGAATCTTTTTTATTTTGAATCAATGAAATTTGGTAAGTAACTAAAATTCCAAAGAGGGTTCCAAAAGTAACAGAAATATTTGGCATATGAATGCAATTCCAGTAACCCTGCCCACCCTAAGAACATGATCAAAATTTAGAAGTATTTCAGTTTCAACTTCCAACATCTATGAAGTAAAGACATAGAACTCATGTATAACTTAGGTGAAATCCGTAGATTCAAACATGCTTTTCATCGGAACACATTAGGTTTGAAACTTAGTTAACAAAATATAATATAGCATGTCACACATTCCCTAAATTTATGCATTTGAAGCAATAGCAAAATAATCATTGAATGCTTAAAATAATTTTCCAGCGATTGTAATTACTGTCAACAACAGTGTGAAAAGAAGAGTCACACCAAGATGGAAGTTGCAAAATGCGAGTAAGTAACCAAATGGCCAATGAATAGGCAAGTGAGCGATACTAGTGCATAATAGTTGAAAGAGGGGAAATAGCCCTTGATTTGATCCTGAATCAGAGTGAGAGACTGAGAGCTAAGATGCTTGAAATTGATGTGGCGTAATGTCATTGTTTTAAGTATAAGATTAGTCTGATCTGTTAGTTAGAAATCAGAGTGAAATGTGGAAAGACTGAAACAGATTCACCAAACTCAATTTCCTAAATCTGGAAGTTGTGGATATTCAATTGCACAACAGAGATGGAAATAGAAAAGCAGGCAGTAAATTCTAGAAATATGTAATAAATACAAGATTGAAAGAGACTAGCCCTAGATCTGGATCTGAACCTGAATCAGAGTGAGAGCTAAGATGCTTGGGAAGATAGCAACACAGTAAGTAAAGTTAGGAGCGTAAGGACTAAGGAGGTAAAAATGGACCTAATATGAACAGAGAGAAGGAGTTACCTGACTGAGAGCCAATGGCAGATGGGTGTTTTTGCTGCTCAGATGGAGATGGGTCTCCTCGATCTTCCAATTCTGCGCAAATGGGTCGGGGTCTCTCAACTGGGGAAATGTCTTTTTCACCCTCAGCTTTCAGGATTGGGCCAAAATTTGACTGGGTCTGGCCCATGATCTATCAACTGTCTTTTCACTACCCAGACTGACGAAAGATCAGGATGAGGATCATCAATGCAGCATCTGTTGCGAAGGAAACGAGTACCCCAAGTTCCCCAAGGTGCATGAGTGAGATGGCCGGATAGTTTATGTTACTTGCTATAGGTCTCCATAATTGTTTGATCACAATTGCCCATTCTTATTTGCTTCCCAAATGCTCTTACTCGTGCTAATCGATCGGTGATGTCAAAAACTTAACAAAGGATTATGCAAGAGCAAATCACACTAGTCGATCAGTCCAAACGCATGCCTCTTGAAAAAGGAAGCGAAAAATCATCAGAAGGTGCCCTCCCCTTCCGATCCGCTGTTTTATTGACAAAAAACGAACACAAGTAGAAACACAATTCTGTTGCTTTGGAGTTGGGCCTATTTTTGTTTGCTTTGACCCACCCCCACTTGGCACTCTCCTCGTTGCATGAGGTTCTTACTTGAAATCAAGCACAATCTTGCTCTTGTAGCAAGGTTAATTTGTATGAAAAACCAAGGATTTAAAAACTTGGTAAATAGTTTTTGGTGTTTAAATGAAACGAGTGGAGGAGGGCAATTATACGATCTCTCATGAATTATTTTCACGAGACAGATTAGCCTTAAAGAAACTCCAATATATGGGTCTTTCTAAATGTACCTAGCAAATATCTAAGTATACCCAGCAGATTTTATACACCCAGCAAAATCACAAAATCTCTAACTACACACAGCAAGTTTTCCAATATTACCCTTATTTTAATTAAACCCAGCAAAACCTATTACAATAGGGATGAAGACTAGTAATTCGCTGATGAAACTAGAGCAGAGTAGTGTGGATTCTGATACATGACTCGTGGGAGAGCATTGTTGTTGTTTGAAGGATTTGAAGAAACGGAGAAAAGAGGATTGCTGTTGATTTAATCACCAATCTCTTTGTTTGAGAATCAATGGACTCATCGTTAAAGAAGTAGGGCACGTAATTGGACTTTGAAGCAGATCTAGTCTTGGTGCCATTGTAAAGTGCCGAGTTCAATAATGGTGGTAAACTAGAAGAACCCATTTTAGTTCCATGAGAACCAAAATTCACAAAGTCCAATGATATGGAATTTTTTCCCACAGCAGATTTTTCAAAGACCCTACAAATTATCCATTCGTTCTACAAATTTGAGATCAAATTAGGGTCAGAAACAGAGTTAAAACAGAGGAAATCATGATTATACTTGAAATAATATAATATGTATTAATCCAAAGAGATGAAACAATTATTATGAAAAGTGAAATTCAGGTTCAAGATTTTGCTAGAAGAAATAACGGTAACACAGCGAATTGCTGGGTACAATAGAAAAAAGTGTTTCAGATTTTATGGTTTTTTTATGTTATTATCTTAATTTACCATGACTTTTAATGTCATTTCTTAAGAGGATACAACTGTCTTTTCATGCAAATTTGATTCGCTGGGTATACATAGATATTTGTTTGGTACATTTAGAAAGACCCCTCCAATATATATAGTGAGTGAAAGTGGAATTTATTGTTGCTAAGGTGTGTGAAAAGAAATACCCGAATAACATACTCAGTAATTATTTAGGCCATGATAACCCTTTTATAGTGATCAGTACAAAACAGTTTATTTCAATTAAAAAGAACATGCACCAAGCACTTGCAACTAAATAGACAAATACCCCTAAATTTGAATTCATACCCCAAACTCGAATTCTGCTCTCTTAAATATTGTTATTTGGTGAGGAAAAGAACAAAAAGAAACAATCCTTATTCGATAAATTTTAATATCTATAATTATCATTAGTGATAATGATACATATATACGCTAGCTGAGAGTCATGCCTTTCAATTCTTTACACATGAGTAAGTGGAAGCATGGGAAGTGAAAAAGTAAGTTAATAATTAAGGATGTGAGGTACCAAAAGAATGATTAATTAAGGTTCTATTGACTGTTAATTAATTACAAGAATTGATTGATTTATATGATCGAGTGCTTAGGCAGCTTAGTTGGCTTTGTCCAAGTTCTTCTTTCTTCGTAGGATCTAGCTACTTTATTTAAGAACTATTTAGTGTATACCAGATATATAGTTTGACAAGAAAGTTTAACCTTTGGACCATGTCAAGAGAAGTAGTCCTTATTAAAGAGTGTCCTTGTATGCTAGAATCTATTACACAATACAAGAACAGTATGTACGAGTTTGAGCTTTTTCTTGAAATTAAAAAAAAAAAAAAATCCTCTTCAAGAAAAATCAGCTGGTCCATAAGGTAATTAAATAGGTGAATTATAAACTCAGATGTTTTAGTTTTAAATGTAAGGACACTTAAATGTTCTTTTAAAGTGATTGCTTGTATTTAAAGTAGGAAATCCGCGTTCAAAATATCCGCAAGTAATTGGATGTATTCAAAATATTCACATGTTTTATGCGCATAAATCTGACACATATGGGAAATGGGTTTCCTATGTGTTGAGTATGAATGAGAGATTACTTAATTAATGTAGCTTTTTCCGGTACCCTACAAGGTGGATCAATGTACGTTGTCACTTTTTTCTTCGTGCAGATTTTTGAGCAAGCTAAGGTTGTAATTTCTTCCACTGATGGAGTATATCCTTTTCGATCAGAAAAGTTTACGGTTTACCTAGTTCTCTACATCGATCTGGGATACCTACACAAGAAAGTAAACCCCAGATGGTTAAAAGAAAGAATTGTGTAACTTGCAGTGTTAACATATGCAGAGCTACTTAGCTAATAGCTAGGGTTAGGTAAAAGATCACCAGACATCTTCACATGCGAAAGATGACCCACCGTACCATTACTGAATTTAATCAATCCGACTTCTACTGTGTCTCTGTGCGTGTCTGTACTAATATCGTTATCTTCTTAATTATTCAGTACGTCAGTATTATTAATGTGAGTCTGGAAATCTCTCGTGGTCCTATTTGAATTCCTTCTTTCATTTCTAGCTTTTCCTCATCAAGTTAGTGCTGCTTCCACCTTCCACCCAAATAAGTCCCAACAAAAGACGTAGCTCGCAACTAGCCCTAGAAATCTACTTTTTATATCATATATATATATACTAGCAACTAGCTCGAACTAACTAATTAGCTAGCTTTGCCGATCGAAAAGATTAGCGATGAGCTTAAGGGCCAGGAATAAATATAATCACGCCGGCCGGGTATTGATATTATTCTCGATCACCGATGGTTTATCGATTTTCTTATCACTATACTACGATTTAAAACAAAGAAATTATCTGTATGGACTTAGAGAAGAATGATAACTCTCTTCTGACTCTCGGTCTTTCAACCTTCATAATATATATTTGTTCTCATTACCTTCGGAAATGTTTTTTCATAATAAGAATGATTGTGTTTTAAATAGTCGCCCATTTATAGATTACATATGTAAAGAGATGAAAAAATTGCTATATGATGATAAGAAACCTGTGTTGGTTGAAATCATTATCATTTTAGGTAGTATTAATCCCATTCTCAATTTCTGAATCTGGATTTCAAATTTTTGAATTTTGATCATCATCACATTTAGTTACAAGTTGGTAACATTTATCACATATGCTAGTCCTCAATTTCCTCATCCCAACAAAACAATTTGTTTTATTTTATGAAAATACAAAGCAATTTATTGAAGCAATGCTTGCAAAGAGAAGTTGCAAGAATGTGTTCAAATAGAATATATTGTATGTATTGCAAAATAAACTTTTCGATTTAAAGAAAAAATATGATGTAATAGGTAAAAAATAGCATGATGGTTGCAGACAACATAGAATTATTGATGAGAAGAGCGACATTGAATGAGAAAAATGTACCCGCAAAAGACTCAACAAAATATACTTACACTTGACACAAACATTTGGATTAGTTATAGCTAGCTAGCCCTACAGACTCGGGTCTCTTCCCCAATAGATTTCTCTAAATTCCTTAACAAAACGAGGGTAAATAGTAAAGCTAGCGAATAAACCAATATGGTACAAGCTGTCCTTTTTAACCATACTTATTAGTGCATGCCAAGTAGGTTTAAGCTGGAGGTAAAGTTAAAACAGATTATCAAAAGCAAATTAGAGACAGCAATAGAGTGATAGAATCCTAGTCATCACTCCATATATATCACCATTAACAATCATCATTAATCTCATGCTCTCACAAGATCGACCATTCTGCATAACTAGCTTTCTAGCTAGTTAATTAACCAATGCAAAGTTGGTGCTAATTGTCCCATTAATAAACATGGATTAATCAACCTCCTCATGGCCTTGTTCTGAATCTCAGATACATGATCTGACAATCAAGGTTGGATATATGGTATTTGAGCTTTCAGTACTAACCATTAGACAAGTTGATTCTCAGTTAGACCTTGTGGCAGGCAATTCCTGCAGAAGATCATAGTATATTAGAGCAAGGATTTGTACTAACCCCGTACAACTCATGTTTTATATAGAAGCTAATCAAATTGGTGAGAAAGAGAATACAAACATGCTCACTGACTCAATAAACTAAAGAAATGCAAAAACGGTACAGTCTTTACTTGAAGTACAAGATGCTTAATTACGGATAAAATTAATAAGGTGATCAGGTTTCATGAGCTGGCCTATCTTTGTGTTAATCAGATCCTAATAGGGACAAATTAAGGCAAGTAAGCCTAGCTCGATCAACCATGAATTTAGTTGGGATTGTTTATCTTCAACTAGCTAGGTATTTATGCATACATTAAGCTTAAGCATGTTATTTCTTGATTACCTGAAATATTAGGGAGTTGAAACGTGCATGAGGGAATGGAGCAATTTCAAACAAGCGCGCTTTTAGGTATACCGAAAGAGAGACAGAGTGTTCACCAAATTTCATTTCAATAATTGGCTTGAATTCTTAAAACCTCTTTTCCATCATATAAAAAGTTGAAATTCAAAGCATTCCCCAGCACCTACATGATGGTAGTTATAGGCTTATAGCTAGTAATTAAAAGGGCAATGGCATCAATAATGTGACAGTACCCATTGCCAATGGGGTCTCTCCACTTTTCCATAGTGGGGAAATGTACTATACTTGGTTAACACTAATCACTATGCACCAAGTTTTATCTGAGTTCCAACTTGATCGTGCTTAACTATATCTATATATGCTATAAAAATTGATTGGTCCTTTGTAACTGTTGAGTCACAAATTACTTATGTAATTGTGCCCCATAATTATGAAAATTGATTTGTCTTTTATGTTATTTTGCCTTTTTTAATCCATTTCCTTTTATTTGTAGGAAACCTTTCATTGAGAATAAAATGACTATTTGAGGCTTGAAATGCGGAGATTTGAAGCTAGGGGAAGAAGACACGGAGATTGGAAGAAAATTGCAAATAGACTTTTCCGGCGATTTTTCCGGCAAACTTTTCCGGCAAGCCGCCGCTCATGGAGGGTCTTTTCTCCAGCAAAGGAGGACCATGGTTGTGAGAATCTCCCATCACTTGAAATTCAAATATCTCCCTACACCTTGTCCTTTTGTTGCACCTTGCCAATTTGGGACCATTTGGGAGACAATGGTGTAAGAGCATCTCTTGCACACTTTGGGACCAAAGAGGACACACATAGCTGATCAAAGAGAGGCCAAAGACCAATTCTTCAGCATTCTTAACTCCATTCAATCATCTTCATCCTATCCAAGATCTATTTTCTCTCTAGAGAAGACACCACCATTTCCACCACTAAAACCACCATCTCCACCTCTAAAACCTCCATTTTCACCACTACAACCTCCATTTCCTCCACCACTCAACATCACAACTCACCTTAGAGATCCCAAATTTCACTATTCTTACCAATATCAAGAGCTTGGAGCAAGGAGAAAGAGGTGACTACCACCACATCATGTTCTTGGAGACCCATCTCCACCACCTCTTCCGGCATCATCAATAGTCACCATTTACTCTCTATCTCTTTATGTATTTGATGTTTAATAGAATGTTGAAGCTTGTGTATCTAGCTATGTGTGAGTAGTGAACTAGTTGGCATGTGACTAGGGTTGAAAGCCCTAGCCAATCTTGCTTGTATTGATGCTTTTGTTTATAAATTGATGCAAATTCATGTTGTCATTCTCACATGCTAAGTCAATAGTTGAATGCATTACTTAGACCTAATCAATTTGAGTTATGTGTTTGCCATGACATGAAGTTTTTCCTAGAGATTGATTACCTTTCGGCAAAAAGGGAGCATGCATGAAAGCACACCATGTGTGCATGTGAGGGTAGTGAGCTAAAATCACCTAGAGATAGGATTGGTTTGCTTGCTTGGTTACCTAAACTCTAAGCTTTATGCATTTAGGGGCAAAGGATTGAGACATATCCGGTAATTGAATTTGTCTCTAGGTAGTTAGCTCTAGACTTATCCGGTTAGAGTTAATAAAATGAAAGGGGTTTAAGCCTTAGTAGTCCTATCTGGATGCTAAGAGGGTAGTTGGACAATTAGCTTTGCATCATTCATATTCAATTGCTTTAATGTTTGCAAGGGAGGCAAAAGGTGAAACCCGATGCCCTAACTCCCATCCATTTGATAACAACTTGTTTAGTTTAGCTTAGTTTATTTTACTTGCTTTCATTGTTTCAATTTGAATAGGAACCAATCTCAAAATCAAAATCAAATCTCTACACACCATCTTGCACATACTCACCATGAACTTTGGTTCACTTGTGAGCCTTTGTTTGTGATTGTACATTTGTATATTCTTCTAGTTTTTCGGTTTTTCCTTAGGTTTTCCCTAGCTAGGAAAAGATTTACCAATCCTCGTGGGTTCGACATCCTTACTTAATCCCCTATTCTATAACTTGTACCTCTTGCACTTGAGGGTGACTTCAATGCTAACAGTAACTCCATTGTTAAGTCGGGTTAAAAGGTAGATATTTATTTATTAAGTAGAAGATAACGGAAAAATAAAATTATAAGAGACGGCTATAGCTCCATTTTGGCTTCAATCATCACTTAATGTCATGAGATACAATTTGCATCAATAGTTTAATGATAAAATAGTAAATACGAAATGAGCTATAAACTTAACATATTGTAGGTCTTATAAAAAACTTAAAGACACTTGAAATTTATATAGTTGATCATGTATAGACTGTAGAGATTCGCTTTTTTAAAATATGGAACGAAATGAGTCATGCTCAAAAGAGAGAAACCCTAATTATATTACAATCCTTGACTACATTTCACTGATTTCAATACTGAAAAAGTAACGAAAAGTAGAAACACGTACAAGTGAATTAGTTGGCTTTAGTTTCACTAGATTTTTAACCTACACATGCATGATGAAGACAATGAGGGATGGCTACAGATTGCCAAAAGCAAAATAAAAGCCACGGATGATCCATGTAATATCACAATCACAAGTCACAAGCAATTACAACATAGACCAATAAATTTAGGGTATAATAATATACCAGACATACATGCAGATCGATATAGATGGTGGATAAGCAATAAGGTCAAGGTTGAGTGTGAAACGTCCTGGGACTGAAAGGATCGAAGGAGCTAGGGCAGTGGATACAAAGACTGGAAGACACTGAATGAGACAAGGCGGTGGTGACTTGGTGTCGGGGAGAGAGTAAGACTTGTTTTGGCCCGTACCCCTCTCTCTCATGGTGTCCCGTCCAAGTGTCTCTGTCCCTCCCTCGCAGTCACTGTGTGTGCGTTATCGCTTGGCCATCCATGTCTCAGCTTCATCAGACACATGTCAGACCCAGTTTGGCGCGCAGCACATCCATACATATTACATACGTACAATACAAACCCTAGTTCTCTCTCTCCCTCACCCACTAGGGCTCTTGGTATATAATTTTTTTCCAGCTAGCTGGGCGCCCATGCATGCTTGCTTGCTGGTTTGCCTGGTTGGACAATGGCAGGGCTCACCATTACCGCGCTCAGGCCAATACATCTTGTCAGAGCCTTTGTCCTCTCTCTTAATTCTCTCTCTCTCTCTCTCTCACACATGAACCAGTATTCATCAATCACTTCGTGAATGATTGGCCCCCCAGCTTTGAGCCATTGTTAATGTTTATGGCCCGGTCTGACATGTGATTAATCAACGGCCACATCAGGTGTATATGTACCATGTAAAATCCTCATCGTGGCTGTGATTAAAATATTAATCTACCAATGAAAGTATTTACATGTATATATAAAGTAAACTTCCAGTATTTCTACATGGTAAAATTTGGTTCGACAACTATCTCATTCATAATTTATTACTGTGTGTCATAGTAACATGCATGTCTAGTCTAACCTAGCTAGCTAGCTTGGGGCATGCTTACTCGGACGTAGAAATAATTCAACTGAGATCCTATCAAAATGAGAAGGAATTATTTTGTAATTCCGGACTACCACATGACATTGCCATATAGTGGTCCGGATCAATCATATTACTCGATTTTGGTAGGAATCTTGCAAAAGGTGAAAAAAATAAATTAATAGAACCAATCAAGAATAAGTATACGTCTTGTGGATCAATGACATCTATTCAGATCACCATGTGTCCCATGATCCGAGACCATGTAATAATTTTTCCAGAATGAGAATCATTGGCATGCTTATGTGCTTATATGGCAAAGTTATAATGATTGAATTCTAAACAATATTAACGGTTAGGTTCAAATTTCTACTTGATTAGCTAATATTAATTAAATCGAGAAGGAAGATTTATTTTCATAAATGTGTCTACTAACTTTGAAGAATTGGAATAAAGAAAATCAACCTGTTCCATTATTAAAATGTGTACTCATACAAATTTTTGTACTAATATATCTCATACAAATTTTTGAAATGTTAAATCACGTACTTATTAGATAACTAACCTAATTGCGCACTTAGATAAGTGTTCTTTATGGGCATGGATGCTTACATTGACACATCGAATTCAGTCGAGTGTTCGTTAAGGGCAGAATTCTCCCTCATTCTAACTAATATCCAGTAGCTCAAAAATACTTATATATATTTTAAGAGAAATGTGTATCAAATAAACTTAAATAAATATAAGCAAGACAAATTATTATGTGAGATATAATTATTAGAAAATTCTACAATACGTTGACATATGAGAAACTAATTTACTATAACGAGGACCTTATTTACCTTAATGAGGATTTTTTTTTAGTTATCACATAAGTCCTCAAAGTGATAACAAGAGTTCTCAAAGTGGTAAATATTACATGAAATATGACATGTATGAGAAACGTTAACGTAGCATAGTTTTACCTATAACAATTAAATTATTTATGCGTGCTTCTATGTCTCGTCTCTTGAAAAAAAATATTCATAAATCTCTCATTGTGTATGCAGAATGAAAGCGATCGAGAAGCTGGAAATGGCGGATCGCCTCAAATGTTGTCTCAAATCAAGGCATAAGGCCATTGTCATATGTTCAGTGCTGCCCCATTGATCATGCCACTTTAACATAGGACAATGACACCATGATTTGTGAAAGACACCAAACTTCACCACTAGTACTCATCACCACTAAAAATAACCAGTTCTTACGACATAATCTGGCTTAATTCATTGAATTTACATTACAATTCATGTCCACCCTATTTTGGGGCCAAGGGATGATGTACTCATGTCTAGCTAGCTAGCTAGCTAGGACATTTCAATCATTTACCATCTCTTTCACTTTCCTTCACTCTAAGAAAGTTAAAAGCCCATAAATTAAAACATGCTATTTATGAACATGCCTTTGTTTTTTTTTATCCCCACTCCATTCATCCTTCATCCTGGTAAAATTTGAATCCATAACATCTATGGTGTTAGTTAACTTAGTAATCAATAGACCATGACTTACCGTCAACTATGAACGTAATCTAATTAAGCAAGCAAGGAGATTGATTTTTAGGGATCAGCCATATCTATAAAGCTAGCCAAATCGTTCTGTCTAACCCTTTCCATAATGCTAGAACTACATGCATGTCCAAACGATAACTTTGATACTTATTGCTTAGTTTTTTCATAAACCATCAACATTGTTTGTTAAACTTCCAATGAAATTAAAGATATACCTACTAGGGCCCCCGAGACTCCCGAGAGATGTTAGAGGGAATGCCTCATTCAAATCGCACACACCTAGTGACTCATGAGTAATCATAAAAGCTACGTAGTGCTTAATTTGTAGTCTTTGTTCTTTCCTTGTACGTAAAGGCTCTCCAATCATGTTCATTTAACTTTCTAGGGTTATTATCACAAATGGTACCTGAACTATACCTCAATTTTATCGATGGTACCTGAACTTCAATTTTGATCACAACCAGTACCTGAACTTTTCGATTTCATTTTAAATGGTACCTAGAGCCACCTCCAGTCACTATTCCAACTAAAAATGGCATGTAAAGGCAATCATAGTGATGATCTTTGATGATTTCAAGGGTTGCAATCATATATAGTGATGATTTTTTTGGTAATAGACTTGCCTTGAACTTTTTTTAAATTTTTTTATATTTTAGATTTGGCTTTTTTGGCCGGAATAGTGACCGAATGTGGCCTTAGGTACCATTTAAAATGAAATCGAAAAGTTCGGGTACTGGTTGTGATCAAAATTGAAGTTTAGGTACCATCGATAAGATTGAGATATAGTTCAGGTACCATTTGTGATAATAACCCAACTTTCTAATAGCACATTATATATTTATGGGTAAAATCTTTATATGGTACCTGAATTATCACGAAATGCACTTTTTGGTACCTACAAATTTTTAGGGAGTCTAGTAGTACATGTATTATCCCTCCGTTAGCCATTTTAGTACTTCCGTTAATTATTCCGTTAAGTATGGGTAAAATCGTAAAACACCTATTTTTCATATTTCTTTTACAAATTTTTTATTAAACTAAATTAAAATAAATTAGACTAGGTTAAAAGAAAGACCTATAATTGAATTTAGTGAATATCTAGATTTACCTACCATCTCTATTGATTAATCCTATTAATTGTTCTAGAAAAAAGTTATGTCTAAATTAATATATATTAAATTTTCATAAAATAGAAAAAACTAAACAAAAATAAAAGTACTTAAATTAATTGACCCAAGTATCCCAATAACAGTAAAGAATAAATTTTATTTTTTATGTATCAAAATGTTTTTTAATTATAGATATTCAATATATTAAATTCTATAATTCTAAATACAAATAAAAATACTATTTTACCCTTACTATTTTACTCACATGAGTGTCACATGACCGCCACGTAGACATTTTTAACGGAATAATGGACGGATGTACTATAAGGGCTAACGGAGGGATAGTACAGGTACCACTGGACTCCCTGAAAATTTGTAGGTACCAAAAAGTGCATTTCGTGATAATTCAGGTATTATATGAGGATTTTACCCTATATTCATCCACAACACCCCCCCCCCCCCCCCCCCCCCATTTCTCGATGTAACCCCAATATAATTTACTTGAATAACTCATTTCCTCTAATTTTCTAATGAAAAGTAATTCCTATCAAAAAGACTATTTTACCCTTACTATTTTACTCACATGAGTGTCACATGACTGCCACGTAGGCATTTTTAACGGAATAATGGACGGATGTACTATAAGGGCTAACGGAGGGATAGTACAGGTACCACTGGACTCCCTGAAAATTTGTAGGTACCAAAAAGTGCATTTCGTGATAATTCAGGTATTATATGAGGATTTTACCCTATATTCATCCATAACACCCCCCCCCCCCCCCCCCATTTCTCGATGTAACCCCAACCTAATGAAAAGTAATTCCTATCAAAGTACTAAATTAGTTTGTTGGCTCCTACTATGTTGGGGGTGTGGGACAAGTGGACAAAACAAAACAAAGTGGAGGAGGAGGATTCTAGCTTAAGCATTATGAAGAACCTGTTCTCTTCATATATATGCTTGCAAAGGTCCTTTTCTAATTTCTGTGTAGTAGTAAACAATCAAAGTGATTAACATTGACTTTATGATTTTTTATGATTTGGAATTACATGTTGATGTACTGGACGTGCACCTAATAAGAAGTAAGAAACATTTAAAAGTTACCAAATTTAAAAACAAAAAAATAAGTGTAAGCAGAAAAATTTCCAAATTATACATGATAACTGGATGTACATGGAGAAAATTTATGTACTTAAGTGTGAAAATATATTACTCCCCAATTAATAGTAGAAACACATGCGACTCTATTAAGTGGATAGTTGACATGTTAAGAACAGATTATGTCAATAAGTTATTGTTTAGTGGAATTCATTACCATCTACACCAATTCAACCAGACATCGAGTGCTTATATTTCTAGACAATGCAATGGAGTTTCCATGAGCTATGTAAATGTCATAATTGAGGTGTGCAAAGAAAAAAAAGTGTGGTTGAAGCCTCACAAACAAAGATGGGTCTTCCATTTTCAACATGATGACTAGTCGTTTTGTTGAATGATGATAAATGATATCTCCTTTTGCTTTCACAGTAACAAAAAAAAAAATTTGATAGAGTGAATCGGAAAATGAGTTAAGATTATTAGATTAGGCCAGAACAAAAGTTTACACTTTTTTTCTTTTAATTATTAGATTTTATCTAACACGTTTAGAATTTATTATAAGTTTAGATTCTCCAACACGTTTATAATTAATTAGATCGAGTTTAAATTTTCATATTTTAACACGTTTAATACCTTGACACAATTTGAAACCGACAGAGTTCTATGCCCCCACTAGACCTTGATAGTGAAAACAAAAGGTGAAAGCAATTTTAACATGTACGTATAGGAAAGGTAGGTACATAATACACAACTGAAAATGACTTGAATAATGTATATGTCATTCTCCACAAAGCTGGAGGCCATTACAGTCATTCCAAAAACAGTGTCAACACCTCCTCAATCCTCATCCATGGCTATATAAGCTCTTCACTTTCACAGATCTCTCCCTCTCCTCTCTCTCTCTCTCTCTCTCTCTCTCTCTCTCTCTCTCATCTCCACAAAACACAAAAGCAACAAGCCACTCCAAATCTCCAATAACAAACCTTGAAAGCTCCAACCATGGGGTTCCCAGCAGGCTACACAGAGCTTCTGCTCCCCAAGCTCTTCCTCAGCACACTTTCCCTTCTTGATTTCATCCGTAAGCTCATCACCACCCTCTTCTCGTTACTGGGTCTCCAAGATTTCATCGAACCCGACAATGCCTGGTCCGACCCGCCCCACCTGACCCGGATCCCCGAATTCCAGTCCGTCTCCGCCTTGCTGATCCGCGAACTCCTCCCCGTCGTCAAGTTCTCGGACCTGGTCGACCCGCCCGAGTCCTGCGCCGTCTGCCTCTACGAGTTCGAGGCCGACGACGACGTACGACGCTTGACCAACTGTCGTCACATCTTCCACAAAGGCTGCGTGGACCGGTGGGTCGGCTACGAGCAGAAGACGTGCCCGCTTTGCCGGACGCCGTTCATACCGGAAGATATGCAGGGGGCTTTCAACGAGAGGCTTTGGGAGGCTTCCGGCATCCCTGATTTTTACGGCGACTTTCCACATGCTATTGGTTATGACTTGTAGCACTAAGATTTGAGGTTTTCTTTTTTTACTTTTTCTCTTTTTTAGAAAAAAAGGGATTTCCGAGTCTATGAGATTCAGAGAAAGACGGGAATCGAACTCTTGATAATCTCAGCTTCCGGTAGAAATGTGAGGATATGAATGTGGGGTTCAGAGAGGGCTAGAAGATGAAATTATTTGTAAATAGGGTTTAGGACAAAGAACAAAAGAGAAGGGAAATCATAATTGAACCCAAGTGAGATGATTATGTACAGTTTGCTTTTTCATTTTTTGGGGAAATGAAAATTTTACGGTTTATACACAATGTTCTTTCATTCGCTGGATCTGATGGATTTACTTTTGCATTCCGAATTATCATTACATCTTTTGTATGTGTCTGGACAATACAATTAAGTTCGAATCACATAAACTTCTGGACCATTAATTTCATTTTCCGGTGAGGTGTAACTCGGATTCCAAAAGGCTATGGATTTGATTTTGATGTACCTAATTATTTAGAGTGATGACTGTAGTTAATTGCCTTGGCGTATTTGGTGAAGTTGAATATGTATAACACTAGAACGCGTGAAAGCAATGAAATTGGTGTTTTGGGTGGTTTGGCTTTTGGCATATTGGTAAAGGTTGGGTCATTGTTTTTATTATGAGATGGGAGCGTGATATTGTCTGTTGGTGGCTTTGCATTCGACAAAATTCTGGTCATGGAACAAGTACATGTCTTTGTAGCTGTCCAAACACTTTTATATTCATGTGGGAATTCTGGAAATCAAATCAAAAATCAGATCTACCAAACTCGAAAAGAAAAAAGATTAAAAAAAAAAAACTCGAAAATATAAAAGAGGACTCAGAGGTAAACTTAAATTATAATCATGAATTCACTCGAGACTATGTCGAATAATCTTTCTATTGAATTAGTCTGCTTGATATATCAATACATTAATGTATCGGATACAAACCACTTATTTCCATATATATATTTCATTTTAGCTTTTCAATCAACATTTGATCAAGTAATTCAATATGAATTAACTTCATTGTTCATCATCCAGTGAGTGCGAATATGAGGTCTAATCACTCTTCAAAAATCATTACCGCAATAAATCAACAAAATATGGGATCAATTATTGATCCAAGACATTGAAGTAACTATATGTTACGTAAATAGAGTATAGTATGGGGACGGGCTTGTTCAAAACTAATTGGGATGAGAGTACTGTTTTATCTATTTCATCTGTAAAATGGAGATCTGTTTCTTATTGATTGATACCATAACACCGGCCATAAGGATTAAAGTAGTGTCCAGGTTTCCGGGAATCATCTTTCTTTTTGTTTCCTGGGAATCTCTTCCCTTTTCTTTTTCCCTTTTTCTTTTCAAATAAAGATGAAAAGAAAAGGTCTGCGCCAATATATGGCCAACCCTCAAAATCAAGTTTGTCCATAAAATATTTGGCCTGGAATAGTTGTTTCATGTTTTTTGGTAATCAGATAGTTGTTTATATATATTGCCCTGAATAAACTTTGCCGGCATCTCTATAAATATGATTCTATCCAGTTTGATTCAATTTCATTTTACATTATTGCCAATTGTAGTTTGGGAAAACGACACTCCAGATTTGAGAATTAAAGGCAAGATGGTTGAGAGTTTGATTTTATAAGGGTGATTATATATGAATTTATTGAATTGCAAGACTTGTATTTTCCTTTAACTGCAAACATAAAGTCATCCCATTCTCATTCTCTGGACTCTGGAGTGATGTGGGGCTCGTGCCATGAAAGAGAGACATGGAGGAAAAAAAAACCGACTGGCCGGTGTGCTTAATTTTCAACGTAATGGAGCCGCCATGTCACGTAAAAAATAATCTTTAAATCGGTATTTACTTTCAAATTCATATCTCATGCATATCAACAATTCAAAATGAGCATTGTAAATGTGTACATCTATTAGTTTGATAACGTTTAATAGTTTATAAACAAATCAAAGATTATGATTAAGTGACCCAAGAAAGAAATATACATTCTCCGTTACAGCATTTAAAATAACTGCAGTCAGCTAGTCAATTGTCAATTTGGTGATAAAACGGAACCATATATCCGACCCCATTCCAACCCTAACTAACTGCAGCTATATATATATATATATATATCCAAGGTTAAAGCTAATATAAACCTAATTCTTCTAGATGTGAAATCTCTAATTTCAGATGAAGATTTTTGGTTTGGCTTTTGCTTTCTTTGAAACCCCTCAGAAATCATTCTAAAAAAAAATAAAAATAAACCCTCAGAAATCAATTCCTATTGCAACGTCACTCTCTTCAACCTATCGAGTAAAGCAGGCACCATTTTTCAAATCCCATATTCTAGAACCAGAATAAAACAATATAGTATTACACGTTTGATATGTCTTTCAAAATGATCGCATCCGTACAAAAATAGTTCGATCGTGCCATTACTCCGTTCTGACCCCGAGCATACGTCAGATCATTATATGTAGAATTTTCATTCCAGGGAAGAAAGAAAGCGTACACGAAAGTATAGTTGGATTATTAATTGACAGTGAAATTTATACGCAAGTAAAACCTAGCTAGATTTGAAGAAAAAGAAAAGAAAAGAAACTCAGTCAAAGAGCCAACACGTACATATAAACCAGGTTCTCGATCGTGCTGTGCTAGCTAGCTAGTTCGATGACTTCGATCATTGCTTGGAAGTTTCCTTTTGCAGAAGTTTGGGACGCAACTTTGCCAAGTAGTGTTGTAGAGATAAGGCTGAGGAAAGGGTCAGGATGACAAAGCAGAATTCAAAGGTTGGAATTCCTGATCGCTAAAACGATGGATTTGCTTGGCTGCTGGTTTGGTAGCTAGCTGCATCAGGCCATCAGCAATATGTGTGCTTGCTTTAATTAAAGAGAAAAGTTCAATCACCGTCCCCAAACTATGCTGCCAAGGCCAATTTGATACCCGAACTCTCAAAAGTATCAATGTGATACCCAAAGACATATTTTGATATCAACGTGATACTTCCGTCAAAAATTCCTAACGGCTCCGTTATTTGATGACGTGGCAAGCACGTGGAGACAAAAAAAAAAGTTAAATGACCAACTTACCCTTTTGTTTTTGTTAATTCATTTTTATTTTTATTTTTCTTATCATTTCTTCTTCTTCTTCTTCTTCTTCTTCTTCTTCTTCTGTTCTAACTAAACTGCCGCAACCTTCGAAGCAAGCTCCGCCACCAGCCACCAGCCACCAACCACTCACCCCAAAATGAATTCCGATTTCGGTCTCGAACGTGAGCTCAACCCCGACCACAGTTACCGCCCCCAACATCAAGAATCTCACATTACATACAAATGCAGCAATTTGACAACTTCTAATCCAATTCAAATTGAGAAAACAAGAACAAACAATTCAACTTCTAATCCAAAATTTCAATATCCCATCTCCACTCCCAAAATTGGAATCCCACCTGAAAACTTTCACGGTCAATCTCCTCATCACCACTTCCATTACCTATCTGCTCTGCACCACTTATCTCACCTTCTTCAAGTTCACAAGCCTCCTCATTGCCCTCCTTCTCCGCCTCCGCCTTCACATTCCCTTCTCCATCCTTCTCCTCATCCATATCATCACTCTCTCTCTCATCCTCCTCCTCCTCATCACTAGAGCTACTACTCAAAGAAGATGATGCTGCTGATGAACTCTCACTCTCCGACTCCGAACTTTCGCTCTCAATCCCACTCTCCATTTTGCTCTTCACACCCTCCACACCTTCGATTTTGGTCTCCAAATCCTCACTCACTTCATTCCCACTATCAAGAACCAAACTTTCTTCATTCCCTCCAACCAAACTAACCTTCCCCAACTCTTCTTCAATAGAACTCCTCAAATTTTCTGAAACTTCAGACTTCACGTTCACCACACTACCAAGCCCACAATCAATTGGGTCGGACCCATTAACGATTTGGCCTCCACCACCTACCTCAGACTTCACCTCCACCACAGAACCACGCTCACAGTCAATTGGCTCGTCGTCGCCCTCAAATTCGTCGTCGCCCTCTCGGTTATCGCCAAATTAGAATCCTCCCCAATCAAACCAGACGAGAGCTTCGTCCTTATCTCATCAATCCTCCCCACATACACATTCACCAAGTCGCCTCCCTTTGTAATCGTCTGCAAATCCGACGTCGTACCGGCGCCAGAGCTTGAAGTCTGAGGTGAGCTGCGCGATGGGTTCGACTCCGGCGTTGAGGGCGAATTTGTCGGGGGTTTTGATGGTGACGTCGACGTTGCCGTAGAGGCCGTGGGCGGTGAAGATGGTGATCATGAGATGAGGACCAGATAAAGTAGTTGGTGGATTCGAGGCGGATGGGTATGAGATATGATGTGTGAGGACCAGATTTGGGGTTTTTGGGTAGGAGGAAGCGGCCATGGTGGAGAGAGAGAAAGGAGAGAGGATTAGATTGCGAAAGGGGGAGAGAGAGAGAGAGATCTGTTTTGTTTTGTTTTGTTTTGTTTTTTTTTTTTTTTAATTAATTAATTAGTAGAGAAAGACCATTTTACCCCTGATAAAAATATCACATTGGACCCACGTGCTTGCCACGTCAGCAAACAGACGGCCCCGTTAGAAATTTTTGACGGAAGTATCACGTTGATATCAAAATATGTCTTTGGGTATCACATTGATACTTTTGAGAGTTCGGGTATCAAATTGGCCTTGACAGCATAGTTTGGGGACGGTGACTGAATTTTTCTCTTAATTAAATTAGCTGTGACTTTTCACCGGTAACTATTCCTGGGTAGGTATAAATAGTGAGTGGCGGAGCTAAAATTTCTAATTAGATATATAGGGCAAACTTTGAAAAACCGTTATTCAAAAACAAATTGTGATTGTAGTGCACAACCAAAAATGCTAATCAACTTGGCCTATTACAAACATAATACTTGTTTTCACCTCATATATATGATGTTTATTATATAGATAAATGCAAGGTACAATGTGTTCAATAAAAATCACACACGAAAGAGAGGTGGCAAACGGGCCGGCTCGGCCCGACCTGGCCCATTTTAAGCGGGCCTAGTCGTGCTTCGTGCCGTGCTTGGGCCGACCCATTTATTATCGTGTCGGGCTCGTGCCGGCCCATTTTAAACATTAGCCCGGTCTGGCCCATGGCCCGAGCCCATATCGTGCCGGGCCAATAAACTGGCCGTGCTCGTGCCTACCCACTATAAAGCAAGATTTTAAAATCTTAATTTGAATAAATAAAAAATAATTTTATTTAATTATTTAGAAAATTCAAATAAATTAAGTTCTACAATGTTTTTCTCAATCTTATCTTTTTAAGATTAGTTTTCTAATAATTTTTTATATTCCACTACAAGAAAGAAAGAAAGAAAGAAAGAAAAAAATAACTCAAAATATATTTCTTTTAGTATATTATTGTGAGATTAATCTTTATTAATATAATGAAGATTTAGTATCATATTATTCTTTCCTTCATTCTATAGTTGTATTATTATGAGATTAGTCTTTATTAATAAACATATATTTAATAGAGGTCCGTCTTTGTAATTCGAAACCTAGGTTTCGGCTGGCGGCGGCGTTCTTCAAGCAAGGCGACGTCCGTGGAGCGGCGAGGTACGGCAGCGGCGCGGAGCGGGTCCTCAGCGTCGAGTGTGGTTTTGCGGCGAGAGGTTTCTTGATTTGGAGGCCTCTCTGACCGTGTTTTTTTCTGGTTTCGCGGCGTCGGCAGTCGGATCCAGCAGGTTCTGGGTGGCTGGTTTCGACAGATTTGGAAGCGGTGGGTCGAGGCAATCCCGAGTTTCGACCGCTGTGCAGGTGTTGGGTTGTAGGGCTGCATCGTTTGTCGCCGGAGGCATCATCGAGTCGCCGGCTGCTGTGCAGGTGCTCAGATTGCAGAGCGTCTGTTTGTGATCTCTGCGGGATTGATTGGGCTGGTGTTTCTAGTGTTGGGCTGCACCGGTCCTGAAGGGTTGGTTCGCTGCCGGCTTGAGGGGATGCGGTGCTGGAGTGGCCGACCGCCGGAGACCTTGGTGGCGGCGGCGACAGATTGCCAGATGCTGCTTAGGGCAACAGTTAGTATTGCTCAAGTTTGGGCTTGGGCCTGGGCTCAAATTTGGGTTGTTGGGCTCTAGGTTGTGGGCCAGCAGGGAGGGTGTCTTGCCACCCTCATTGATCACTTAGTGTTGGGGGTGGGCCTGGCCTAAGAGGTGGACACTCTTGGGCATTTGGGCCAGCATCTGGTCTAGGACCAATCGTTTCGGATCAAGGCTGCTACGGGAGTTGGTAATTATTTGGAATAAGATTGGTGTTTTTTTTTTTTTTTTTTTTTTTTCTCAAGCGGCTTATGGATAAGGAATTGCTCCTATTTGTTTGCTAGGAAGTGGCTTCTCTGTTGGTACCGCAATTACGCGCCTGGCTAATGGGGATGCTAGTAAATGATTTTGCCCTAGAAGACACGGAGTTGTTCTTTGTTTATGAGTTCGCTTACAAAGTGGGCTCAAAATTGTCTTGTAATGAGTTTACATTGCTTAGATAGGAGCGTGGTTGTTACCCCGCCATTGTTCTGTCTTTAAGTGCATGTTCGACTCTGGCTTGTTGGCTGGTTATCTATTGATATTAACCTTTTATTTCAAAAATAAACATATATTTAATATTTAGAAAAAATACTTTATGTCAAAACAAGGATATAATGTTTTATTTCACTATTTTGATAACATAAACAAATAGCATTAGTGGAATTGTCATGAGATTTTAAATAAAAAAGTCTAATATTCAAATCTCATCATTGTGGTTTTTTAATATTTTTAAAAACAAAATGAAATTTTGTGTTTGTAACGGGCCGGCCCACAATATGTCGTGCTCGGGCCGTGCCGGGCCGGGCAAATGGGCTAATATTCCTAGGCCCAACCCGACCCGTTATTCTAACGTGCTCGGGTTGTGCCGGGCCACTAACGAGCTTGGGCCGTGCTCGTGCTTAGCGGCTCGTTTGCCACCTCTAACACGAAATCATATGCTTATAAAAGCATCGATCAATACCGAACTAACAAAGTTACTCTTTCTCTAATATCAAGGCAATTAAATGAACATATATTATGGGCAAACTGGATTTGGACCTAATATGCATATATGCGCTAAAAGAAGTTGAAAAACCCAGCTAAGGCCAGTGACGTATACAAATGAAGTTTTTATGATTAAGGTAAAGTTAATCGGTCAAATGATTTACTTTTTTAAATCATTTAGTTAGCGGATTTGACTTTAAGTAAGAGTAAAATCCTGCCTAAAGTGCCCGTCAAGAGTGATAAAGTTAAAGAGGATTGTGTGTGTGTGTTGGGGGGGGGGGGGGGGGGAGTTCATCATCTAAATTCCATGTGTTATTCATAGAATATGACTTTTAGATTGTGCCTAAACTTGTAGAAAACTGAAATATTGAATGAATTTTCTAGTGAATTTTTTTGCTTTTCAACTTCAAAAAATTATAAAAAGAACCATCAATCAGAACACCTTTTTTTTTTTTTTTTGTCTGAAAATAACTTCATTAAGCCATAAAGGCGAGAGAAACTACACGAGAAAAAAGAGCAACAAACTAATACTGAGCAAAGCCTATGATAGGATGGAATGGGTTTTTCTTAGGAAGGTGATGGAAAGGTTTGGTTTTGATCCGGTATGGATAGAGATGGTGATGCAGTGTGTCTGCTCTGTCAGATACTCTTTTTTGCTGCGTGGAAAGCCTCGTGGTCTTGTTATTCCGAGTAGAGGATTACGGCAAGGTGATCCTCTGTCCCCATATTTATTTCTAATTGGGGCAGAGGGTTTCTCAGCCTTATTACAGCAAAAGCAGGAATTCGGATTGCTCCCTGGGATTGAGATTTGCAGTGAAGCCCCTCGGGTGAATCATTTACTTTTTGCTGATGATAGCATGCTTTATGCTGACGCTTCTCTAGAGGCCTGTTTCCAGATACAGGATGTTATAGAAACATATGGTAGGGCATATGGTCAATTGGTTAATTTTGATAAAAGCTCTATTGTTTTCAGTAAAAATGTTTCAGAAGTTATGAAAGATGAGGTGTCCAGCCTATTGGGAGTTGAGGTGGTGGCTTCCCATGCAAAATATTTGGGTCTTCCAACGTATGTAGGGAGGAAGAAAACTGCTACCTTCCAGTATATCAAGGAGAATTTGTCCAAGAAGGTCTCCAATTGGCAAGGAAAATTTTTGAGTGGTGCAGGTAGAGACATTCTCATCAGAGTGGTGGCACAAGCTCTTCCAACTTATGCAATGAGTGTCTTCCAATTAACAAAAAAATTCTGTGAGGATCTTGAACAACTTTGTGCCAAGTTCTGGTGGGGGAGTACTCTTGATAAAAGAAAAATTCACTGGAAGACTTGGAAGGCTTTGTGCAATCCTAAAGAGGAAGGAGGGCTAGGTTTCCGTAGTTTATCAGAATTTAATTCCGCTATGCTAGCCAAACAAGCATGGCGTGTGATCAGCAATCCTCAATCGCTGATAGCTCGACTCTTTAAAGCTAAGTACTATCCAGAAGGTTCTTTTTGGACAGCTTCATCCCATGCCTCTCCTTCTTATTCCTGGCGAAGTATCTTTTCCACAAGGGATTTGTTAAGGAAAGGCACTTACTGGCAGATAGGCGATGGGACATTGGTGAACATATGGAGGGATTCGTGGATTCCTGGGGTGCCGGATTGTAAGCCTAGAGAAGGTAATTTGGCTATGAATGAAGTCAATAGGGTGAGTGACTTGATTTGTCATACAGGGGTTTGGGACATTAATCTCATTCGAAGGGTGTTTTCGGTTGATGAAGCTGAAGCAATCTTATCAATTCCTCTATCTTCTAGGGAGGTGCATGACAGGGAGGTTTGGAGACTTGAAAAGAATGGCAAGTTTTCGGTGAAGACTGCTTACCGATACTCTTTCTCTATTTCTTCTTCTAAGAGCCCTTTTGAGCTGCCAGTTGGGGTGAGTTTTTGGAAAAAGCTGTGGAAGGTTGTCATCCCTAATGCAGCCAAAGTTCATATATGGCGGGTGTGTCACAATATCCTCCCATCTTTGGAGAGATTAATCTCAAAGAGAGTTGTGTTGGATTCCATGACTTGTCCGTTGTGTATGCAGGAGTTGGAAACAACACTGCATTTGTGTCGTGACTGTCAGTTCACTAGACAAGTGCTGCAAACACATGGGGTGTTGTCACAGGTTTGTTATAATCCTCATTTTGCTCATTTGGGTCTGTTGGAATGGATTAGTTCTTGTGCCAGAGACTTATCTCTACAGTTACTTGGTGAGTTGGTATACCTTCTTTGGGGGGTGTGGAAAGAACGAAATAATCGAATTTGGGAAAACAAAGTTGGTACGGCTGTTGATGTAGTTATCGTGTCTATGTCAAGGCTGCATGAATTTCGTTTTCTGCAAGGGAAGATTGGGAATAGTGGAGCTGGTACTATTAGAATGACTCGGTGGGTTGCTCCCTCTGTGGGCTGTTTTAAAGTCAATGTAGATGGTTCTTTCTTTCAAGCATCTAAAAAAGGGAGCACTGGTTTTGTTGTCAGGGATTGGCAGGGCTCATTTATAGCAGGAGGAGGTAAATCTCTTTCGGGTTTACTATCACCTGAACATGTGGAAGCTGTAGCCTGCAAATAGGCCATTGAGTTTGTAGTTACAAATCATTATTTGCCAGCTATTGTGGAGACTGATTCGCAATTGGTGTATCGACAATTGCTTAGCCGAGAGGGGAGTAACTTGTCCATCTTGGGACGTGTTTATGATGATATGGAGTACATTTTGGATGCTTATGCAAACCTGCGCGTAGTTCATACAAAGAGAAGTGCAAATAGGGTGGCACATCTGATGGCTGCTCATACTAGGACTCTCCCTGTGGAGACTTTTTATTTTTCTTCCCCTTCTTTTTTACAAGCTGCATTAGCAGCTGAAGTTGTGTAATTTTTAGACATCTTTATTCAATAAAACCTGACCTCCTTTCCCTCAAAAAAAAAAAAACTAATACTGAAACAACAGAAAGGGAAAGAAAGCAATAAAAGGATCAGAAAGCTGGTTCAAAAGCTTGATGAAGGAGGATCTGGCAGTCCATCATTTCTCAAGAGTCAAGATAGAGGGCAGAGAGGTGAGTGAGGTTGGAGGCCTGTTGGCCCAATCTTGAGAGCACAACTTCAACTTAGCTAGCTTCGCCACTGTGCATCCGCAACAGGTTTACTTCACGAGGGATCCAATTCCACTTAATCCCGTTGAACAAAGGCTTTAGATGATTCACTCTGTTGATCATTAGAGAAATTCTCCAGTTTGGGCAGAACATCAGATTGTCCAAAGCACGGATAACATCTTGGCAATCACTTTCAAGGATGATATTCTGGATCTTCAAATGGGCAGCTAGTTGGAATCCTTTGACAACTGCTTGAGCTTCAGCTTCAATGGCAGAGTTGTGGTTGCCATGTAGACTAGCCACAGCCACCGAGAATCCTCTGTGATTCTTGATGATTACCCCCACCCCACTTTTATGATTGTTCCCAGTGGCGGACGCAGGAATATATATCACTGGGGGCAGGTTTTGATCATGCAATCTTTCTTTTTTCTTCCAATTTTGAAAACCAATACCAGTAAAACAATCACCTCCTCCTTGCTCACCAACATTTGATTTGAACAGATAGCAGCACAAACAAAATGCAGCATCTTTGGCTACTCTATATTCTAACCAATTAGGGAAGTCATTAAACCAATCAGAGACAAACCTTCGTTTCCCTTCTCCGCCCTGTGTTTGGACAAACTGATGATTTCTAGGCTGACAAGGACCTCTTAGCGGATACTCTCTTCTAATTTGATCCCTAAGATTGGGATGATAATCTGAAATTTTAGTTCTTTCTCCAGGATCAGAAGGAAGATTAGCCAAATCAATTTCTACCCGACTCTGTTTTGATCTTTCACTCTCTATGAGGGGTGATGATAACTCATTTGATGTTCGTTTAAAGAATCTCTCCATCTTTAATCTTTCACAACTGCAATTTTCATAAAAACAGAGTAACTTAATCTAATCAACAAAGTCATATATTTAGGAAGTAAACTAGAAGATAAAGAAGTAACCTTTAAGATACATCAATGATCAATCCAAGGCTGAGTTGCAGAAGAGCAGATATGGAAAACTAAAAGAGTCGATGACGTCGGACTCGAATCAAAGACTGGAAGTATTGAGTTTGGTTGTTTGAGTACTGAGTTCGGTTGTTTGGGGATTCTCAGTAGAACAAACAGAAGAAGAAAAGGTCTGGGGTCGTCTGGGACTCTGGGGAAAGGGGTTAGCCTTTGCATAGATAAAAGTATATATGAATGATAGAGATTTGGTGAGATGCATGGTGAGATGCACGGTTGCATATGTCAATATATATATATATATATATATATATATATATATATATTAGAAAGGAAACATCTCTGGAAGCTCAATGGGGGCAGGTCAGTTGCATATGTCAATATATATATAAAAAAAAATGCTCAGTTGCCAAATGTCAAAAGCTCAGTGGGGGCAGCTGCCCCCACTCGTCCCACTGTGCGTCCGCCACTGATTGTTCCCATCCCAAGCCCCTTCTACATTTACTTTAGCAAAAGGAGGAGGAGGGGGTGCCTGACGTACATGCACAAAAGCAGGAGTATGGACTTCAGAATCAGTACTAGCCGCACGGTCATTTAGCTCAGACCACTCCATGTGAGGTGGTTATGAAGCATGAAAAACCAAATCCGACTGCTGTCATTGAAAAAATTAGAGCACCTTCTAAAGATCATGATTTATCACTGGTGACATTAAGAAACATGATAATTTAAATAAAACTAGGGCTTTGTATGGTTTGGCATGTTGGGAGGTGTTTTGGAATTATGGAGGCACCCGTGGCATGTAATGACATGCTGAAACATGTTAAAATTAAACCACATCTTCTTAAAAGTTTTATGTACCAAAAGCTCACCATTCGCAGAGCATGGTTTTCAAAACGTTTTCCCATTGATGGAACACCAAAATTTCAAATGAATTTTTATTGTACTTTGACTTTGAAAAATCATAAGAAAAAATGGCATTGAGATTTTGAGTTCTATTAGTTCGAGAAGCACATGAAAATCATTATATGAGGGCAGACAATAGTATGACACCAATGACTAAGATGTTATCATGTAACATAAATCATCAATATATCACGTATAATGTACAATTTTCACCTTTTAAACACACATTTATAATTTTAGTTGAAATCAGTGATCTTTAAATTTCTTTTCACATATTGAAATTATACTGAATCGTATATATCAATTTATTTGTTTCAATGCCCCTCACGGTGTATTCTTATTCTCTTTGTTAGGTATGTACATGAAAATTTTCATCTAAAACAAAGCAATAGTAGCATTTATCGTGCTAAACAATAACAATTTATACCAAGCTTGACAGAGCGAGACTAACCTATAACAATGGCAGTAAGCTAGACTGCAACTTACATAAATGGCATAAAAGGATTTCAGGCAGTTCCATCTAGTATCACTTGTCGCTTAGCTTACTTCGCCGCACTCCTACATATACTCCTTAGTCCCAGAATCAATAAAGAAGTTAAGAGCAAAAAATCACAAGATCTAAGTGCGGCCACATCCAATCCAGATGGAATCAAATTATATACCATGGCCGGCAATGATCGAGCAATCCAATGCGGCAACTTCTAGGGAATTAGCTGGCTTCGGAATCGAAGTTAAGGGTGTTGCTAGCTCTATAAATACACTCTAATTCTTCAGTACGTCTTAGAATCACAAGTACAAGTTCAAGTACAAATTCAGAGTATTCAAGCAAGAAATTAGTGAAGAACGTGATGACTGGGTCTAGCAACAAAATGGCAACAGTTCTGAACTTGATTCTGGTGCTCTCTCTTCTTCTCATGATTTCGATCTCTGAGAGTAGTACACAGCTTGGAGGTAAGAAGACTAATTTGCTCATTTTTCAGCTAGCCTGCATAAATATTTATTTTCAGCCATTCAATGATTAATACATAGAACTCTGCATATGCAGTTGGAGTCGAGGCTATTGATGCCGATTGCAATACTGTTTACGGTGCGGAGGTTGGCGATTCCTGCGATACTGTGACCGAAAAGTTCGGCTTGAGTTTAGAGGAGTTCCTTGCAATCAATGTTAGTTGCAACTTCTTCGAGGGTCAATGGCTTTGTGTTGATGGCAGCCAAAATTAATTAATCGAGTGAATTGTAACATATATTTCTTCAATTCAATCCTGAGCTGTATGAGTTAATAAAGAGAGGATGAGCTAGCTTTGATGAGTTTGATCGATGTCACCCTGCGGCCTCCTCAACCCGTTAATTATCTCTTAAATCTGTAGTTTATTGCACTAATTTAGTAATTTTACTGCAAGTCATTTTTGCTTAGTTGAATGTTCTTACAAGCAATCGCTGCAATTTTTATTACCTCTATCTTCTTTTTTGGTCACAAACTGTTGCCTATTTTATAACAGAACAAATTCCGGATGTGTTGACAGCGTAACAGAACGAGTGGGAGTGATCTCGTTGGGAAAGATGAGATTATTGTGGCAGAAAATGCTATAGGAAGCAATGTGATAGATTTAGACAGTGAGGCTTTGAGGAAGGAATGTGACAACAAGACTCGTTAAAATACAATGTCACGATAAAAAACAAACTAAAGGATTATTGAAGAAAATAGTTATATGCACAAAAACTCCGATCCGTGAAACAGGAATTACAAATCACATTAACTTCTGAATCAAGAATTCAAGCATACGGAAACAAAAATAATATAAGAAAAGAAAGATCTAAGTACTTAATCTACTTCAAGAATTCGTAGAGCAAAAATAATTGAAATTCAAAAATTATCTAAATGGAAGGGGGAGGGGAAAAAAAAAACACCAGAAATAAAAAGTAGTGGGCAAAGAAAACTGTCTACTACCAAACTCGTAGGGTGTTTGGCGCTTCCAGTCTACAAGAAATTAAAGCTAAACCAAACTTATCACAAAACTAACTAGCGATTAACCAAATTTTCGAAGTTAATTAGGAGGTGCATATTTAGCAAATCTCGCAGGTGACTTGACCAATAAGGGAAGCACCTATTTTTGTCAAGTGACTCCATCAATCGATCCAACTCATTCTTGATACCTTCTTGAACTATATTAAGGTTTTTTATGGCCTGAGTCAAATTATCGGAGGAGCTGCCAGCCTGCCACCGGATTCTCCACCTTTAATTTGCCGTAATTGTTCCTAAATCTCATTGGTGTTCTGGTTGCGACACGCGAGGTCTAAATCTTGTTTTTTCACCAAATCATGTTCATCCCAAAGGCATCCTCGAGTTTCCTCAAGATACCTAATTGAATCAGGAGTGAAGCTGCTGCTTTTGCCTGCTTTGATCGGCTTAAGTTGCTCCAATTCATGATGGAGTTTATCGATGCAGTTTGAAAGCTGTTTCTCCTTCTCCTTGTTTTTCATAGCTGAACCAAATAGCCAGATTCTCTATCATGAGTTGCTTAATGTTTTTTTTCTGAACTTCAAGCTTCATTAATTGTTTCTTGTATCGATGAAAGAAGGAGAAATTGACAGGCTGAAGTTATGATTTCATTAACATAGAATCGTATCTTTATACAAGTGTGATTACAATTTGTTCCTACAAGTCAGGAATATGTTTACTATCTAAAATACATATAAGGAAGGCTACAGCTATTACACAAATCAAATGATAAATCAATCTGCAATAATATGGGAGATATGGCTGATTACTTTCCTTACACTCCCCCTCAAGTTGGAGAGTGGATGTCTTGCACTCCCAACTTGCGAATCATAGGAACAAAGATATCTTTCCCCAAAGGTTTAGTAAGAACATCGGCAAGCTGATAAGCTGATTTCACATACCTGGTGGCCACAGTACCATCTAGAATTTTGTCCCTAATGTAGTGGCAATCCATCTCGATATGCCTAGTTCGCTCATGGAATACAGGGTTGGCAGCAATGTGCAGTGCAGCCTTGTTATCACAAAATAGCAGAGCCGGTTCACGGAGGGATAAACTGAGATCTCTGAGCAGATAACGCATGCAGCCAAGTTAGCTCACAACATGTTCCTGTCATAGCACGATATTCCGCCTCTGCTGAAGACAAAGATACTGTCTTTTGACGTTTTGACCTCCAAGAAATTAAGGAAGGTCCAAGAAAAACAAAGTATCCGGTGGTAGACCTTCTAGTGACAGGGCATCCCGCCCAATCAGAGTCACAATAAGCCCTCAATTTCAGATCATTGGTGGAAGAGAAAAACACACCTTGTCCAGGAGCACCTTTTAGATAGCGTACTACTCTCAGAGTTGCCTCCCAATGCATTTTTCTAGGTTGGTTCATGAATCTGCTAAGAACATGGACTGCATAAGTGATGTCAGGGCGTGAAACAGTGAGATATATAAGCCTCCCAATTAACCTTCTGTACTTTCCAGGGTCTTTGAGCAAATCACTGTGATCAGATAACTTTAGACCTTTTTCCATGGGAGTATCCACAGGTGCAGCTCCTAGCTAGTAAACCTGTATCTTCAATAATCTCTAGAGCATACTTACGTTGACATATAAAAATCCCCCGTTTGGAAGTCGAAACTTCAATACCAAGAAAGTATTTTAAGTCTCCAAGATCTTTGAGACGAAATTGACTATGTAAGAAAGCTTGAAGTGCAGCAATAGTCTCCAAATCATTTCCGGTAATCAATATGTCATCAACGTAAATCAAAAGTGCAGTGAATGAATTCCCATGTTTTCTAGTGAATAATGAATAATCAGCTTTAGATTGGACGTACCCAGCTGACCACAGCATCAGAAAACTTCTCAAACCACTGCCGTGAAGCTTGCTTCAAACCATATAAGGACTTGTGTAATCGGCATACCAGATTCTCCTCCCCCTGTCGCCGAAGACCAGGCAGAGGAGACATGTAAATTTCCTCAGACAAATCTCCCTGGAGGAACGCATTATTCACATCCAATTGATGCAATGTCCAACCACGAGCTGCAGCCAAAGCCAACAAACATCGAACAGTAATGATTTTGGCAGTAGGAGAAAAGGTTTCTTGATAATCGACCCCCTCCAACTGAGTAAAACCCTTAGCAACCAAGCGGGCTTTATACCGTTCCACAGAACCATCAGTCTTGTGTTTCACCTTATAAACCCATCGACAACCAATAGGGACCTTACCGGCAGGAAGAGGAGTCAGAGTCCAAGTTTTGTTAGCTTGAAGTGCCTGTAATTCAGAAAGCATGGCAGCCTGCCAATCAGGATGGACGACAGCTTCAGAATAGGAACGGGGCTCGGGAACTTGACTGAGTTGGGCCGTGTAGGCGAGGTGCTGCGGGAGATACTGATGATAGGAAACATAATGAGGCAAGGGGTAGTGAGTACCTTTGATAGGACCAGGCAGCAAGGAGGATGATTGGTCGGAGGGAACGGTGGAGCAGACATGGTAGGTGAGGCGGTCCGGTGGACGAACCGGACGGCTGGAGCGACGGAGAGGGACTGGCGCGGCTAGGTCAGGACTGGGTAGTGGAGCGGGGTCAGCGACGAGACTAGGTATTGGAGTGGGGTCAGCGACTGGACTGGGTGAGGAGGGAGGAGAAGAGATCGGTGGCGGAGAGAGAGGAGGAACAGAGGATGGGTCGGGAAGGACGGCGTCGCCGGCCGGAGGAAGCAGCAGACGACGACGGGAGTAGGTACGGAGTGGTGGTGGTGGCGAAGGGGATTTGGGTGATGGCGAAGGGGATGGGTGCGGTGTCAAAGTGATGGGGGCGGTGGCGAAGGGGATGCGGATGGTGGCGGCACGGGGTCAGAAGAGGAAGAAGAAGACACGGGAGGGGAGGAAGAAGGAAACGATGTGGAAGGAGCAGTGGGAAGAGAGAAGTCATCGGCAGAAGCAGGGAGCAAGGGAATTGGGCTGAGTTGGTGGCCCAATAAGGAGATAAGAGAACCAGGATGAAGGGAATAAGGGAAAATTTGTTCATGGAATTTGACGTCGCGACTAGTAAAGACTTTCTTGCGGGATAAATCAAACAACTTGTAGGCCTTTTGACCGATGGGATAGCCAATGAAAACGGACTGAATGGAACGTTGATCGAATTTATGAGCGGGATTTACGTTAGTAGCATAAGCTAAACAGCCAAAAACACGTAGATGGGAGTAGGAAGGAGGTTTCGAATAAAGGAGTTCGAAAGGAGTTTTGAAAGAAAGAATGGGAGAAGGTAAGCGATTAATGATGTGGACAGCGGTAAGGGCACACTCCCCCCAAAATTGAGAAGGGAGGTGTGCTTGGAATTTGAGTGCACGAGCCACTTGAAGAATGTGTCGGTGTTTACGTTACACAACCCCATTTTGTTGGGGCGTGTAAACGCAAGAATGTTGGAAAACGACACCATTATCATTAAAAAAGGAGCGGAGGGATAGGAATTCACTACCATTATCACTACGGAAAGTTTTAATGCGGGAATCAAATTGAGTGATAGCATAGCTAAAAAATAGTTTGATGAGTGATTGAGCTTCATCTTTATGACGCATTAAAAATATCCAAGTAAAACGTGTGTAATCATCAACAATGGAAAGAAAATAATGAGCACCAGAAATGGAAGGAAATCGATATCGACCCCAAATATCACAATGAATAATTTCAAATGGTTTGACAGAAGATATGGTACTAGTAGCAAAAGGTAGACGACTCTGCTTGGCCAAAGGACATATATGACAAGCATTATTATATGGAATGGAAACATGTAAAAAATTCTTAGCAATGAAACCTAAACAAGAGGATGACACATGCCCTAAGCGGTTGTGCCAGAAATCGGTTGAGGTGATGGTAAGATGACAAGCTGGGCGTGCGGTGGAAAAGTGAGGAGTGGTTTTGGACTTCTCCGTCGCTAATGCCTTCAAATAATATAATCCGTTGCGTTGTTCACCCAAACCAATCATCCTCCTCGTAGCCAGATCCTGCAAAATACACCAATATGGGTAGAAAGTCACTGAACAATTCAATCCTCTTATCAATCGACTAACCGATAATAAATCGACTTTAAATTTAGGCATAGATAGCACATCATGAAGATAGAACATGGTACTCAGAGGTATCGATCCTTTTGCAACAATGTCAACTTTATCTCCACTAGGCAATAAAACAGGTGGTAATGAGCAATTATTATTTTTATGCAATAATCACGAAGAGGAAGTAATAGTCAGAAGGAACCAAGAAACAAAGGGATTTTAGGGTTTTCTGATAATCTTATATTACTCTTGTATATATACAAGATACAACGTGTCCATGTCCAATTAGGAAACAAACAGAACAGAATATTCCTAATAATATACAAGATATACAACCCTAATAATACACGGTATACTTCATGCCAACACTCCCCCTCAAGTTGGTGCATACAGATCACGGATGCCCAACTTGTCGAGTGAGTCATAAAAAACTTTACTTGAGAGAGCCTTTGTGAGAATATCTGCCAACTGTTCTTCAGTAGGAACGAAAGGAAACAAAATGACCTTTCTATCAAGGTTTTCTTTAATGAAATGTCGATCTACCTCCACGTGTTTCGTACGATCATGCTGAACAGGGTTGTGAGCAATTTCAATTGCAGCCTTATTATCACAATAAAGCGGCATAGCCTTGTTTTGCTTGAACCCCAAATCTCTCAACAAATTTCTCAACCACAACATCTCACAAAGTCCTCGGGCCATTCCTCTATACTCTGCCTCTGCACTAGAACGAGCCACCACTTTCTGTTTCTTGCTCTTCCATGTAACTAAGTTACCACCTACAAAAGTGAAGTAGCCCGAAGTAGACCTGCGATCTGTAATATTACCTGCCCAGTCTGCATCTGTGTATCCAAAAATATCTAGGTGACCGTATTTTGAAAAAATTAACCCCTTCCCTGGAGCAGACTTTAAATACCGCAAAATACGAAATACAGCACCCATATGAGCCTCACTGGAATTATGCATAAACTAACTCACCACACTAACTGCATAAGCTAAATCCGGTCTAGTGTGAGATAAATAAATCAATCGTCCGACTAACCTCTGGTATCTTGCTTTATTTGTAGGCACTTGATCTAAATACTATGCTAACCGATGGTTCTGTTCGATAGGCGTATCGGCAGGTTGACAGCCAAGCATACCTGTTTCTGCCAGCAAGTCTAGAACATACTTTCTTTGACTCAACACAATACAACCCTTCCCACGAGCAACTTCAATTCCCAAGAAATATTTCAAATTACCCAAATCTTTCATCTCAAATTCAGAAGATAACTGACCCTGTAACCTTTGAATCTCCTCCAAGTCATCACCTGTCACAACCATGTCATCAACATAAATAATCAAGGCAGTCACTTTACCATATTGACGTTTGAGGAACAAGGTGTGATCGGAATTGCTCTGCCGGTACCCAATTCTCTTCATGAACTTGGTAAACCGCCCAAACCACGCTCTGGGAGACTGCTTTAGACCATAAAGAGACTTCTTCAATTTGCACACTACTTGCTCTTTAGTGGAAGTACCATAGCCAGGAGGCAAATCCATATAAACCTCTTCTTGCAGATCACCATGCAAGAATGCATTTTTAACATCAAACTGTTGCAAAGGCCAATCGAGATTAGCGGCTAACGAAAGAAGTACCCGAATTGTGTTAATTTTGGCCACTGGTGCAAACGTCTCATCATAATCCACCCCATACTTCTGAGTATAGCCTTTGGCCACTAATCTAGCCTTGTACCTGTCCACTGACCCATCCGAATTGTGCTTCACGGTAAACACCCACCGACAGCCTACCGTCTTCTTTCCGGGTGGTAATGATACTAATTCCCATGTACAATTCTTCTCAAGAGCATCCATTTCGACTGTCATTGCTTGTATCCACTTCTCATCCCGCATTGCATCCTGCACTTTACTAGGAAGAGATACAGAAGATAATTGATTCACAAAGGCAACATAGGGTTTAGACAGCCTATGGGTCGACACATAATTAGCAACCGGGTATTTAGTTTTTGCAGTGAGTGTGGGTTCATAGCGTTTGGGAGGCTGACCACGGTTAGACCGACTAGGCATATGTTTGGTGGGGACACACTCTGACACAGAAGATGGAATAAACAAAGGAGGAGAACTTGCCGCAGGTGACGCTGGGGCAGAGGAAACCTTCGAAGAAGAAGAGGGACTGTTCACTTTTGAAGAAGAAGAAGAGGGAGAAGGGGGACCGAAACCTGCAGCTGAATCAAACCCACTGTGACCACCGAAATCTGCAGCTGAAGCAAACCCACCGTGATCAACAACATAACCACCTTGGGAACTGCTGCAACTCCGGCCGGCAACGGAACCAAAAGCTGGAACTGCTGCAGCTCCGGCCGACTGGACGGAGTTCCGTTCCGGATGCCCATCGCCGACCGATCCCCCCAGGTCCTGATCCCCATCTCCGGGCGACCCAACGCCCGACACGAACTGCCGTGCCCGATGCTCATCTCCGGCTGACTCGATACGCATCTCCGGCCCTTCTCCAAGCATTCCGATATCCGTCGCCGGCCCATCTCCAGACTGCTCAACGGTCCTTGGCATGTACGCTCGGTCCAAAGTAGACCCGCTGTGGATCGGTGGACCAGTTTTCCGACCGGTCTGTGTTATACGGTGGCAGGATGTGGTAGGCTCCTGTTGGAGCGATGTGTTGTGTTTGCTGGAGTTGGCACCAATCAGTGGGGAGCTGTCCTTGGAGGTGGGACCCTGCAGGGGGTAGCTATATGCTTGGTCACGTGGGGAGCTGTCCTTGGAGGTAGGACCCTGCAGTGGGCAGCTATCTCCTTGATCACGGTCAGGTTCCAAATACTCTAGACTAGAGAACTCAGGCCTCCCATCTTGCCCACTGAACAAATCTTCATAGTAACAAGACCTCTCCCCCTGACGATAAGTCACAGGAGGCGAAAAATAACAGGCATCTTCATTGAACGTAACGTCCATAGTGACATAAAATTTTTGGGATTGGGGATGATAACACTTGTAGCCTTTCTGATGAGAGCCATACCCGACAAACACACACTTAAGGGCTCTAGCATCCAACTTGGTCCGCTGATTCTTATACATATGAACATACGCAATACAACCAAAGACACGAGCAGGAAGGGTGTTAATGATGGAATAGAAACGTAGTGGGACAAAACTTCAAGTGGGACATGACCTTGAAGAGAGGTAGTGATAGGAGCATTTTAATGTGGTATTTTAATAGTTAATTCCTCACATTTTGCTTAGTTAATTCCTTAACGAATCGATTTTTAATTCAATTTTTATTTTTAGGTACATTGGAGTAGATGATGATGAAATAAGTGTTAGGTCCATAAAATGATGGAGAAAAATGGAAATGCACTAAAAAGGTCAACTTTACACATTTTCCTACTCCGGCTAGGAGAAACCAAGCCAAGCAAGGAAGAAGGAGCGACCACCTGACCAAATGAACTTCAAATGAGCTGAAACCTTCCAGATCCATTCTAGACATCCTAAGAAACATTTCTTATGAAGAGTACAAGAGCCAAAAAGAAGTGGAAGGCCTTCAAACAGTCAGCCCAAGTTTCTGCAGAAGCAAAACTGGAAAACTGGACCTATAAGGAGTCCAGCAGAAATTCCGGCCCAAACACATGGAGATAAATTCTGAAAACTTTACAGAATGATCTACACTCATGATGGATCATTTCATATGAAGAAGTCACGGGCAAAATCTGAAGTCTTGGTGGAGAATTAATTGAAGGAAAAATGAGTAGAAAGTGACTCAAACCTAACAAATTCCATTAGTGTTTAAATATTCAAACCTAACAAATTCCATTAGTGTTTAAATATTCAAACCTAATAAATTCCATTAATGTTTAAATGCTCAAACCTAACATATCATCATTTGTTTAAATCCAAATAGTTTTGCTTGGTAGCCTATAAATAGAGGCTACAACAAAGAAGAAAGAACATTCCTTCATCCATTCCATCTTCTTTGTCTCTCCATTTCCTTTCCATTTTCCTTTCCATCCTCTAGTTTCAAGTTTAGTCATCTCCACGAGTTCAAGCAAGGCCAAAGAAGAAGAAGAGAAGCCGTGAGCACTTCCATCCATAGCCATCCTTGAAGCTTGCTTTCGAGTTTCAAGAATCCACAACGTGAATCATCCATCTCATCTTCATCCACGGTGTAATCCTATTCTCCTTTGTAACCTTTGCTTTGAATTTCGTTGGTTATGAACTAGTTGACATATATGTTTGAACAAAGTATTATTTCTGGAATTTTTATGATTAATTGAGAATTTTCAGATTCATATATTGTGATTCGAGAGTTGCTTATGTGGGTTTGTTTAATTAAATTTGCGTTATAGATAACTTTTGTATTTTAATCTTATGTGGTTGCAAACACTTAGGGTTTCGATATGAATGGTGCTAGGTTTAAGAACATGAAATCGACTTTTCGTTTTGTGTAAACTTGAATCAAAGTAGTAAAGGTTTTGTACAAAGATCGAATTTAATTAAAGAGAATTGCAATTAGGTGGACTTTTCCATACTAAGTTGTACACTTGAGTTGATAGCCTTTCTCTATGTGTAATGCGTTAAACATGACATGATTGACTAGCTTTCTAGGGTTTGATTGCATGTTTGATAGGATTAATCTAGGTGCTTTCGCTTAGGTTAATTAGCATTGAAAAGTAAAAAATGGGAATTCATTTGCTTTCGAATGTTTCACATGATCAACTCCTTTCTCATGACTTAGATGAACAATATTAGGGTTTGAATCAATTTTAATCATAAGTTTCGGTTTTGATCTTTGTTCCTTCATTCCATTCGTATTTTTATGTTTTTGCATTTTAATTGTTTTTGTTAACTTAGTTTCATTTTCGAAAAAACCAAAAACAAAATCCCCCCTTTTCGTGTAAAATGTTTATATTTTGTGAATACATTTGTGAATATTATACTTTGTTTTAATTTTAATTGTTTAATTGTTTGACAATGACAGGTGTACCCTCAATCCCCGGAATAGAACGATCCCTATTTGCTTATACTACTAACGATCTTTTCAGGGTTAAATTATGCGCTTGCTTTGAGCGTATCAATTTTTGGCGCCGTTGCCGGGGATTGAAAAATCACTTGTTTTTGTTTATAATTGTTGTATATAAACTGTTTGATACTTAGTTTAAATTAACTAGGTTGTTTTTTTTTATTGTTGAATACGAATTTAATTGTAGGTTGTAAATTAAAGAAGGAATAGGTGAAGTCGTGTTTATTAATATTGGCCTAAACCCCTTATTGGTACCTAGTTCAGGTCCCTTAAGGTTGAGGGCGGCCTTTATTAACATTCATTGAACTGTCTAACACACTTAGGACCTTTTACATCCTAGTAAGAATATCCTATGTGAGATGGTGTCTAGGAAGGGGACAACGTTCATGACGGGTTTTTGAATCCAGAAGTGCTTATAAATGGGCTTAGCTCATGCCAAAATGGATTTTTCCTCTCGTGTTCACCCTCCCCTACCTGGCCATTTCAGTAAGGTTGCCCAACGGATGTAGGAGGGACTTTGTGTCTAGACGACTATACTTGGGCCGCACGTCCACTTGATTTACCGCTTGGAATTAGATTTGATATCAATAATGTTTATAACAAAAGAAATACTTGTGCATACTCTTTACGTGTAAATTATTTTGTTGTTTCACACTTTATACTTGTAAAAATACTTTTTACGTTTTATACTCACTTGTGTACTTAACTTGTGTCTTATGTACAAAATACTTGTTAATTATACTTGTAGTTTGTAATTCATAGTTACTTGTTTATTTTTTTTGTATTTCTTTGTTAATATTAAGTTACTAACTTTATTTAATGTAGGTACCGTCTGGCTGCAAGACGTAAAATACAAGCGCTGCTTGGGAGGCAACCCAATTCAGAATATAATCAGATTTGCTTTCTCTTCCCCTTTTACTCCTCCATTTTCTTTTTGTTTTAGTAGTTATTTTCGTAAATTCCATCCCTATATGCTTACTTATTTCATTGCATGCTTTTAATTGATTACATTGAGGATAATGCAATATTTAAGTGTGGGGGAAGGGATTTATATTTTTGTCTTTCATTTTGAATCCTATAAATATTTTTGTCTTTCATTTTGAGTCCTATAAATATTTTTGAGTCCTATATTTTTTAATAATAATAAAAAAAAAATTAAAAAAAATAAAAATAAAAATAAAATAAAATGCATTCATTCAGTCTTATTAAATTCAGCTTTTTACAAAAAAAAAAAATAATAATAATAAAAAAAAAAAATTTTAAAAAAAAAATAAAAAAAAAAAAAAAAAATGCATTCATTCAGTCTTATTAATTTCAGCTATTTACAAAAAAAAAAAAAAAAAAAAAAAAATAATAATAATAATAATAATAATAATAATACTCTATACTAAGCCATGTCTGCATCTCTGTAGGAGTTGAGGCTGAGCTCAAGGGAAATGTGAGAGCCACCGCCATAACCGCTACCTCTCTCGGAAGTAGTCTTCATGATGCCCAAGATGTCCTCACCATGCATGGGGAACAATGGAAGGGTTTCAATCTCCTGGTGATCTCCTCCTCGTTGTTGCAGGGATGTTTGTCCTCCTGTTGTGCCAAAAGAGTTGTACTGGTATTAGTGTTGAAGTGTGAGGAAGAATATGAAACAAAATTTAAATCAAGAAATCCTTCATTACCAGTAGAATCGGTGGAACCAAAGTTGAGATTAATGGATCTACCATCATCAGTAGAACTAGTGGACCCAAAATTGATGTCAATGGATCCACCAGCTGGCCCAAAATTGATGTCGATGGATCCACCAGCACCAGTAGAACCAGCTGGCCCAAAATTGAGATCAATGGATCCACCAGTACCAGGAGAACTAGTTCCCATGGGCACTTGAGCAGCCTGATTGCACCTCTTCATCTGCTTCTCTCGAGCCCTGACATTCTGGAACCAAAAATAAATGTTCTTGCCCTCAACATGTCCATACTGGTTCAGCTGGAGACAGATCTCGTGAATATGCTCTGTAGTTGGGCGCTTAACTCCCTTGTCGTAGTAAAGATCCTTGAGGATCCTTATTTGATCTGGAGTAGGAACCCACCTGGCACGGCTTCGCCAGAAATCTGTGTTGGCACTACTCCCGGCTGCTTGGTTGTTTCCTCCATCCTCGATTTGTTGCTGGGTTTGTAGCTCCATCAGTTGCAGAGTTCGTGGTTCCATGGTGATGGGTTGAGGGGATGTGAAGATCGAAGAGTAAAGTTGTCGAGTGTTTGAAGGAGTTGTTGTTAAAGGGATTAAGGATGATGATGGTGTGTTGGAGATCTGAAAGTTCAGAGGAAAGATGGGATTGAATCAACTAGATGGGAGAGAAGATCAGAAGAGAAGGATTGAATCGAAGAAGAAATATTTTGAGTTTTGAAAGAAGAGGAAAGCTGAAGAGTTGGGAGAGAGGGGCTGGAACTCAGGAGAGATTTTCGTTCCTTTGGAGTGAACAGTTGCGCCCTCAGAATGCACCTATTTATAGAGCGAGGTGAGCAGATCTCCACCGTTGGATGGACGATTCCTGTGATTCATTCTACGCGTTGGATTAAAGTCGCCCTGAAACCCGGAAAAGTTGTTGGCGCGTGGAGAGCGTGTAAGGGGACCGAGGGAATCTCGAGGCGCTGTGGCAGACAGCTGTAGCCGAAAGCAGATTTGACTGCCGTAAATCACGGAAGGGATAAGCCGTGACACAAGTGGGCCGTACTTGGGCCTGTCTCGGATCAAGGCATCACTATAGCTGTGGGTGGAGGCCTGATGGGCCGAGTTTCAGAAATAGTTTTGGACATGATGGGCCGAGTTTCTGAAACAGTTTTGGATGAGTTGGGCCGGATTTCTGTAACAGTTTTGGATACGTTGGGCTGGGTTTCTGCAACAGTCTTGGATGTTTTGTGCCGAATTGTTGAAACAGTTGAAACAGTTGGTTTAAATAAAAGGATTGGTATGGATAATAACGTGAGCAGCCGTGCTCGAGTGGTTGAGTGTAAAGTTCGTGTACAAGAGGTCTGAGGTTCGAACCTCGCCTCTCGTTTATTTTTATTATGTTCGTTTATAACATAATAAGTATAAAATTTGTACACATTATATTAAGCACAGCTTGTGCTCCAGTGGTTGGGGACAGAGGTTTCGTGCAGCAGGTTAAGGTTTCGAACCTTGCCTCCCCCGTTTTTTTTATTTTTTTTATTTTTATTTATGTCACTCCATCAGAACCCTCCTCCGAAGGCTGAAACCAGCAAGAAGGCTGCCACTCGCCCGCATACCGCTCCTCCAAAGGAGTAAATGGAGGTACAAGTCTAGGCTGAAAGACTTTAAACATTAAGCGCTGCATGGGAGGCAACCCATTTCAACCGTAGCTGTGGAGGAGCCATCAACGCAGATTTGCTCTCTTAAACTCTATCTCCTCTATTACTATTTTCTGATTGTATCTTTGTTATTTGCGTTTTTAGTTTTTGTTTTTAGGTTTTCTTGAGTTAATCATTCCATTCACATGATAATTGTTCATTGCATGCTCTAACTTGTTTAACATTGAGGACAATGTATGATTTAAGTGTGGGGGGAAGGATTAATGCTTGTAGTTAGTTTTTGTCATAAAAAGAAAACAAAATAAAAAATCAGAAAATTAAAAAAATTAGATTCAAAAAAAAAAAAAAAAAAAAAAAAAAAAAAAATCGTTAACTTTGTTTTAGGTTTTATATTCATGTTTTGGTTTTTGTTTATCTTTGTTCTTTAGTTTGTTTGTTTTGTTTGTTTGTTGTTAGAGTCAAAATGAATTTTGGGTAAATATCTTCTTCATCGTAGGCGCATCCAATGGGATGTGATGTCTAAAGGTCTAGTTTGGATATGAGAAGTGCTGACAAAGGGTCTCGTCCCCTGTCAATCAAGTGAGCTGAGCTCCGCCAAAATCGTTCCTCTCTTCACCTGGTCATGTTCCAAAGGAGTTACCGAAAGGAGAAGAGAAATATCCCTAAGTCCAAAACGTTTTTTTTTTTTTTTTTTTTTTTTTTTTTCTTTCTTGTATGTTGCGTCACTTTATGTGTTGTTCTTGTTTTTGTTTTGTTTTGAGTCATAGGATGCCTTTCAACTGTCTGGGATGATTCTATATCTCTGAAATCATGACTAAAAGAGGATCACAATATTGAGATGATTTTAACATGGTATTCTTTGGTTAATTGAGATATATGAAAAATATGTGCTTTGTAGTGGATATGGATTGCATGACCTTGGTACAGAATATAAGCATGTTAAGATGAGTTGTGATTCATAAAGCCCATGTGAGATAATTGAGCCATGTCCCTTTTTCTTGGAGTGAAATGAAAATATATTCTTAATTTCTTGGCGATGTTTTGATGATCTCATTATTCTTTCATCTTGATTGACTGCTTGCCATAGATTAAGTTTAATGGACTAGAGAATGCTAGAATTCGCTCTTGTGCTTGTTGAGACGTGATATCAATACATGGCCCTGATTCTGGAAGGGATAGAGGTTCTCTAGGAATTACCACCATTGCCAAATAAACTTGTGTCCCCAATTGTGCCCGTCGTGGGACCCCTCTAGTTAAGCCCCTTTGAGCCTACATTAAGCCTTTTCGTTCATCACCCTTAAAATCCTTAACCATGAAGCTTAGTATAGTTACAACTCTACCCTTTGTTCTAAGAACTTAGTGGAGCTAACTTTTGAGACATATTACATGGGTTTGGTGTTAAAGATGAAGATTGAGAAGAGGTGAAAGTTCAAGTGTGGGGGTAGAATTGTCCATAAAGAAAAGATATGTGAAAGCCGTGAAAAATGAAAATAAAGAAAAAAAAATATATATATATATATACGGCTAAAAAGAAATAAAAAGAAAAGTATATGGACTTTAATACCCCATACTTAGTGATTTTGGAGTTTGCTTTGAATTGAAGGCCCACTACAGAAAAATTTGGCCTTTGTCCATTTCACTAGATTCAAGGGAAGTTTACATTGAAGATTGGGCCCAACATGAAGACATTTGGCCCTCTTATATTACCACTATGGGGAAGTGACGTTTTTGCAATGCCTTGGTGGAATATTTCGAAATCTCTACATTCATATGAGCTCTACTAGGTTTTTAGGACACTTTGATAAATCCTTACCTTTCGTTTCTTTAAACCTTGAGCCTGAGCCCCATTACAACCCTTGAGAGAGGACCTTCTTGATCCTTAAGATGGGACAACCTTTGATGTGGAGATGAGTTACAAGAGTTGAACCTATGGCAGTCCATTCGTGCAAGTAGTTGGTATCCTTCATGAGATCTTAAAAGAAAAATATATGTGCTTTCGTTTATATATATGTGATACACTTTGTTTATCTTTCACATATACTTGAGTGAATAAGCTTTTAAGCATTGCCATGATCTGAGAGAAGAAAGAGTGGATATACCTTGTGAGGATATGAATCATACTTGTCTGAAGCATGCTGAGCTAAACCCCATCACCATTGTTACAACCAAGTCCTACTTGTGTATGTGTGGATTATATGTTTTAATTAACTCTCGAATGCTTAACATTGATTCTTGGTTGAGTGCTAATCTTGGTGTTGTGAAAGTATGAGATTTCTGAGACAATATGTTAAAGGGCAATAGAGGTCTTTGTGATGTCAACATCTTGGTCTTTGTCTTTGAATTTACTCTTTTATGTGTGACGTTTTTTTTTCTTTGTGTTTTGCTTTGTGTTTTACGTTTTTGGTTTCTTTGAGTCTTTGTGTTTTTGTTTCCATACTTAGTCATTTTTTTCGTTGGTTTCTTTGTTTTGTGTCATAGTCTTTTTGGTTTGTTAGTTTTTGATTTTGCTAAGGGACTAGCAAAAGCTAAGTGTGGGGGAATTTGATAGGAGCATTTTAATGTGGTATTTTAATAGTTAATTCCTCACATTTTGCTTAGTTAATTCCTTAACGAATCGATTTTTAATTCAATTTTTATTTTTAGGTACATTGGAGTAGATGATGATGAAATAAGTGTTAGGTCCATAAAATGATGGAGAAAAATGGAAATGCACTAAAAAGGTCAACTTTACACATTTTCCTACTCCGGCTAGGAGAAACCAAGCCAAGCAAGGAAGAAGGAGCGACCACCTGACCAAATGAACTTCAAATGAGCTGAAACCTTCCAGATCCATTCTAGACATCCTAAGAAACATTTCTTATGAAGAGTGCAAGAGCCAAAAAGAAGTGGAAGGCCTTCAAACAGTCAGCCCAAGTTTCTGCAGAAGCAAAACTGGAAAACTGGACCTGTAAGGAGTCCAGCAGAAATTCCGGCCCAAACACATGGAGATAAATTCTGAAAACTTTACAGAATGATCTACACTCATGATGGATCATTTCATATGAAGAAGTCACGGGCAAAATCTGAAGTCTTGGTGGAGAATTAATTGAAGGAAAAATGAGTAGAAAGTGACTCAAACCTAACAAATTCCATTAGTGTTTAAATATTCAAACCTAACAAATTCCATTAGTGTTTAAATATTCAAACCTAATAAATTCCATTAATGTTTAAATGCTCAAACCTAACATATCATCATTTGTTTAAATCCAAATAGTTTTGCTTGGTAGCCTATAAATAGAGGCTACAACAAAGAAGAAAGAACATTCCTTCATCCATTCCATCTTCTTTGTCTCTCCATTTCCTTTCCATTTTCCTTTCCATCCTCTAGTTTCAAGTTTAGTCATCTCCACGAGTTCAAGCAAGGCCAAAGAAGAAGAAGAGAAGCCGTGAGCACTTCCATCCATAGCCATCCTTGAAGCTTGCTTTCGAGTTTCAAGAATCCACAACGTGAATCATCCATCTCATCTTCATCCACGGTGTAATCCTATTCTCCTTTGTAACCTTTGCTTTGAATTTCGTTGGTTATGAACTAGTTGACATATATGTTTGAACAAAGTATTATTTCTGGAATTTTTATGATTAATTGAGAATTTTCAGATTCATATATTGTGATTCGAGAGTTGCTTATGTGGGTTTGTTTAATTAAATTTGCGTTATAGATAACTTTTGTATTTTAATCTTATGTGGTTGCAAACACTTAGGGTTTCGATATGAATGGTGCTAGGTTTAAGAACATGAAATCGACTTTTCGTTTTGTGTAAACTTGAATCAAAGTAGTAAAGGTTTTGTACAAAGATCGAATTTAATTAAAGAGAATTGCAATTAGGTGGACTTTTCCATACTAAGTTGTACACTTGAGTTGATAGCCTTTCTCTATGTGTAATGCGTTAAACATGACATGATTGACTAGCTTTCTAGGGTTTGATTGCATGTTTGATAGGATTAATCTAGGTGCTTTCGCTTAGGTTAATTAGCATTGAAAAGTAAAAAATGGGAATTCATTTGCTTTCGAATGTTTCACATGATCAACTCCTTTCTCATGACTTAGATGAACAATATTAGGGTTTGAATCAATTTTAATCATAAGTTTCGGTTTTGATCTTTGTTCCTTCATTCCATTCGTATTTTTATGTTTTTGCATTTTAATTGTTTTTGTTAACTTAGTTTCATTTTCGAAAAAACCAAAAACAAAATCCCCCCTTTTCGTGTAAAATGTTTATATTTTGTGAATACATTTGTGAATATTATACTTTGTTTTAATTTTAATTGTTTAATTGTTTGACAATGACAGGTGTACCCTCAATCCCCGGAATAGAACGATCCCTATTTGCTTATACTACTAACGATCTTTTCAGGGTTAAATTATGCGCTTGCTTTGAGCGTATCAGGTAGACGGAAGACGATTAATAAGATGAGAAGCACACAAAACAGCCTCTCCCCAAAGATACTTAGGCATGTTAGCACTAAGCAGAAGAGACCGAGCCATGTCCAGAAGATGACGATTTTTCCGTTCAGAAACCCCATTTTGCTCGGGAGTTTGTGGACATGAGGTTTGATGTATTATGCCATGCTGTTGGAAATAATCATGAAAAGAATGATTGACAAACTCACCCCCATTATCGGAACGAAAAACCTTAACATGAGCATCATATTGAGTACAGATAAGATTATGGAATGCTGTAAAAGCAGAGAAAACAGAATCTTTGGACTTAAGTAAAACAACCCAAGATAATCGAGTAAAGTCATCAATGAATAACACAAAATATCGCATTCCAGAAAGGGTAGAATGTTTAGAAGGACCCCACACATCTGAATGAACTAACTCAAAAGGCATAGTACTAGAATGAAAACTTGAAGGATAACTAGATCGATGACTCTTAGCCAAAGCACAGGTTTCACAATGTAGGCTAGACTCACTAACTCCCAAAAACAATGAAGGCATGGACTTCTTCATAACTCCAAAAGATGGATGACCCAACCGCCGGTGCCACAACCATAGTTCACTCAATCGGTCAGAATTCAATGTCAGGGCCAAAGGTGGTTCCGTTGCTTATGTTGGCTCTGCGTACATGCAATCCAAGTGAAACAGTCTTCCCCTCAGGTCTCCCTTGCCCATAATCACCCTGGTGCACAGATTCTGAAAAATAACATACATTGGGTAGAAAGTTACAGAACACTGATTTTGTGACCCCAACTGGGAGACTGGCAAAAGATGATGAGACAATGAAGGTACATAAAGCACATCATGCAATACAATGGATGGTGTAACCTGAACAGACCCAATACCTAAGACCGGAAAAGATGCACCATTCGCATTAGAAACATGGGATATAGAGGGGGATGACATAGACATAAAGAAGGACTTATCATAGGTCATATGGTCAGACGCACCAGAATCAATTATCCATGTATTACTACCAGTAAAGTCAGAAACATGTAAAGCAACACCAATTTTACCTCGAGTCTCCTTAGTCAAGGAAACATTACCCTTTGAAGGATCTTGTCCCTCAATGCTATAGAAGTCAGGTTCTGGCACCAATTGAATCGCAGCTTTGCCTCTTTGACCACCACCGCGTCCTCCACGACCTCCAGTATTATTGCCTCCTCTCCAACCAGAGTTGCTATAATTAAACCTTCGCAGCTTAGGGCATTGATTCTTGAAATGTCCAACTTCCTTGCAATAGTTGCAAGTCATTTGGTTATAACTCTGATTCTGCTGGTATCCCTGAGTCCGTGGTTGAAACTGGTTCTGAGATGGAACTAGGGTAGATTGGGATGTAGCATGGATTGCTAAACTAGAAATTTCAGTATGAAGATTCTGAGCAGCCGCCTTGTTACCTTCATCCCTTCGGATATAAGCAAAAGCTTGCTCCAACGTAGGTGGAGTTGTAATTGTTCAGAATGTCACAGATAACTCAAGTTTTGGTGTCAAACTTGATGGTACCAATTATCAGTTATGGCAGAGACTCATGAAGATCCATATTCAGGGGATTGGAAAGTGGAGTTATGTTACCGGTAGTGCAGCAAGACCCATTGCCGGTACAAAAGCTGATGAATGGGATACGGCAAATAATAATGTGATGGGAATTCTTCTCAAAGCTATGACTCCGGAGGTGATGAGGTTATTTGCTAACTATGATTCTCCCAAAGCAATTTGGGATTCTGTTGCTGCTACATATTATGATGGGAGTGATTTTGCTCGCGTTCATGAATTGAATGTCAAAGCTTTCAAAATAACTCAGAGTGGACAACCTGTTGCATCCTTTTATGCAAATTTGAAGACAATTTGGCAGGAGCTTGATCAAAGGAACCCTAATCCTATGACTTGTGAAGCCGATATTAATTCCTATCAGAATGAGCAGGATAAGATGCGTGTCCATATTTTTCTTGCTGGCCTGGACCCTCACTTTGAAGGGGCAAAGAATGAGTTATTGCGTCTTACAACTCCACCTACAATCAAGGCCAAATAAGGGGACCACCAATCAACAATCACGAACTAGATGGATAGCTTAATTTTCAAAAAAGGACAAGGACCACCAATCGCAAATCACTCGAACCAAAGGAGCCAGCAAACAAATCCACAAAAGGCTGAGAGACAAAAGAGCAAACAAGTTTTTCTCGCAGCGGAAACCGAATAGCACACCCGAGTCCGAATGGATCTCGGCTTTGATACCAAGTCAGAAGGAACCAAGAAACAAAGGGATTTTAGGGTTTTCTGATAATCTTATATTACTCTTCTCCAAGAATGGAGTATATATACAAGATACAACGTGTCCATGTCCAATTAGGAAACAAACAGAACAGAATATTCCTAATAATATACAAGATATACAACCCTAATAATACACGGTATACTTCATGCCAACAGTAATATGGTCGGTTGCACCGCTGTCAATGATCCAATTACGAGAAACGACTTTAGACAAACTTGGTTTGGTCACGACATTAGCTTTGGAACTTGGGCTGACATTTGAATTGGGCTTCAAAGTCGGATTACCAAGAGCAGCCATAAACTGTTTAAACTGGGCTTCAGTGAGAGTCACCGTCGGCCCAGTATCATCTTCAACTGCTTCACTAACCTGATGCGCTGAAGGCATTGCAACTCTTGATTGTTTTGAAAAACCGGTGCCCTATTTTGCTCTAGGGTGACGTGGGGGATACCCAATCAATTGATAGCAAGTCTGTACCCAGTGGCCCTGATCTCCACAATAAGTACAATGCGGTCTTCCCCTGCCGAATCCTTGACGCCGTTCTGTGTCAACTCGGCCTCCTTCCTGAGATGTAGAATTACGATCTGGACGTTGGTTTTGGCGATCAGTCCTCTCAAAACGTCCCCCTCTTCCTGAATGGTAATTGGGTCTTCCTGGATTGCGCACGGCCATTGCGGCGCTTGAAGATTCTGCAGTGGGATGAGAAGCACAAAGGGAACGTTGCTTCTCATCCTGAGCAACCGCTGCATATGCTTTACGAATTGTTGGTAAAGGAATCATCAGAAGAATTTGTCCGCGAACGGAACTGTAAGTATCATTCAGCCCCATCAAAAATTGCATGAGTCTTTGTTGTTCTGCCTGTGGTCCACGAGAAATCTCGGAATAGGTAGCTAGTTCATCCCATAGGCTCTTCAATTTTGTATAGTAGGCTGAGACTGATAGCTGTTCTTGTCAGAGACAGGCGATCTCTCGCTGAATTTCAAAGATTCGTGGGGCATTACCTTGAGAGAAGCGCTCACGAAGGTCTTCCCATACTTCGTGAGCGGTAGGATAGTAGATGACATTGTCACTGCTTTCTGGATCAACTGTGTTAATGATCCATGAGTGAACCATATCATTGCAACGCGACCAAGCAGCACAGTCTTCTGGATCGGTTTCTTCTGAGGGAGCTGTTATTGTACCATTCACAAAACCCAGCTTGTTCTTGGAATTCAGAGCTAGAGTCATAGCCCTCTTCCATCCTACACAATTGTCTCCATTCAGGGGTTTAGAGACTAGGACCAGCCCTGGATGATCTGAATGATGGGTGTAATAAGGATTAGAAAGGTCAGATTTTGACATTTCGGATGTAGGAGGTTTGAAGGAATCGGCATGTGATTTGCCATGGTCTTTTGATGGTGGAACGTCGTCTTTGCCCATGTTGGAACGGTAAGAGACTAAAGAGAAGCTACACGAGAAGATAGAGTGCAGCAAGAAAGAAGAAGAGTCAGGATCTAGTCCTGCTTTGATACCATGAAAGAAGGAGAAACTGACAGGCTGAAGTTATGATTTCATTAACATAGAATCGTATCTTTATACAAGTGTGATTACAATTTGTTCCTACAAGTCAGGAATCTGTTTGCTATCTAAAATAGATAAATCAATCTGCAATAATATGGGAGATATGGCTGATTACTTTCCTTACAGGACGACATTGTCAATTAAGCAAAGATAGAGTGAGAGCTTGGGATGTGTTTGTATTCAATTTTGCTCTCCTACCACATATTTATAGCTGCTGTAACTTTGTAAAACAAGCAAACCAAAATACCAAAAAAAGACTAGGAATGAGTTAACATCCAAAAAGATTGGGACAGAATATATGTTGTTTGACTGAACTAGGAAAAAATTAGGTAGAACCCTCAGTGGTATTGGGAATCGTAGTAAATCTTCCTTGTATGAATAGGAATGGTGAGGACATCATAATAAGGGGACTATTACATGCACTTATTAACACAAAAATTTTCAGTGAGCTTCACATTAAAATGGAAGTTCTATCGGTTTCAGAAATTCTATAATGTGATCAGGAGATAATTTTTCTCTAATTCAATGTATTGATTCCACAGTCCTGGAGCTTAATTTAGTCCTGACTATTATTGATTCTTTGGCTACTCTTTGCTTCAAACATTTTAAATCTTCTTTTATCTAAAGGACATAGATATATAATCGGGATTTGTGGCCTTTTAAATCTCAATTCTCAAGTTTGAATTCATCATTTTGTTTAGGCCAAGACAAGAAATCTAAGATGATGCATTGCGAAACTGGAACTGCGAAACATCGTAAGTACACAATAGTGTTGAAATCTTTAGTATCAGCACTTGGTGTTGTCACTGTTGGCTGATCGAGATGGTGGTTTGATGTAACATTTAGACTTTAGTCGTCAGCTTGTGTGTTTTTTGATTCTAATGCAGTTATTCCAAACAATATAAATTATTAAAATGGTAGAAGGATTTAGGATATATAGCAACTCCATAAATTAATCAGGCTTTTATACACAGGCGGCTAAGCCTGCCCAAAACAGAAAAATCCGGCCGATACCCAACCGGATGTTCACAAAGATTTCTTAAAGCCGGCCTGTAACGGCAAAGGCATAACAGATCTAAATTTCACCATAAATGTGGTTCTACTTCTGCAGTGTCTACAAACCATCACCAAGCTAGCATGGCCTAAACCACACAGAGTTGATTCTATAGAATACCGAGACTTGCATACAGAGCAAAATTGGCTATGGCTATGTCAAAAAAATGTGTGCATGTTCCTCATGTGGCTCCTCTGCTATGTCTTTGATGATGAGGACATCTCTGCTGAGAGCAGACAACTAGGCAATAATGCCAGTAAGTAATTCTATAAGACCAGAACTAGCTGATAATCAAAATCATGGACTATAAACATATACTGTTTTATATATGTTTAAATTTACAAATTGCATGCTTTGGTGGTGTAGATGGGAATGGCAAGCCAGAGTGCAACAACTCTTTACGGGATAAAACCTACAAATCAATGCAGTGGTATCATGGAGGCATTCGATCCGAGTGCTGCTGAATTCCGCAATCAATCCTAATCTCAACTGCAACGCTATCTTCGTCGATGGATCTGTGTAGATGGGAGTGCAAACTAGTTAGCTGGCTAGGATTAACATTCTTTGCCACTTTGATTTTGGTTATTTTGATACATTGTTCTTGGTCCTGTATGGAATAGAATGATTGACGCTTGAATCAAATCTCTCTAGCTAGTACCAAAGCTAGTCTGATGATCCAGATTCATCACAATTTTAGCCAAAACCAAGTTAAAAACCTACATTCATTACAATCTTAAACAACACAGAAACTTAAAAAGGGCAGGTACATACCTATTAGCTCATACAAGTTCAAAACAGTCAGCTCTGGCATATACCAGTGGCCTTCACTTCTGCCTCGGATGTGACCTCAATTTGAGGAGTTCCTAAGTTCACCGTGCCCGGTGCCGGTGCGTCATGCTGAGCTAGTTTGACTGTATCATCCAAAAATTTCTCACCGAGTTGCTCTATAGTGTTGATTATCAATGAACAAGTGATCGACATTTCCTCGTTTAGTACGAGGTAGGAAGGAATTAGTAGTGTGTCATGTCTCAATTCGGGAAGTATAGTTCGAGCCGATATTGATGTTTTTGAGATGTGATCTCAGCCTCTGTTCTCTATTTACCTGACAGAGTTCGACAACCTTTTTAGTCATAGTCCGTGAGAAGAAATCATAACTTGTGAATTCTTTGGGTTAATAATTTTAAATTTAGGCATTTGTTAGCTTGGGCTGCGATATTCCATGAGGATAATGGAAACCCCAAAAAGAAATAAAATGGTCGAGTAAACAGGAGCAAATTTTTCTTGTGGAAATATTAGTTTAGTTCCATTCCAAATGTAACAAATTGCATCAGGTACTGCAAATCCATACAAACAAGAAACAACCATAGATGTAAAAGGAAAAAAACACTGAAAGATGATCATGAAGATATATTTGTTATAAGTTTGGCATGTATTCAAAGATTGATTTGCCAAACCTCTTGCAAGTAAAACGATAAGTGCCAAGGTCAAAACATACACAACTTGGTACTTCATGGTAACAATACTTGCAAACTGACAGGCAACTGAATAGATGTCCGCAAAGATTGCAAATGAATGAGCAACACAGCCAAATCACCTAGAAGGTGGATAACCAGGTGGAGGGTATCCAGCTGGAGGATAGCCTTGAGCCTGAGGAGGAGGTGGATACCCATAGGGTTGCCCGTATACTGGTTGAGGAGGATATCCGACATTGGGAGGAATTTGTTGATCAATGCGAGACATCTGCTGAAACTGAGGTACTGCCATTGGTTGGGGTCCAAACATGCCATCACGCTTATCCATTTCAATCTTGTGTTGTGTCTGCATACATGCACACACACTGCACAAGAAATCAAATGTAAGATCACTAACTTGCAGTCCACCTTGGTGGAGAAAGATCAATGGGAAAAAGAGAACAACTCACCTGCAGTACACCACGTCAGCCAAACAGTTCAATAACTGAGACGCCTCTGAGATTTCTTCACTTCCAACTAGCATTGCAACTATGGAGAAAATACATGCAACTTGTTGTAGGCAGACCATGAAACCCTGATAACAAGAGGAATCATGACTAAAAGTTAAAAGTCAGCATTACTTTACATTAACTTGCAAAAATAATAGATCTGCTGAGTGAGAGTTGCTCAGGGTCTCCGCTAAATGAGAGTTGCATTGTGTGTGGAAATGGGTGACCCTGTGTGTGAGTGTGAGCATACGGGTGCTTGCGTGTGTTATGTGCACAAGCGAAAAACATGATAGAGAGGTACAATGATGCAATTATCACACTGCGTGGTCTGAATATTAAATTCATCTTGCAACAGAAAGCGAGTTGAAGCCACGGAATTCCCAAAGCACAAAAACACCTGAAACATCAAACATAGAAAGGAAATTAAAATCTAAAGAAGGAGAAGCTCTCTGCAGCTGCAAATCCAAGTTACAAGATACTGAAGTATCAAATAAACTTTTACTGAACATAATTTCAAATCATTCTCAGTTATTACATAGGGAAGAGTGCTAATCATGTTTTGCATCATTGCCGGGGGCTGTAAACTTATGGCTAAGATTGTTCAGGGAAGCATGAGTACCATAGGTAATGATAGAGAGGTGTAATTGTTGGACATTGGCTTTAGTGGAGGAGAGGACCTATAGGAATTGCTAGTTCAGTTATCTGGATGGAGAGAAATGGACGAATTTTTTAGGATTACAGGGGACAGATGCGGTGAAGCTGTGTGATAATGTTATCCTAGTCATCTCTTTGGGCTTCTATCACGGTCATTAGGGATGTTCATCTATCTGCTATTTTGTTAGATTGTTAGGTGGCTGTCAGAAGGTTTTTCTTCTTTCTATGGTGAAGATTATTACTCCCTCAAATTCACCTTACTAAAGCAAATTTTGACCCTCAAGTACTCCTCGTGAAGAAGTGATATGATTGCCCATTGGAAACTCCATGAAGGGATAGAGCCAGGTCAAATCTAGCAAATTTGATGATATTTAGGACTGATGGCATTGAGATAGCAAATGGATTGGTTTCTCTGTACTGCATTTAATAAATGCACCTATATTCTGCTAATTAGAAACAACAGATCCCCTTTCCTTGTTATGTTTCTGATCTCAGCACTAGTTGCTATCCTCAGTGCTTCAAGAAACTATTGTGTAGACAGTATAGGTTCTGTCGTGCAATAACAACAGCTTGCTTAGATTAGCTTATTAATTTTTTAACTTTAATCCCAGTCAGTCTGATTTTGAGATGTCATTAAGAGTTAGTCTAAAGTAGATGAAAAAAGTATTAAGAGATATGTACTTCGAAAAAAAACTCGATGTCTTTTAAATTTCTTTAAACTGTAAAGGTCATCTGTAGTTACTAGCTGACTAGATGTCAATGTGACCACTCTCTATCAAAGGCATGACACAAAGACGCTTTGAGAAAATTGTAAAATCTACTAGACTGAACTAAAAGTATTACGACCCTAAATACATGATAAAGTCAAATGTGTAAGGAGACTACATACTAGGTAAGAACCATCTTAAATTAAGTTGAATATACCTCAGTGGCCAGGCAAAATTCAGGGCATTTACTTTCCCCACATCTACCACTGCAGGGCATATAACCAGCACAGCATACATATCTACAACAAACAAATGGACAATAATCAGAACAAAGGCTAAGCTTACTTCATTCTAGAGTTCCAAGGAAGTGAAAGGTACATATTACCTTGACATGTCATTGTAAAGAGCTCTTTTCCGGAGCAAGTATGATGCACACGGTGCACTACAAGGAAACAAAAGTACAACGCGCTATAATTGTAGCCAAAATTCATCATTGCAACCCATAAATAGTGAGAAATGAAAATTGCAAGCCAACAATTAAGAACCAAAATAAATACAAAAAAAAAAAAAAAAAAGGAGACTGCCAAGGTTGAAGCACAAAGGGTGGTGTTCAGAAGACAATGCATGAGTACATTTGATTAATTAATTTCATATGATGGGATGACAGAAATTTGCTCACCAGATATGCACCACAATTCACAAGACAATACCAATATTTACACTAAACCAAAAGGTATACGATAGAATCCGCTTTCATTAGATATGACGAGAAATAATGTAATTGGGTCACTACACATGTCCTACTACATGTTAATCAGTATTCCTCAAATGCTGATCTCATATGAAACAATGTCCTTGTAGATGAACTGGGACACGCAATATAGTATACCCAGTCTTATGACTCTTATCACATAGAACCCCCTAATGATTTTGTTTTGTTTATTCTTAACGAGTAGAATCATTTGAGAGTAACAGCTCCCAAATGACACTGAGAAATCCAATAAGCAAGAGACTTGAAACACTTGACAGGTCAAAGAAACCATTTCGTGACACAGTGGGCAGATAAATATCCAATTTAGAATGAAAACTGAATTCGCTGTTTCTTCAATTACAAATTTCCAATGAAGCTTTACATCCTATAGCCTAATTAAGATTTGCACTACATTTCCATGAAGTACTCCGCGATTTTGAGGCCAATTAAGTTCTTATCAACATGAAAAAAGAAAAAAAGGGAAGTCAACGAAGGTAAGAGCAAGTCAACGGAAGACGATAAACAACAAAGAATGGTGAAAGCTAATTCAGATCTAACAGGAAGCGAAGCAAAGAATCGAACAATAATCAAAGAAGAAGTAATCGAAGCGGATCAAGATCGCTCACCAAAAAAACGAGAAGCAGCAATCTGCAGCAAACATGCAAAGCGTATCAGACACATAATCTCCTCAGATGTAAATTCGAGTTGGAAAGAGAGAGAGAGAGAGAAAGAGAATTACAGCGAGTATCGGCCTGAATGGTTCCCATGAGGTCAGAGTGCCAGAGATTGCGGTAATTCTGGCGGACCTGCATCTTCTCCATGTTCGCCTGAGACGCCGCCATGGCCGCCGAGATCCGAGCTCAGAGAGAGAGAGAGAGAGAGCGACCAAAAACGAATAGAGAAAAGTACTGGAGAGACTTTAAGAGAAAATTTTGAAATGCTTATCAGGGAAGGAAGACTTTGAATGTTATAATAATAAATACAAAGGAAGTTACAAGGAAGAGTGGGCCGGCTTTTTTTTTCATTCCCTATTATTTAAGGAAGGAAATGTTTCTTGTCAAAAAAAAAAAAAGGAAGGAAATGTTGCGCGTAATAAATTTCTTTTCCGCGTCGGAAAATCGAAAAGGTCAATTTTTCCGATGAAGCCGATGTTTTGTTTCTAGATAATGGGCCAAGCTGGCAGCTCCTTTTTCATTACGGGTCGGGTTGGGGACGGGTGGGTGTTAAAAGAAAACAAAAGACAAGTTGGACTTTTATGAATAATAATAAGAAGATTTGTGGAAAGTTCTTATACGTGGATGGTAGGGCGGATCAATGAAAGTACATGTAATGTTGCATTATAACTATATTTTATGAGAGTAGAGGTAATACGGGTATTCGAAGCGCAGTGGTTCAGGGATGAGTTGGCTTAGATCTCTAGTTCGAGTACATGGCCTCTTCAGCTCTGTCCCTGAGAGAGAAATTCTCTAGTACAAGCTGTCATGTGGGTAATTTCACTTGATTTCGTGAAGAAATGTAATGATTAATTGAATTATGATAATATTTGCTTTATGGGAGTACCGACAAAACAGGAGAGAACTAGGGTTGGAGAGAGTTAACAAAATTTGTGCTAGACATGAGGCTGCGGTGGTGGCCTGTCGGTGGGTCACTTGATGATAAGGATGAGGAGTACTATGGCGGCGACTATTTTCTTTTGGTTAGAGCAAGTCCACCGGTCTCTACTTGACCGGGCACCAGCTCAGAATTGATGATGTGTTGCCCAGCTGAAGGAATTTTCATCTTCCACTGATGGATTCTTCACCAGCCAAAACTTGGCTTTGCATGACCAAGGCGAAACAAAAGGGCAGGGCCCTGACTAAACTCCTGACCAGTCAAGCAAACGCTCCAGCTCGGCCCGCCCCCCACGTGGCTGACGTCAGCCACTGACTCCATCTTACCAGACGCGCTGGAGAAGAGAGTGGACTGCACGAAAGAAGCAGGAGCCGCCTTTCCGCGTGGGGGTCACAATTTTGTCCTGTAGTGCCAGACAGGGACGAATGGTACTGCGCCACGTGTCCAGCAGCCGTTGTATGAGGAGAAATTTGATTCCAACGGTCCTTTAAGCTGTATGAAAACAGTTAAAATCGATGAACAGTTTTGATCGGTCAAGAAAAAAAAAGATGGAAACCCATGTCCAGTAGCAGTGAATAGTAACTTGACTGGTCGAATTCTTGACTTCTCGACTTTGCCTTTTCTTGACTACGGGTGAACTTGCTCTTAGAGTCTTGTTTTTAGTTAGGTTGTTGTTTAGGTTACTTTGGTCAATAGTTGGTCCCTACTTGTTTGAGCTAAGGTTGGGTCAAATTGATGTGCTATGGATGTGGTGTCTTTCTTGGGGATGAGTTCGTTTATTTTTGGTTTTATCTTATGGTCAATGTGCTAACAAGCGATCCTTGCACGTGGTTTGGTTTCATTGGGACGCGGTGTGGAAGAGGGTGTTGGTTTTTCTGGTGGTTGTCTATGAGGTGTTATCGAGTTTCTCGGGATTATATGTAGCCTGTGAGGTTCGGCGATATAGTTGGTTAGTGGTTTGGCTCTTTTGGCTCATGGATGTAATTCTTGATGACAGGCCCGTAACTAGTTCGGTTTTTAAGAAGGAGAGTGAGGAGTTCATGTCCACTACCATTCATTCTCATATTATGTAATCTTGGTTATTTTCAATAAAGGATTCTTATTTTCAAAAAAAAAATTTGAATTATGATAAAAACTCTAGTAAGACTGTTGCACCACAAATTGTATGTTAGACCGATAAAAATTTAGCATGCAATATTTATTATTTTATTTATCGAAAACGTCCATACTCTTATAAGACGAAATACTCAAAACACCCACCCGTTGGAATTTTAGCTCACCCAAAACTTCTTTACTAGTTCCACCCCTTATTTTTTCCGTATGAAATGCTTATATTCAGACCTCCATAGCTTCATATTTAGTAAGTGGACAGCAGCTTCCATTAGTCTATCCCTCATGAGCAGATCGCTCAATTGATCTCCCATGGTATTTGTCTCATGAATTTGTGTTTGTTTAACCTGGGCCAATTACAATATACATGAGTCATGAATCTTCCAAGAGCCAGAGGATGGATTGAAATTTCATTCAAAACTGCACTCCTGGAAGCCACCATCTTTGATTCAATATTTCAAGTTTTCAACTATGAAAAAGTTTGAAGATTCACCAATTCCTAAACTTCTTTGAAAATCCATAACCCAAAAAGATAGGTTTCTTGATTTCAACGAAGAGAAAGAGTTTCTACTGCAGAATTTAATCACCCAAAGGGAATTCAAGGTTCTCTCCTAATCATTATGTTCCTATGCAGATATAAATGAATCCCCCAAACTTTTTCAAATTTAAACAAGATGGAGAAGAATACTAGTGAAAAAAGAGCCTAGTCTTGTTCCAATTTCATCAACTGAAGACTCTACTATTAAAAGTTTTCTAAAGAAGCTAATAATGTTAATTTGTTATAGCAATTGATCAAGACCTAGTACTCTTTCACGTTGACTTCTAGAAAACACACAAAAACTAAAGGAGGTCTCCATAGAAGCACCTATAATGCTTACACAAACATAATTACCAGCTATCATTATTATATTGTAAGATATAGTCTTTTAACTTTTGATTACTAGTTTAGCTCAATATTAAAATTTAGATATAACATAGAGTAATGATATAAGAATGCAAGTGAAAGACTAACAAGTCGATAAACGTCTAAAATTACGTTTATGTGATTTCTTTTGCTAGCTAACATTTTTTTTGATGACATTGCTAGCTAACATTTGATTAGTCATGGTTAAGGATCACATCGGCTTGAACATTAGAAATCAACGATCTGGTGGGATTTCTATGCATGATATCTGATGAACAAAACTAGGCTGCACGAAATACCTCTCCAAATTCCCTTCTCTCAAAATTTTCTGTATGAATCTGGATCCAGGCAGATCTAAAAAAAAAAAAATGAGGTTAGTCCTTTTCAAGGGGGATTAAAATGTTCTCTAGTAAAGTGATGAAAGAGCATCATCAAATGCCGATCGGTGTTATGAAAAAAGTGTTGGAAGGGTCAAGAGGTCTGTGCAGCCTGCGGGCTCAAGTGTAATGGATGAAGGTCTTTTCGTATATTGGGCTTAAGTCTCAGAGTTGGTAATACATGGGAACTGAGGCCCTAAACACATGAAAAGTGCAAAATCCAACTATTATGGAAGAAAGTTTTCTGTCTTCCACAATTGCATAAAACACGTAGCTAGACTTGCTGTACAAACCCTATAGATCCGACCGTCTTATTGAAGACCTTCTCATACTCATGACTCATGACGAGTTCTAGATTAAGTCATGAAATCCTTGGATTAGGTTATCGATCTAAAAGTGACATTATAACCCTCCAATTGGATTTGCTTATCTGATTGATGTTTACTCTAAAAATGACATTCTTGTTTACATATGTGTGCAAGGATGAGGATTGCAAACACACTTTTATTGGTCAATCTTATTTTGAAATATTCAATTTTGATTCATTTGTATAACACACGAGCTAAGAATCATCCTATTTTTCAAAAAGTTTAAAAATAAAATAAAAATAGAATAAAATACGTCATCGCTAAAGTTGGGCTATTGAACGTGTTTGACTTTTTTTCTATATAGATATTGATGACATATTTTCAAGTCTAATCCTAACATAACGCCTCAATTGGACATTCCCTAGACGATCGATGTTTGCTTGAAGAGATTCTTTTGTACTTGTCCGGGCGAAAATGAGAATGTTATCTGATTCTTAGTGGTCAGTATTATTTTAAGAGATTCTTATCATATTATGCACTTATTCACTTAATAGAATTTCACAATATACGAGATGAGACAACATGCGAACCTAATTTATTAAAAACTAAAACAAAGACATAAGAGCCAAAAACAGGTTTTTTGATGCTATATGGATATTGATGATATCCTCTCAAGTCTAAACCTAACATTATAACGCCTCAACTGAACATTATGTAAATGGTTGATGTCCACTAGAAGAGATTATTTTGCACTCGCCAAAGCGAAAATGAGAATGTCAAACTAACTCTTAGTGGTCAATATTATTTAAAAAAAATTAATGTTTTATTATGCATTTATTCACTTGATAGAATTTCACAATGCACCGGATGAGACAACATACGAACTCAATTTATTAAAAACTAAAATAAAAGACATAAGCGTCAAAAACTAGCTTTTTGACACCAAACTTTCTTGCTATATAGATATTGATGATATCCTTTCAAGTCTAAACCTAACATTATAACGCCTCAATTGGGTATTCTCTAAACGGTTAACGTCCGCTAGAAGAGTTTATTTTGCACCTATCAGTGCGAAAACTAGAATGTCAAACTGACTCTTAGTGGTCAATATTATTTCAAGAGATTCATGTCTTATTATGCACTCATTCACTTGATAAAATTTCACAATACACGAGATGAGATAATATGCGAATTCTAATTTATTAAAAACTAAAACAAAAGACAAAAAGCGCCTCCAAAACATGCTTCTTGACGCTGAATTTTTTTGCTATTTTCTATAGAAATTAATGATATTTTATTTCAAATTATATATTCGGACTTCGTTGAATGCATCTAATCATGACATTGTAATGCCTCAATTGGTCTCTCTTTAGTGTCAATGATACTCGAAGAGATTCGCATTTACTCGTTTGCGACAAGGAAATAAGGAAATATGATAGACATTACCTTCATTTCATTGCTCATGTTGCTGACTTGCTATGCGAAGTTATCATTCAGATTTTAAGAATGAATTGATCATTTCTTCTCATGATTGATTACTTCTTAAATCTCAAAAATTATCCTAAGAATGAATTGATCATTCCTTCCCATGATTGATCGCTTCTTAAATCTCTATCCTAAGAATGAATCGATCATTTCTTCCCATTGGTTCCATAATTACAGGGCTGAATTTACTCATCAGCGTTTCACCATGGACTTGAAATCACTCATGCAATCATATCCATTTTTCCAACTCTTCTTGGGCACAAATTATGGTTGATTAGCTTATAATTAGTGTATTTTTCAACTAAATTCTGACTTGAGTACCTGGAACAGAGTTTCATGCTATTAGTGGGGGTTGATTAATCTCTTCAATATACCCTAATCAAATTGACATAGACTTTCCAAAGAACCATTGACATGGACTTTCCAAAGAAGGTCTTATCAAATAAAAAAGTTAAAAAGGCATAAGATTTACAGAAGATGGAATATTTTGGCCAAACAATGAACCGTGCAAGAAGCTGGGTGGTGTTATTCAAATTATTTGTGGAGCATTTGCAATATATCAAAATTGAGGGGCAGATGTGCAAAGCACAATCCTTTATAGTTTATATAGCATAGCAGAACTGCAGAAGTGGACTAGCTGGTCTCTTCCTGTGTTGTTTGAAAATCTCTTTTGTGTGAGAGAGAGACGAGAAATGGCTTTCTTTGTCTTGTTGCTCAGTAGTTCCAGAGGCCCTGTCTAAATTTGTCAGTGTTCTTTGTCCGCTTCACAACAGAAGACGCACAAATACAAAAGCAGAACACTTCATTCTACAACACTTCCTAACTTTCCTGGTCTGTTTCCTTTTGGGGTTCCAATTTCAGATAATAGAGAAAGCAATTTGGGTCTGCAATGTCTTCTGATCTCTTTGTTGACGATGCCTCCTTGTACCGCCATTCCTATGAAACAGACCTCTTGTCTGACCCCTTCTCTCCTTTCTCAGACTCAGCTCTTGACATCCTTCAAGCAATCTCTGACCACCGAAACGTACAAAACCCAGTTGAGGATCAGCCTCATTCTTTTGAGCAAAGCTCCCCAAATCCTGTTTCTTCTTCACCCCCAAGTTATCAATCGGGAAGTTTGAGCCTTTACCAAGCAACCCATCTGGGCCCTCTTGAAAATGGTCCCAGTTTGGGAGATGCCTTGGGAAATTTCTCAGCTTTGGACATTTTAGGGGAGGTGAAAACTGAGCAATGTCATGTGGGTTTTGACCAGAATGCTCATAATTACAACACCCAACACGCTTTTTCTCCTCACAGTTACAGTGGTGGTGCTGAAAATGTGGCCAAATTTATGCAGAGGAGCTATAGCAGCAACTCCTTTGACGGAAAGCCTGGCTTTGTTTTCCAACCTCGCTTCGATTCTCTCATGGAATCCCCAAATTTTCAGAACCAAGCAGCCTCCTTGAGCTCACCTGAGAGCAGCTACTTGACAAGTCAAATGAGAAGGGTTTCCAGCACTGGAGATTTACAAGTCAGTCTCACAATTCACAATTTTACTTCTCTCCTCTGTGTTTACTCTGTTTCGTTTCACCAAATACTAACAACATCCACTGTTTCGTTTTTCAGAATTTCAAAACTGCTCGTAATCCTCGAGAGAGCTCGGCCATGGAGGAAGCTGGGAGCTTCAAGATGGGGAAGTACAGTGCAGAGGAGAGAAAAGAGAGGATTTCAAAGTACAGAGCTAAGAGATCACAGAGAAACTTCAACAAGACTATCAAGGTATGCTTTTTTCCAAGAACTGATTTTTCCTCAGTAACCAAAAACCCCATTTTTTTTTTTTCATCATAGTTTTATTACGTGTTGGATTCTGAAAGTGGGTGATTATTTTCTGTATACTTGGATAGTATGCATGCCGAAAGACACTAGCAGACAACCGTCCACGCATACGTGGAAGATTTGCGCGAAATGATGAAACTGGTGAGATCCTCAAACCTGCATGTTCAACCAGAGAAGAGGACGAAGATGATCTCTGGGTAATTTAATTTGGCTTCTCCACATTTCAGTAATTCTCTCACGTTTCATCAACCTTATAATGTAACGTACGAAACGGTTATGTTGCGAAACTGTCAATTTGACTTGACCAGAATACATATGATAATTAATTTAGATCGACAGTTTCAGAACATAATATATTGGACTGTCAGCATAAAATATTTCTTTATTGATCTTTTATACTCTATGGCCGACAGTACAATAAATCATCACGTCATTCACGTGAACTCTCTAGTCAAGTCAAATTGACAGTTTCACCACATAACATATTGTACTGTCGGCCATATATAGTATTTCTTCATCAATCTTTTAAATTATAGCTTAACTTTTGGTGCTGTTTTTGCAGATTGAAGGGTTGAATGTAGAAGAGGAATTAGGGGATGGGACAGTAAGAGGAGGACAGCAGTGTATGAACAACAACTTTGGACCTCCGCAGTTCCAGTACTATGGCTATTATCATTGAGCAATTACTAGAAAAGCTTTTCCAGAAAGGATGAGCTTCCTTTTAGGATAGTATTATTAGTTCCGGAGCACAACATGACTAAGAAGCCTTTCTGGGTAAAGCAGAGAGAATCAAAGGGTTTCCTTTTGTTTTCCTTTTATGTTTAATGAAATAAGGCACCTACTGTTGAGCTTAAAGCTACAGTAGGGTAGTTCAGTAGTTGTAGCTGGTAGAAGTTAGTCACTAATAGGGTTTTCTCTTAACTAGTTCTGACCTCCTCTGTATATGTAGTCAATAATAAGAAAATGTTATATTCAAAATCAAAATGGTTGTTCTTCAAGTTGCTATCATACAGTCATATGTATGAACAATCAAAGCATCAACAATTATTTTAGCTCCGCGAAAAATATAAGGCAATTCTATTTGTGATTTGACGTTGTCCTCGAGTGCTTATAATCTATTACTCAATCATTCAAACGAGTACTCATTTCTTTCCCCATACCATTTTTGGCATGTTGGTGGAGACAATTTTTATGAATCTTATAATCCAAATTACCCTAAAGTTCCTACTAATCGGCTAGGATTTCACTGTTTGAGACCACATGGCATAGATGCCTTTTGCCTTTATCCTCAAGAAATTGTCTAAATTAAACAGTCGAGGAAAAGGAGTCTAAATAGCTCTAAAGGTGAATTTTTTTTTTTTTTCCTTTTCATATTCCAGTTCAATTTTACTGGCAGATCTAACAAATTGCTCTTCTATAGAAGAACAGCTCCAGTTCTGCAGCGATTCGTAGCCATGAAATTTGATCCTGTCAAGTTTGAACCAATATTGTACATCAAACTCAACATGTTTCAATAAAACATAGTGGACTTCTAATTCATGTTTACATTAAACCCTAAAAGGCTATTCCTTTATAAAGTGGCTTTTAGTAACATTCTATAAACGCTATATGACTTAATTTGATTGCATGTTGGAAGCAATAGGCTTAGGTTGATAATTATATTGACAACTTGGTCCATATATAACGAATAAGAAAGATGCCTATATATATTCACCTTCATAATGTTCTTAACCCCTACATGCCAATTTACAATTGTCTTCCTGCTGGTAGACTAGTAGAGCACATAATAACCTCGAAGAAATATATAGTAGCCCACCTCAAATGGTCAAATTTTGCACTTGATGTTGCACTGAGTTAATGGTACTGACTTTCTATTATTAATTTACCTCTTTCGGCTGTTGGTAGAATCTTATGGACAACAACATGCTATTCAGATAAAAATATTTAAATTTTTTATTGATCTCTTTAAAAGTAATATTATAAATTTTACATTTATGAGTCTTATACAGTTATATACTATATTAAAAAAGCAAATCTTGGCTCCTTAGTTATTTTGGAATTAGCTTTTTATCTATGTTAGCTGCTGCACCAGACTCCTAAGTGTCTCTCCATTATAACTTTTAGTTATCTCACTCCTAAATGTAGAGAGCAAGATGAGGCTTTCTATTATTTTTGTTAATTTAAAATATTTACTTTTTTAATTATTTAAATTATATTATTATAAATTTAAAACTAGCTAAAATAAAAATAACTTATGATAGTCAAAATAACTTTGTAACTACTTTGGCAAAATGTAACTAGACAAGGATGTTGATTTCTTAATTAGTCTTGTTCTATTATAGGTAATTAGAGTAGGACTTTCATATTCCAATCAAAGATCCAGTCAAAAGAATTTCCCAGTACTATATTAATTAATTTGTCGTTTATGTTTCAACCCTTTTTAGTGTAGTCAAGTCATTAACCACTAAGACATATGCAAAAATTACTTTCAGGTGTTTTTGTAGAGTGAAGCAGGCACAGCTCTTCTGCAGAGTCCAGCAAATCATCACCCACAAACTATTTTACAATTTACACAATATAAAATTCTCCCCTATCGGTAGGAAGAGAATAAAATGATGTTGAATCCTCCCTTCTAATTGGGTAATGGCACTTCTCTGATTGATATAGTTAAATATGCTAATCTTATATAGTGATCATTCTGAATTTGGATTGAAATGTGGTAGAAGGCTAAAAATAAATTGGAATTAAAGAATCTATTAGTGTGAATGGTACTAGCAGTCGGACCTATATATGTAAAAGCAAAGTTTGTAAGAGCAACTCCAACAGTTTTCCTATAATTTCTGTATTATAGGGAAGCAAAATTTAAAGTTTTAGCCTCTTTTTCTTCTCCAACTCCAACAGATTCCCTATTTTACAACAATCTCTAAAATCTCCATATTTTTCCTTAAAATTTTAGAGTTTGCTGTAAATATAGGGAATTTAGTTTTCTCTTTCCTCACTTTCCCTAAAATAGGGATAGTTATAGGGAATCTGTTAGAGCAAAAGAGGCTTATTTTTCCCTAAAATAGAAAAAAATCAAAATATAGGAAATTTGTTGGAGTTGCTCTAAATGAATTAACAGCCTGAGCTACTGAATATACATTTGGAACAGATCCTTCTGATCATGAAACATATTAACACTATCACCTTATAATTTATATATGCAGCTTTTTTTATTTATTCCCAAACATGGAAAAAGAAAATAGATCCTTTTGCCTTTGAATCTGCCAGGCATAAAATGCATGCACTAATTCCATAATTTCATATATAATACAGTATATCTCAGATATAAAAATATATATGATTATGACACATGTAAACCAATCAAGTACTGTCAAGCTGCAGATGACATCTGCTATAGCTTGGTAGCACTGCAAGCCCACAAAGGGAACCTAATATATAAGTCCATACCTGAGAGAACCCATATCTTTTAACTTCCAATTAATCTTTGGAATGAATAATCTTGAAGATTTAGCACTAAATAGAAGAAAGATTTCACCAGGAACAGTGTCCTACACGTGTGTGTGTGTGTGTGGAATCATATATCCTGGCATTAGGTGTATTATACAATTAGCAATAGAAAGAGATGCTTTGATCATAAAGGATTAAAGGGCATATATCAAAATTATAATGATTTTCCAAAGTCATAGCTAGCCCTCATCAAGCTTGGCATCTTCTTCAATCTTCTACTATCATGACACCTTTCTTTATGGAAAAAGATGAACATTATACCAGTGAAAGAACCTGAGAAAGATCAAGGACCTTAGTTTTTCAATTTCAAGTACTACTCAGATTGACAGCCTATATATAATAGATCACTAATCAGAAATGCTCACAGAAACCAGAAAAGAACAATGAGCATCTGAAAAAGTCATAAAAGGAGATAGAAATTAAGACCGAATCTCTTCAATCCACAAAGGCTATCATTCTGAAATATTAGCTATATAGCTATGTAGTTGATGATCATTCTGCAAAACCCATTTTCCTGCTGTGTTAAATATGTGCACGAGAGAAATGAGAAAGTGAGACAACTCACTTAATGGGGAGAGCAGTAAAGAAAAGTATGCTTATAAAACTTGATCATAAGAACAACTAATGATTCCAAACACACACTTTTTGACCATCACAATATAACAAGAGAATTCATATTTTAGGCTGCTTCAGTTCAATATCCTATCATTACACTGCTATATATAGATTCATAGGAGTGATTAAATAGTTTGTGTAATACCTTATGGGCTCGTTAGTTTTGGTGGATTTAGGAGTTTATGACTTAAAATTAACATAATAAAGAAACTTATGAAATATAACATTGACAAATATGTTACCCCACCCATTTGTCCACCTAGGGTTCAATGGTTGTTTAACATGGTGTTAAAACTCTAATTACAAAATGTTCCAAGTTTTAAACAAATGATTTGCATCTTTAGGAGCTAATTTTTCAAACCTAGTTTGGAACAAATGATCATGCATGCCTCATAGATTCTACGTGCAAAATGGACATGTGTAATAACTTGATGTACAATATTGATTAATTCCTCTGCAAATTAAGATTTCGAGTCTAGTTATTGTCAATTATTCTAAAAAATATTCTAGAATGAACTCCTCGGAAAAGAAGAGAATATGTCGACAGAATGATGATCGGAAAAGTTGCTGATCTCTCTTGGTGGTCCTAGAAAAGGGTCCTTGCTGGGACACGGAAAATTCCATGTTCAGGGAAACTTTACTAGTGATTTCTCTTGCAATGATTGAACAGAGAAACCATATAATACTAGGTAGGTGCACGAATGGTATATCATCATTAAGTGGACCGACTTTAGTTTTTTTTTTTTTATAACAAAAAGGGGGAGACTTTAGTTATAAACTACTGCCCATCTAGCAGACAAGAAAGACAGAGCCCTTATTTAATTAATTATATGTCACTACTGGTGAATCTTTTGGTCATGTTCGTGGCATGGAAAAATAGATACCAAAACAAGTGAAATTCTTGCATAGTCCGATCTTCTTTTTCGAAACTGCCTCTGGTTTTTAATGTGAAATACCCAAAATACCTCCCTGTTTGGGCACTAATTGGGCAGCCCCACTGCCACGTGTTGCGGGTGCCGTACGCAAGTCTCTCTCCCAAAACAAAGGTGTTAGTTATACCATTAGTCCCTCAATTTTTGTTCAATTATCACATAGGCTCTTCGATTTGTTTTTGATTTTATTATGTCTACATGTTAGCGTAGAGCGGTGGAGTTAACTTACACAGTGATAGACTTGCCTCGACAGTTAGAGCTTCCAATCCAAAACCAAGTTAAAAGGGCTAAAAGCCTAAAACAATCATTATATGCTAAGCAAGTAAGCAAGGCTATGAATTTCCTATGTGGACTCCCTCTAGACTAGAATTGTTAGTTAGTAAAAGATTGAACCCAAAACCAAATTAATAAGTAAAGCAAGGCCATCAATTCCTGTGGACTGGGAAGACCTCCAGACCAGAATAGTTAGGAAATTAGTTGAAGTGTTAAATGTAAGTTTAGTATCTACCAGTCAGAGGCCTTTCAAACCCCAAATCCATTACAAAATGACTGATCTCTGAGTCATTTGACTAAACCATAGAGGGTTTTCCTATCATATTCTGTGTATTTAACTATCCACTTTATTCATAACATTCTTATGAATTGTGGACTAAGTAGTCCTCCTTTACTGCACATAATTGTTATATTCTTCTTGTCTCCACTACTTGAGATTAGGAGTGATGTCCATTTCAAGCCAAAAAAAAAAGTGTAGTAGGAATTGGCTTTGTCCAAGTATTACTAGTTTAGTATGATTTCTTTGTACCCAATAGCTCTCTCTGGCACCTGAAGTAATTGTGAGGGCAATGATGAGCAGTGTTGGGAATTTTGATCTTTGGCTTAGGTGAAGTGAATCTTTGCCCCGATAGTGCTAGCCTGCTAGGAGAGTGTGGGTTTTCCTTTGCTTCTTCAAGTAAGCAAGTGTCAATTTATATTTGTATAAGCAAAAGTGAAGAATGTCCCAAAAAGCAGTCAAATAGCTAGCCTAGCTAGGTCTTTCGAGACCAGAAAAAAGAATCTCTCCAACGTGAGTGTGAAGAATCCATAAAGGCATCCATCAGCTCTTACTGATCTCTCACCAACTTCCTGATGTTGACAGTCGGTCAGGTTATGTCCGCACACAAGCATAAAGTGAGTCAATAATTTATATCAAGCTAACTAAACACCCTCATTCACGAGAGTACTATCTAGCACTGTAGCACATGAAGAGGCTTACACATGTATACACTATAAGAGTAAGTTCACCGGTTGGGTCATCAGGTCACCCACTATTCACTGTTTTTTAGTGTTTATTTTCATCATCTAGATCACCGGCACAGTTTCCAAACTGACCTGGGTCACCAGGTCAGTTTGCAGGTCACGAAAGTGACCCAGAAAGTGATTTTGGTGACCTATGTCAGTTTGGAAACTGTTCCTGTGACTCAGAAGGTGAACAAGAAAATCACAGTAGCTATACTCAGAGGATTTCCAAGGATTACCATATCAAGTGGTACCCTCCTTCGGAAAATTTTGTTAAACTAAACTTTGATGGATCAGTTAAGAATGGTACCTAAGGCTGTCATTGGTTTTGTTATTCGTAATTCTGATGCTAATCCTATTGTGGCTGCCTGTAGGGTTATTGGATCGACAAACAGTTTAATAGCTGAGGCAACAGCGTTAAGGGAAGGCTTACACACTGCATATTTGCAAAATCTGCGTCAGATAATTGTGGAAGGCGATTCCAAAACGTTAATTGATTGTATTATGGGAACTGCTACTGTGCCATGGCAATTCAAGCACAAGATAATAATAAAGGATATTCAACAGACTGTACTATTTAGACATGTATTTAGAGAAGCTAATTTTGTAGCTGATCATTTAGCTAATTTGGCTTATAATCATCATAACCCTCGAATTTGATTTTCTTGTTCATCCCTTTCCGTGTGCCCAGCGTTCCATTTGAATCAGCTTGGCGAGGGTGTTGTTAGATGATTTTCTTCTGTTTTGTAATTACTTTCTGTCATCAAAAAAAAAAAAAAAAGGACAACAAGAAAATTGAGACGTCGGCTCCAATTCAGAAGACAGCATCTAACCCCAGCTTCCAAGTAACTGTTGCCCACTTGCCCTTTTGTACGCAGCAAACCCTTAAATGGGATGCAAAATGCGTAAGCGTGTTGTTAAAGCATGAAAATCCTCCTCGGTGGAAACTTCCACATTTAAGCCACAGACCAGGAACACTTCATCACTCGCTTGAGTTTTCTTCATCAATTAAATATCTCAGAACCATTACTGCAGAATTTGAAAGATCTGAACCATGGGGAATTCATATCTTCAAAGTATATACAAGTACAGCAACACTTTCGATATTTGAAAGCTGCAAATGTTTTTGGCTTCTGAGAAACATACAGAGCGCTTGCTCATTTTTAAAGTAAGCCGAAACATCAACCTCAAATTTTCAAAATCGTTAATTTCTTCATCCTGTATGTGCTCAGGCAAAGCGCTTTTTAAACAAATGATGTCTCTTGGCCGGATCCTTGGGCTTACTCTTCATCTGTCCTTTGCCATTTTTGTTTTTCCCAGTACTGCAAAGTAGGAGATGATTTAGGATAACAGAGAAACAATAAAGATAAAATATACTTCCTTTATGTCCCTCTACAAGTAAAGAACACGAGGTAGAAAAAATTGGGCATACCTATATTCCATGTAAACCATCCCATTGGCACCCGACATCGCACTCATGGATCCAGAGAAACGACGTGATTTAAGAAGGGCAATGTCATCCACATCTTCATCTAGTTGCTCTAAGCCAACAGCATCGTCACCAGCAGTTAACACCTGGAAGCATTAAACAAGTCAGAAAATCTAAAAAATGACTTCCATAATGCCAATTTTCCTGCACGATTTTGACACCATGGCCTCTGATAGGAAAGAAATCCAAGACTGCTTTCACTTCTATTCTTAGATGTCTCTATATTATTTACTAACTTCCCTCGCCCCATTTCTGGAAGAAGAGTGAACGAGATGTGGATATACATAAGGAGAGTAAAGTGAGTGTAACAAATATGGAAGAAGAAAGTCGCCTATTCAATGCATTAAAAACTTAAGACCTGTTTGGGAACAGTGCTTCCTGAAGAGGATTCACTGGGGAGGAGGGGGTGTGCAATTTCAATCCCAAAAAAAAGAAAACACCACTACAAAAACGGCTTTTAAAGAAACGATCCCCCAGAGACATTGAAGATAAGTTTACTAGCATTGCTGAAAAAGAATCAGCTTTACGTAAAAAACTTCAAGAGGGAAAGACAGAGACCTTTGTGAGTAGGTGCAATTGCTCATCAAGACGGTGGTAGCTCAAATCAGCTCCTGAATCAGGTGGAGGCAAGCTTGTAATAACCTGTCAATAGAGGTTTATTGGTAGCAATTAGACAACTGTAGATATCCGAGACAGGTATAGTGCTTTGGAGGCACAGCAAACAAAACTTAGGGCGGAAAAAAAAAAAAAAAAATCAAACTGATGTACCTTAAAACTATACCCTTGATCAATCAAAAACTGTTGTCGTTTAGTTGAATAGTACATCTCCTGTATTCAGATGGATGACTGAATCAATATCAAAATTAAAAAGTTCTTAATGAAACTAAGAGAATAAATGCATACCTGTGTATCAGTTGACACGAGAGAATAAAAGAATGCATTATACTCCTCTTTACCTCCTGCCATCCGATCCCGAAGTTTACCCTGTTGATCCAATCAAAATGTTAACAACACATGAGAGTACAACATCTAATAATTATACCCAATACATTAATCTCATTTCAAAATGCATTAATAAAGAAAAAATCAATGTCAGGTCATCCACTAAAAGCTACGCCAGGTGTACGTCATATTAACTGCGGAAAAACTAGAGTACAAAACCTAGCAATAGACACCGCCAATTTTTATAACACATTCCAGATCCACCCAATATCAAAAGAAAGCTATGATGCATATTTCAAAAATGAACATGAATACATGCCTGCCCCAAGAATATGACATGCTAATAGCAATGCTGGCCAATAAAAATTGTAATTGATTCCATCATAATCCCAATATCAGAAGGAAGCAAGGACTACATCCATATGAATATCAGCATGAAAACAAACCTTGGCCCTCAGAATACGACCAAGACGCTGTGCTTCTTGACGTCTTGAACCAGCATGTGATGATATCTGAATTATCACATTTGCCTCAGGAATGTCAATAGAATTATCTCCCACCTGAAATTAACATAGCATGAAGTCATGAATCATACATTATGAGATTAGGTCTTCAGCCTCGCATAATAATTTCATAATATAAGAGCATAAAGTTTCCACTTGTCAATGATATCAACAATATATGATTAATTCCAGTTATCAAAAGTAGACTGTAAATCATTTCAAAGACTTCAAATCATGTGCAACAATTTAAAGTTTTGAGGATTTCCAGATATTATCAAAGATAAAAAAAGACAAGGATGACCACATCAACTAAGTACCTTTGACAAGAATACAGTATTTACGTCCCGACTTGTTTTGAAGGCTTCTAAGATCTTTGTCCTCTCAACATGGCTGAAATTACAAAACCAATGGGCATTAGATTAACACAGCAGAAGCAAAAGCTCTTAACCGATATGAACTATGTCCATGAACAACCTGGTAGCTCCATAGATCATAGGTTTCCGAAGTTTCATTGCATACTCCGTGAGAGCAAAGAGATTGTCAGCAAAGACGATAATTTTATCACCACGTTGCTGTTCATGAAACCGTATAAGAAACTCACAAGCCCTAAACTTATTCGGATTCATCACATAAAGTGCCTGAAAAAGAAAGAGGACGTTAAATCTTTGAGAAGGAAAATTAGGAAAGTGCACACAGGTTAAACATACAGATGTTATCTACATAGATAGTAGTTAAGAAAAGGAAGATAAAAGCATTGGGCAACAGCAACAAAACATCCTCAAGTATACAAATGTTTTGAGCCACGGGGTGCACAGGGGAAAACACCCCAAACCATAAGGTAGTAAGCTATAATTATTCTCCTTATAAGTGAGGAGCTGTGAGTTCAAGTCCTGACCAAAGTTGTTTTAGGGTGAATGGGTCCACTTCTCCTCATCAATCAATTCCTTTCTTGAAATTTATTAAAATGGATAGTGGACTACTGTAACTTTTTGATTTTGCCAATAAGGATCTGATTTGAATTTGAAGTCTGACTAGCTATAAGAGTGAAGACCCACGTTATGGTAACTTTCAATTTCAAAGCCTATAAAAATGGACAAAGTTGCACCATACCAAAACGGCGGAAAATTTGTTGAAAGAAGGAAGGCAACACCCTTGGATTTTCTCTCACATGAAATTCTTTTTTCACTTAATGAACTCAGTTTCCTATTAACCGAAAATTAAATGGAGTCACATAAGCATGTACACAGCTCTTCACTCATACGGACATAATACCATCCTTGGAGATAATATGCTCATACATCAAGATGAGTACATTTTCAGAATGGACAAACCTGCTTTTTCTTGGAGTTCTCTTTCTTCAAATATTCTGCAAAGAACTCCTTCGTCATTGGACACCATACTTCAGCACACTGTACATTTGCAATAAATCCACCTTTTACCAAATCCAGCCAGTTTGCTTCATACAATTTGGGACCAATTAGGAAATTCAGATCTGTGATCCTCTCATCCTCTCTCACAAGCGTGGCTGCAAGTGTATTGATCAATAATTTAGGACTTAGAAACACTAAAAGATCAAGGCTAAATGTAGGCAATGGCTCAAAGCCTATATTATCAGACTCACCGGTCAGTCCAAGCTTGCAGTGTGATTTGGTAATGGCGATAACCTTTCGAAACATCTGAGCAGGAACAACGTGCACCTAATAAAAAGGAGAACTTGATCAGTATCCTCTGATGCATTCAGCATATGAGATGTACATAATCTTACCAGTAAAGAATCCAGTTCATAAAATCATATAATTACCTCATCCATGAGAAGCAATCCCCATTCTCTATTTCTTATTTCTTCAATAATCTTTTCAGATTCTTCGGACCTCTTGCCACCAAACGCAACCATGTTATATGTTGTCACAACCACCCCAGCATTTCCGCGGAATCTTTCTTTGCTATCAGATGTGAAACGACAAATGTGTTCATCTCGAATGGTTGACCACAATTTAAACTGAAAAGCCCATTGATCAACAGAAACAGCATTTGTTGCTAGACAAAGGCAGCTCTTTTTTATTCGGGAGGCTGCAGAAACACCAACTAGAGATTTTCCAGCACCACAAGGTAACACAATAATGCCAGATCGTGCTCTCCCTGCATTATTGAATTATAAAGTTGAAGAAAAAAAAAATCCAATTAAAGCCAAAAGGTTTCGGAAAAGAAAGCAACGAAAAGCACAGAAAAGTTACTTTAACTACTTAGGAACTTATGGTAGAACTTCATACTGGTTATGCACAGTTCTTAGAATAAAAATAAAGATAAAATCTTCAAATGGAACAAAGTTATTCATAATGTAATCGTTCCACAAATCCCAATAAAATTTGAAAGAGTTTAGAAATTTCAGTGATTAATCATGTATGACAAGTTTACAAGTAAACCATACCATTTCCAAACATTTTACTCAAGCTCTTCTCTTGATATGGTCGTGGTTGCGCTTGAGGCTTGAGTTCCATATCAAGATCAGGGTTAACCTGAAGTGACAAAAGAGCAATACGATGATTAGAGTGAGAAGGAAAAAGAAAGCAACTCCTAGATGATGATTGCTTTATATACTGATTAATGATTTTAGGGTAAGGGTAACTCACCGTATCATTTCTGAAGTCATACTCCTCCAACATGGGATAGTTCAAAGCGTTTGGCAAACAACGTTCTTTTACTTTCTCAACCTGACGAACAATAGAAATAATATGCAAATTAAGAACTTTCTGATATGAAAAGCTTCTTTTGTTTACATGAAGAAAAAAAAAGATTTATGAATGATTTATTATCCCATAGGATCACAGAGTATGCATAATCAAGAGCTTCAGATTTCAGGAAGACAGAATTTTTGTGTGAGTGTGTGTGTGTGTGTGTGTGTGGGGGGGGGGGGGGGGGGGGTGTGTGTGTGTGATAGTGTGATTCGGACACCACGCATGATCCAGGGATACATAAGCTAATAATGGGAAAACAGGCTTCCGTGTTAATAACAAGCTACCTGTGAAGGATCAATTTCAAATGCGTGAGTTTCTTTTTCTTCAGCCGCAGCTGCCAATTCTGCTTCATTTAGCAAACCACTGGAATCGGCTGCAATTTCGCCCAAGGTTTTGCTAATTGTAAATCCACCATTTCCATTAGCACCCTATAAAAGAACTCATGAATGTCAAAACATGTGTCCATGTGGAGGAAACCTAGAGATATACAATTTAATAAATAGTTATCTGATCTAAAATAGAATGAAGAAGTTTAAAGATGGGATACAATACAACATGCCTAAACTCCCAATAAAATGAAAAACAGTACTAACACACAATGATAACTACACATTCTGAGTTGATCCAAGGGACAGACCTCAGGAATAATCCTTGATTTGGATATAACGTCATCCCTGAGCAATTTCTTCAATACCTGAAAACCATCCAACAACAATTTAGTAATCCAAAATATCTGTATCCATAACCAATAACTGAAAACGGTAAAAGGCTAACCTCTGGGAATGGGGATTCAACATAATACCGATTCTTCTTCAGCACAAGCTTCACTTTGCCGTAATTAGCCGTAGAACCGTGTATGAAATCAATCATTTCTTTGGGGAGCTTGGTCTTTGACAGCTTATCCAAAACCGAAATGATAGTTTGCGTTTCCAGACCAACAGACACCGCCGCATACAAGGAATGCGGGGTCAAGTTGTACTCGTGCATTGACTCTGGCCTACAACCAAACTCCAATTCATCACACACTCAAAAATTTCAACTACATTATTGCATTTACACTCGAAAAACTAGCTACCTGCAAACCGGCTCCGCAATGGCGATGAGAAAATCATAGGCTTGCTTGTACAAAGCTGAGAACGTCTCGAGAAATATTCTACCATCGGCGCAGGCCCACAAAGGCCGATTCATGTGGTCAGGTTTCAATTCCAGCTTAGTAAAATCCCTCTTTTTAACTTCACCTTCAATCAAAAGCATCATTCACAAGTTCAGCCACATTGATTGAAACCCTAATTTTGCAAAACCCTATCACAAACTCAAACCAATAAAAACTCATACCGTCGCCGCGAACGTCATCGTCGAGCTCTTCGCCGCCGACGTAGGCTTCGTAGTCCTCCACAGGGATGCTTTCCTGCACAAAAGGCTTGGTATGAAGAAAACTACATCGCGGTAAAAGTAATCGGAAGATCGTGGTTACTATATGAAGCAAACCTTGGCCGACGATTTGTGCTTTTTACTGGGTCGGTGGGATTTCTCACCTGAAAGAATGAAAGATATGATTAGCGACGGTAATTTTGAAAGGGGAAGAGGTGAAAAGTGAAAAAAAAAAAAAATGTGTTGGAGGTTGGTGAATAATACCATGTCCCATTGTGGTTGCAGATTTGATTTGAATTTCTGTGTTCGTTGAGTTATGGGTGTTTGGGGTTTTGGGGACGATGATGATTTTTCTGGTTTGATTTCGAGGGAGAGGTTCTATATATAGGCTGCGCCGGTTATATGGCATGTGCGGGGCACGTGGTTGTGTCTCCGAAACTTATTCGGACGGAGATTTCTTCCATTTTTTAGTTTTAGACATTTTGTAATTTTTCTTTTTCTTTTTCTTTTTAGAGATTAAAGGGTTTGCTCCGTCTGTAATTAATCATCATGTTGAACAATGATGCATATGTCAAATTCATGGATCCATATACGATTTCATTTTCATTTCAAACAAAAAAAAAATACGGTTTCATTTTTCACATTTGATTATTATGTTTTATATCTAAAATTGTGTACTTTGACACCGAGTATGTATATTATAGGAGTGCTAATTACTTTAATTTTAAGTATTCCATTTTGTCATGGAGTGTATAGTTCTTGTTCTTCTCAAATATACTTCTTTTTTTTTTTTATGACCTTGTTCTTCTCAAAGTTTTTACTTGAGGTTAAGGCACTTTCACATAAAAGAGATATTGACCTGATTTAGGCAATGAGAAAAAAAGCAAGCCTATAGGAGCTGACCGCCAAATATATATATAGAGGCCCGATCATAGGCGGACATCCTCAACTGATGTCAAAGTGCAGATGTCGCTCATGGAGGCTCGGGGTGGCGACGATGACAGCTCTGGTTCTGTCCTCGGAGACCAGGGACACCCTGGACGTGATCGCTATCAAGTTGAGGGCCAATGTGATCAGAGTCGGAGATTTGCGCCGGAAGTTCAACAAAAACTCCGAGCAAGCCAATTTCGACTTCGAACTCGTCACTAAGGAGTCCACCGACAAACCAATTTCGACTTCGATCACGTCCGGGGGGTCCCTGGTCTCCAAGGACATAACCAGAGCCACCATCGTCGTCACCTCGAGCCTCCGTGAGCGGCGTCCACACTTTTGGATCAATTGCGGACGTCCGCTTCTGATCCTCTCTCTCTATATATATATATATATATATATATATATATATATATATTAAATGTTTGGAGCCCAACCTAACTGGAAGGTTTGACCATACGCCTGATTCCATTTATTAAACTAGAAATATGCAAAGAGAGAGACATAAAAATTGTACCCCATGAAACAGAAGAAACATTACAATAATCTTTGTAGAGAACATTATGAATAATAGCAGGAGTTTCATCTAACAAAACATTATTAACATAACACAAACTAGCAATGTGAGCAAGCCTATATATCACACCATTTGTTTCACTGTAAACATGCTTAGTCTAATTGATTTAAAAGTAGTCATATAGTCTTTAAAATCACCTAAAATTCGACTTACGTACCTCTGAGAAATTTTTCTCCCCACTTTAGAGTGCAGCAATCAGAAGGGCAGAGTCACTTTTAACATTAATTTCTGAGCAGCATTGGTGAATACAAGAAGAAGATCAGCTCTACATATCTCCGCTTCCATATTAAGAGTTGAGCGTGCATGCACAAAAGGTATAACAATAGCCCCAATACTCGTACCCAAATCATCTATGACCACTACACCAATACCCCCACAGCCACTATCAGCTCTAAAAGCCCCATCAATATTCCTCTTCAGCCTACCCCTGTGGTGGACACTACAAAACATATTTCAATATTATTGAGTTTTGGTCAAGAATAATGGGCTTTAGTCAATTTCTCAAATCGGTTTTTATAAGTGTCAACCCAAAATTGGCGAGAACTAAAAAGTAATATTGTTGAGATTTGTTATTTTTGTGCTATAAAAATTTTTGTGGTTTGTTGGAATTTCTTTTCGAAAACGCAAAATTGATGAGTGATGTCTCAATCTGTAAATCTGTAATTGTTTTCAAATTTGATAAAAGTTTTTTCAGATTATTATCTTTTGGAGATCATAGAAGAATGGCTGACACTTACGATTATATATACACTGTAATTTTATTTGAAATTGCATTCTAAAATTGATAAAAACGCTTTTGAATTTGTCAAAACAAAAGCGCTTTTGATCGTGTTTGTCAACAAAGCCCAGACAACAAAACTGCTTGGGGTAAAAACGCTACAATTCTTCCAAATCGCACAGTTGAACACATTGAGCTTGCAAGTAAAAACCCAAACCGGTCCGGTCCACGGGTCCAGCACCCTAACAGTCAATTCAGTAAATTTACCCATCATCAGTTTTTATTTCCTCGTGGTTGTTCATTTGCGTCTTCCAGTCTGATTTAGACGAAGGAAGCATTTGGTCTCGAGCAAGAAGAGAAGAGATGAGCGGGCACGACTCCAAGTACTTCTCCACCACCAAGAAGGGTGAAATTCCCGAGCTCAAAGAAGAGCTCAATTCTCAATACAAGGTCTACTTCTCTCTCTCTCTCTAAATTGATCTCTGATCTACATCTATTACCAATTCGATTCTTCCTTCTGGCTTCTCGTTACGTATTGAGGATTCTGCGAGCAGATCTGTTAGTTGAAGCATTGAACTCTTGCTTAGATTTGCTATTCTCTCTGGTGTTAGTTGCCAACTTAGGGCTTCGGAATTGTGCGGATCCGATACGGAATTTTTGTTTCGTTTCTATCGAGCTTTGGATTCTGCTGCGTGCTTGAGAAACCTATGGAGTTGAAATCGAAATCTGCCATTTGCGTATAACCGGAATGTAGTTTCCTTCTTTGTTCACTAGGAACAAATCGGAGCATTGTTCATAGCTCATACTGCAGTTAATTGTAGTTTTACATGATCAAAATCTAACATCATTGATGATTTTCTAATATAAGAGCTTTGCTGTATTGATTTTGGCTCACATGAATATGAACAGTTCATTGGTGTTAAAGTTTGCATCATTTTTATGCGTGTTTGGGGTCGTCTATGCTAGAGTTTTGATTATATGCTTGCGTCGTTCTTTTAACTCAGAATTATCTTCTCATCTACTTTGTTTTAAGTGTGGTGCAGGATAAGAGGAAAGATGCTGTTAAGAAGGTGATTGCTGCAATGACAGTTGGGAAGGATGTCTCGTCGCTTTTCACGGATGTAGTGAATTGCATGCAAACAGAAAATTTGGAGCTGAAGAAGCTGGTTTATTTGTATCTGATCAATTATGCTAAAAGCCAGCCTGACCTAGCAATTCTTGCTGTGAATACATTTGTCAAGGTAATACTGCATTCAATTTTTTACAGATGATGCAGTTATTAGAAATTCATATTTTTGCCACTTCTTTCAAGCATGCATTCCTGCATGTAAATTAATCAAGTCAATTCAGGTACTTATAGGCTTTTAAATAGGGAAAATAGAGGTGGAATCTAGCCATTTCATCACAAGTTCATAGGCAAACCATATGTTGTGATGAAGCCTGGCATTTCAGGCTTCAAGGGTCTGTTTTGACAAAGCCCATCAGATAGGTTTTAGAAAATTGAGATGGTTATCATGCTAAAGCAGCTAGACATGATTCGTCATTCCACGTATAAATTTTATAAGTCAATAACATCATTACTTTCCTCACGTCTCGCTCCTATTTCCTTAACTGACTGCCATTAAAATGGACAAAAGATATTCCAAGTATGATGGTCAGGACTGGTAAATTGGTCTTATGGCAGCACCAAATGATATCAGGAACTTCTCCTTTTTGTTGTTTAAAAAATAGGGTTTAAATCATTTTGAACTAAACATTTATCAAATATCTCTTGTATATGTCCTCTAATGAATTTGTGCTGCATGTTGAAAAATGCAGGATTCACAGGACCCAAATCCTTTGATTCGCGCTTTAGCCGTTCGGACAATGGGATGCATTCGTGTTGATAAAATTACAGAATATCTATGTGATCCCCTTCAGAGATGCCTTAAGGTTGACTTTTAGTGCTAGTATATTTGTTTTGGGTATTCCTGGTTATTGGGAATTAGTGTTAAGTTTGTAATTGAGTTGAAATTTGCACTGTTTGTTTCTCAACAACTCTGAAAGTGCTTTGTTCGAATTGTGTCTTGCTATTTGTTTTCTTATTTACTGTACTTCATGACAGGATGATGATCCATATGTTCGCAAGACAGCAGCCATATGTGTCGCCAAACTTTACGACATAAATGCTGAGTTAGTTGAGGATAGGGGTTTCCTGGAATCTCTCAAGGATTTGATTTCTGATAATAATCCTATGGTTGTTGCAAATGCTGTGGCTGCGCTTGCTGAAATTCAAGAGAATAGTAATAGACCCATCTTTGAGATGACCAGTCACACTCTGACAAAGCTCCTTACTGCCTTGAATGAATGCACAGAGTATGTGTACTTTTAGTATTACTTATTCAACTATATTTGTGTTTTGGACAGATTTACTTATGATAATCTATTCAGATCACTGTCGATAAAGGTGTTCTGTTTTATGTTTTATTGAAATGCTTTGCAGTTGATTCTCTAACTTGATTGCGGTACATGTGTCCAGGTGGGGACAAGTATTTATACTGGATGCTCTTTCTAGATACAAGGCAGCTGATGCCCGTGAAGCTGAAAATATAGTAGAGCGAGTTACCCCGCGACTACAGCATGCTAACTGTGCCGTCGTGCTTTCAGCTGTAAAGGTGACAATTTCTTTGTTTAATGCTCCTCATTATATTGTTATTGCTATTGCTCTCAGTCTTCATCATTGTGAACACTCCCACCATTTGTTTTATCTTTTCTCCTACCATTTCACTTGTAGATGATCCTCCAACAAATGGAACTTATCACCAGTACCGATGTCGTCAGAAATCTTTGCAAAAAGATGGCTCCTCCACTCGTGACACTACTCTCTGCTGAGCCTGAGATACAATATGTTGCATTGAGAAACATCAACCTTATAGTACAAAGACGGCCCACAATTCTTGCTCATGAAATTAAGGTAAATAAATTTCAGTCTAGACTGCTGTTGCTTGATCCCAAGTTATACACACTCATATGCATTCAAGCGGTTCATACTTATAAGCAAATTCTCAATTATTTTGTAGGTATTCTTTTGCAAGTACAATGATCCTATTTATGTAAAGATGGAAAAGTTAGAAATTATGATAAAGCTTGCTTCAGATCGAAACATAGACCAGGTATGCAATTTTTTTCCAGAAGTTACTGGTTCAGATTAAACTTCAATGCTTAAAGTTATGTTTCAGATAGAGTATAATCAGAATCATAATCTACTGGAACATTTCTGCAGGTTCTATTGGAGTTTAAAGAGTATGCTACTGAAGTAGATGTTGATTTTGTCCGAAAGGCTGTCCGTGCCATTGGTCGCTGTGCCATCAAATTAGAAAGAGCAGCTGAACGGTGCATTACTGTATTACTTGAGTTGATTAAGATCAAAGTCAATTACGTAGTTCAAGAGGCCATTATTGTCATCAAAGATATCTTTAGAAGATATCCCAATACGTAAGTCATGGGCTTTTAGTGCTTATATATATATAAATAAATAAATAAATATATATATATATATGTATATATATATATATCTTCTGCCCTTTACGAGCATTTTCCTGAATCTTTGTCTTGATTACAGCTATGAATCAATCATTGCAACTCTATGCGAAAGCCTAGACACTTTAGATGAACCAGAAGCCAAGGTACTCAATGTTCCTTTTCATGCTAAAAATAGTATTACTACCTAAGCTTTCTACTTTGTGCCTCTTCTTCCTACTGAAAACAGCTTTCACTTATTAAGCTTTGTATTATTGCTTCTTGTTTAAATGCTCATGTTAACTCTCTCTCTCTCTCTCTCTCTCTCTCTCTCTCTCTCTCTGAAAGGCATCGATGATCTGGATAATTGGTGAATATGCGGAAAGAATTGACAATGCTGATGAGCTCCTTGAAAGCTTTCTGGAAAGTTTCCCCGAAGAACCTGCACATGTCCAATTGCAGTTGCTGACTGCAACTGTCAAACTTTTTCTTAAAAAGCCCACCGAAGGACCACAACAGATGATTCAGGTTTTGCTTTTGTACTCTCCACATCTTTTATCCTTCCTGGGTTATATTCTCCTTGATTCGCTTTAAAAAAGCTTATTAGAATCTGTAGTATCATCATGTAAGCAAATAGTTTCAATTAGATCGTTATAGTATAAAACAATATAAAAGGCATAAGACTGTCTTATTATTTTGAAAGGTGTATTTAGCCATTTAATTTTGAATGCATGTTCTTGCTCATTGGTCACAGTTGTACTTTAGATATGCACCAAGTAAAAATTCTGAAATTGTCGGTCCATCTTGCAGGTTGTTCTGAATAATGCTACTGTGGAGACAGACAATCCTGATCTGAGAGATCGTGCATACATATATTGGCGCCTTCTATCAACTGATCCTGAGGTGGGTTTTGTGGAGATGAATTTCATTTTTGTCAGTATAACATTGCCCTTCTCTTTTACTCGTACAACTGCGAAGCTATTTTTATTTTCTTTTGGGGTGTGGTCATTGGTTGTGCACAGATTGCTGTTGAAATGCTTATGCACGTGCCACATATGTACAACATCTAGGTTGTCCCCACATACGATTAAATAAAGCAACTGTATATCTGAATTTTCAAGATAAAATTCCATAATTCTTTTTAAACATTTGGTTATGCCATATGACAACTTAGAATACCATATCCAGTGGGGCTATACCATTGTGTTTTATGTCTTATGGGACTAGTTTATATCTCTCAGGCAGCCAAGGATGTTGTTTTAGCTGAGAAGCCAGTGATCAGTGACGATTCAAACCTGCTTGATTCATCACTTCTGGATGAACTTCTTGCAAACATTGCTACGTTATCCTCTGTGTATCACAAGCCCCCAGAAGCATTTGTTACCCGTGTGAAGACCTCATCGCCGAGACCTGAAGATGAGGAGTATGGTAGCGAAACAGGAAATTCTGAATCAGCAGCTGATAGTGCTGCTACTGGTGCATCCCCACCACCAACTAGTTCAGGTAGTGTTCCATATGCTGCACAAAGGCAACCAGTCCCTGCACCAGCTTCGCCTGCTGCTCCAGTGCCAGATTTACTTGGTGATCTGATTGGCCTGGATAACAGTGCCATTGTCCCTGTGGATCAGCCTGCTGCTTCTGCTGGGTAAGTATGATGAAGTGTAGGGTATTGCTTCTGTCACAGTTACGTTATAATGTTAAGTGAACTAGTTGCGGGTTGTAGGAGGTGGTATTTCTTAGTCTATAAATTAACTATGGGATTTCATTTGATATAATAAATAAAGTGTGAATTGTCATTGGTTGACTATGCTGTGAAGAATCAATTTCTGATGTCAGGTGTGTTCATCAAAGTTTTGAGGCACTTACTGGATTTTCTGACTTTGATTGCAGACCTCCGTTGCCTGTCTTACTACCAGCATCAACTGGTCAAGGTTTACAAATCAGTGCTCAGTTGACATGCAGGGATGGTCAAGTATTTTACAGTATATTGTTTGAGAACAACACACAGGTCCCATTAGATGGGTTTATGATTCAGTTCAACAAAAATACTTTCGGTCTTGCAGCTGCTGGACCCCTTCAGGTAGTCATCAAACATATGACCAATTGAAATTTCTGCCCGAATTCATTTTGACCTACTACATTTCTGTTAAATAGGTTCCACAAATTCAACCTGGGACATCTGCAGGGACTCTCCTGCCTATGGTTACGTTCCAGAATATGTCTCAAGGTCCTCCAAGCTCATTATTGCAGGTTGCTGTGAAAAACAATCAACAACCTGTCTGGTACTTCAACGATAAAATCCCATTGCATGTCTTCTTTACCGAGGATGGCAGAATGGAGCGTGCAAATTTTCTTGAGGTAATTATCTTGAACCCTCTGTTTCCTCTTTAATGTTGTGTGGGGCCCTTTGTGTCCTACTGTGAGATAAAAGCACACCTCAACCTGTTAATTGCTGTTCTTTTTAGCGGATTGACTATACTATTCCAATTCATTTAAGTAATGACCTGATTCAATTAGACAGGGAAGGGAGGTAGCTTGGGAGGTGATAAATACAGCAGTGGACGCCTAGCATCGCATTAGGGCCATTACTAGAGTAGTGCTGTTAGCTTATATTTGGGTAGCATGCTTCCATGTTAACTTTTAGCTAAGAAGGGTGACAGGATTAAGCGTGTGGCTGCCCAAAGTGGCGATGCAGGGTAGGTATTAGTGAGGATTAGGACATGTCAGAGGTTATGGGTGGGTTTTGAAGTGAAATTTTGTAATCTTTGTTGAGAATTTATAGTCAACTACAAAATAAAAAACTGTGTAGTCTGAAACGTGTGGATACAGAGCTTTCTGATCAGATGCTGTTATTGAATGAAATTGATTAGACCAAGAGTGCTGATTGTTGCAATCTAAACCTGATGCTTATTATCATCGCAGACTTGGAGATCCCTTCCTGATTCAAATGAGATTACAAAAGACTTCCCTGGAATTGTGGTGGGTAATGTTGAAGCAACTCTGGACCGCCTGGCTGCTACAAACATGTTCTTTATTGCGAAGCGAAAACACGCCAACCAGGATGTCTTCTATTTCTCTGCAAAGATACCTCGAGGAATACCCTTCCTAATTGAACTCACTACAGTAGTAAATACCCCTGGGGTCAAGTGCGCAATCAAGACTCCAAGCCCAGAATCAGCACCCCTTTTCTTTGAAGCTGTGGAGACACTCCTGAAGGACTAACCATCACCCCCTTTGAGACACTCCTTGAGGAGTATTCACTGAGTCGTAAAAAACCTGGGGTCAAGTGTGCAATCAAGAATCCAAGCCGAGAACCGGCACCCATTTTCTTTGAAGCTGTTGAGACGACTCATGGATTGATTCTGTTTTATATGTTTATAATTTTTTTTTGTATCTCATATTTTTGGTTAGCATTTGTAACTCAGTCTTGGCTATTGAGGCTTGGGTTGATCTTTTCTTGATCTTTCTGCTATTCTTTGTACTTAAACTTCATTGCCACTTGCATTGACCTTGAATTATTCAAACTTTGAGGGTTTTTTACTATTGAAACATAGTTTACAAGTTGTGATTTCTTGATTGCACTTGGTTCTTATTTCTGTTGCTCCGTTACGAGCAAAGATGCTTTATACTTGTTAATCATAGGTGTGCGTCTCCTATGATTTTTCCAATGTTGTGTTCACCACTTAAGCTGATAGAGAACGATTGGAACTTTGGAGGTCTCAATTTCCATCAGCACTGCCATTTTACAAGAATTTTTCATCGTTTTCGCTTGGTTCACGTTACTGAATGTCCGCTCAGACTTTTGACACCCAATTTGCTTCCGCATCTCATGCTGGAGCCCAAAGGATACGAGTAAGACGAACATTTTGGAATTCTTATAGACTAATGCATGACTAAATAGTAACTCACCTCGCCTAAACACACATAAAAGCTCTTGTTTTGTAAACTTGACGATTGCACCCTAAACGAGCGTAACAAGACATCCTTCAAGACAACTCGACCTTTCCAACATCCCAGATCTCCCCAACAACTAGAAATCCAGCCCCTTCCAGTCCCAGTTTGAAAACCGTCCGAAATGCCCAAATTCAAATACAGGCAGTTGTAGCCTTGGTAATTAAAATTTGGTAAAACCAAATCTAATTAGCCATGGTGTTCACCTAGTGATTAACTGACAAGGAAATTATGTTCAACCACTCTTGGATGTAAATTTAATTGTAAAAAATAATTATTTTTAAGTTGAGTTGTTTTGTTTGCCACCGTTAGATTTATATCCAACCGTGAACATTATTGTTTAGGCAAAAAATCACCAATAGTCATTGAGTTTTAATCTGTTCGACACTTAACTCACTGTCATTTCAAAAATATCACTCAACTAACTCACATTTAACATTATCTTACATTTAACTTACTGTCGTTAAATTTTCCTTTAGAAGCGAGGGTATATTTGTCAAAACACTTAAAAATACATTTCAAACTTAAGATTTATTTATTAGATCTTTGTTTCAATTTTTTTTAATTTCTGAAATTTCTAATAAAAAAGGATTTTAAAAAAAAAAATTGAAATATTTTTTTAGTATTTAGATAAATAAATCCTCAATTTTAACGGTAAAATTAACGATAGTGAGTTAATTAAAAGGGAAATGATGGAAAAGGATTGAGAATTCTCTATTTTAGAGTCAATTATCCCTTAATTGAAAGACGGATGTAAAATTGAGTGAGTTAGGTAATATTGTTGAAAAACATGTGGGTTATATTTGTGATATTTTCTCAACAATTAAAAAAAAAAAAAAAAAATTAGGCGTAAGCCGCGTACGTGTGAATTGAGAAGCAGTGACGATCGACGGAATTGCATTCGTCTTTTATATTTGTTTCTTATTTTTTGGGATTCAAGCTTTTCCTCCCTACCTTCCGTTATTATATCTTTACAGCGAAGTTGTACCGCGCGTTAGGGCATCTGGGAGTTGACTCCAGATTCCACCCACCCCAAAGGTAAACCCACCTCCAATCTCACCATCTAATCCAATCAACAATTTCACACCGATTTCAAGCTCTTCAATCTGCTTTCAAAATTTCCACCCGCCAACTCTCTGGTTATTTCGACGACTTGTTTGATTCAATTGTTTATCCTTGATGATATGCAGCTCGTATTTCCTAGTATATGTAAAATTTAATCAAAGAATGTTGGTAATTTGCTTGATTGCTGAGGAAAAGTGAATGAGAAGTTAAATCTGTGTGGTCTATGTTGCTTAGTTTTCACTTCGTTGAGCTTGATTTGATCTCTCTCTCTCTCTCTCTCTCTCTCTCTCTGTAGCTGAATTTTGTGTTCAGTTTGGCTCGCCTTTTTTCGGTTCTTTCTTTTGGAAAAGTTAGCATGTGTTCACCAAATTTAAAATGGAGTATGAAACCAGCTTTTCGATTTATAGTTAGATTACATTTCCATAATTACATGAATACATTATGATTTGAGACCTATATTTGCTTGTATGTATGTGCATTTGCTTGTATGAATGTAAATATACATTACAGACAGATTAGTTAACCTATTAGTCACACTGGAAGTTTCATGTCGATCGGCATCTAATGTAGTCATTTTGTGTCTGTAGATGCCATACACGAGAGCAAAAAGGTACAGTTCCCATTCGATGTTGATTCAGAATTGTAGTCTTTTTTTTTTGCTTAATAATGATATGAGTTGTATAGTATCATAATTCTCTTGTGACTTTTGGTGATTACTCCTCAGGTCTGCTTCACCTCAGACCTCTGTCTCACCTGTCAAAGGCCGCCGATCAAGATCATTGTCGAGGTCTAGAAGGAGTCGTTCTAGGTACACTGGAAATCTCAATTTTCTAACTGTTCAGTGTCAATAAAATCTGGGTTATTGGCTAGTATAACCGCATGTATATATGTTATATTACATTGTGGAAATTCATGGTTTTTTTTTTGTTTGTAAGTTTTGGGTTTATTCCAACCAAAATATTTGGGTTCAAGCTTTGTTGTATTAGTTGAATATGAATCTTGTTTTTCTTACTCCAGGAGCCCATCTGTGGATGCAAACAATCCTGGAAACAACTTGTATGTAACAGGCTTATCCACAAGGGTTACCTCTGCTGATGTTGAGAAATTCTTTAACAAAGAAGGCAAGGTATGAGCTATTCTAACTTTATTTTCTGAATAATATATGGAACTTACCCTGAGACAGCTTCATGTAGATTGAATTTGTTGCGCTATGGTGCTTTAATTGACTGCAACATTTTAAACACAAATATCTTATGCATGACCAAAATAGTTATCTTAAACAATGGACAGACAGACCAACTCTTTTTTGACCAAAAAAGGAAGTAACAACTTGAAAAGCATGTTATTAAGTGTACTTTGGACACAGTAGGCAGCAGGTGTGTTATGTCTGCCATCAGCTTATCACTAGATAGGTCAATTGTATTTCATTTAGCTATTGTACTTGAATCTCCCTAGAAAAGGAAGGAAAATTGTAAGTTCGGAAGAAGGGAGTAACTTCCTTGGTAACTTAACAGCTTTCCTTTCCATTTACTTTCTGTTCTTGAGATTAAAGAGAAGCTTCATTTTCTATCCTATGATAAATAATTTTTATCAGTTGGTAATGTAGTGCTTGTCATTTCTCTTTATGCACTAAGATAACTAGTTTCCTTTCTACTACCGGGCTTTAACTAAACTTGCTGAGGCAAGAGTAGTCGCTCATACTTGATGTTCACCTAGAAAGTGATAACCTGAGAGTACCTTATTGGAGATCTTATGTTGATAAATTACAACTAAGCTTTGGTTTCAGGTGTTGGAGTGCCATCTTGTAACTGACCCTCGCTCCAGAGAATCTCGTGGATTTGCATTTGTCACAATGGAAACTGTAGAGGATGCAGAGCGATGCATTAAGTACTTGAATCGTTCTGTGCTTGAAGGTCGACTAGTCACTGTGGAAAAGGTATCAGTTTCTGTCAAAGGATCATGATAGTTACTATGTAGTATGCTGCTAAATTATTTTATAATGAAGATTTTCTTTCTTCAGAAATGTTGCCTGATAAGTTTTGGCAGCAGGTCTGGTGTTTGTACTTCATCGAATTCACAATCTAAGCTCTAAACAGTTGAAACTATCCCATTCACGACATGAGTTCTGCGTCGACATTCAAAAATCATCAATACAAATTCAACTATTTTGCAGTGGGTCGTATGCCCTTTATTCCTCTTTCGTTGGCAACAGCATCTGATGGTTGTTTATTAACCTTAATACTTAAGATACCCTAGAGACATGGTAAATTCTTCTTGTTGTATTTGCATTTTGGGCTTCTCGAAATTAATCCTTAAGACATATCTTATATCATATGTTAAAAAAAAGTTGGAGAGAAAACCTCCTTGCAGCCGGTATGGTTAGCCTTTATCCTTGATGGTAACCTTAGGAGGGATACTTTAAAAACATGAGAACATTTGCGCTTTCTGTTCATGTTGTGTTGATCAATCATAGTCATCCCCATGGAGGGCGGTTTCCAGTTATCTTCCAGTAATGTAAAGTAGTTTCAAGCAGAGCATGCGGAAAGCAGTGTTACTGATTTGAGTAAATTGTTGATTAGCTTATCTGCATTTCTTTCTCCTTTTGTAAACTATGAACTTTATTTGCAGCGATGTTATCTTGATTTTCTTTAACTATGCAGGCGAAGAGGAAGCGAGGGAGGACACCTACTCCAGGAAGGTATCAAGGCTTGAGAGATAAGCGAGGTACACTAGAATATGGGTTGTATCTTTCTTTGCATTTGTATTTTTCACTAACCTTGGCCATCATTTGCCAAAGTTAGCCATGCCTGTGGTCATCTTGTGTGCTTGTAGTGAGTATTGACAATGGTGGGACAGAATTCAAATCTCAAATAGAACTTAGACCACTATTTGGCAAATGTAACCTTTGGTCCACAGCTCCACATCATTGCAAGCAGACTTGCGTGTTATTTTGAGTCTGATGCCTCAGCCTAAACAATCTTCACAATGGGTTAACTACTTGAAATGAAGTTTCCTTATATTCATTTTTTTGTTAGAACCATGGTATCTAATATTCATGAGTGTCCTCTTCCTTATCAATGCTTTGTTTGGTGGTCCAGTCCACCTTGATTTGTTGACTATTGAAAAATTTGCATCTCTCCTCATCTTAGTTTTTATGCTAAAAAATAAAAAATAAAGCAAGAGTTTTAAATATGGTCATCTTAAGTATCCATAGTCTTCACCCCTTCTCTTCCTGTATTGATTAGAATTCCTTTATGAGATTAGAAGGTATTAAATTTTGAGAAAGCATTGAGACACCAGTCTTACTTTAAACTGATGTATTTTTCCTGTTTAAAAAGATGCAGGACGTGATCGTGGAGATCGTGATTATGGTGATCGTGACCGTGACCGTGACCGTGATCGTAGAAGATCTCGTAGCTATTCACCTCGTAGGCGGAAAGACAGAGAGCCTCCTTCCAGGGACAACCGCCGAGGAAGATCACGTTCTCCACCAGCTAGGGATAGGAGGGTGGATGAGCATTCAGACTCGTATAGGAGGCGCATGGATCACTCCTGAATCTGCTGCCAGATATAGCTACTGTTGCCGGACTTTCCCCCAGGTCGAGGCACATTTACTTTGGTCTGTGATGTGGGATTTCGGGATCTTAATTAGTACATTTGCGCTTTAATTTTACCAACTCTCTCGGTAATGTTGTTGTACTTGTATGAAATAGACATGTCTAGTTAAATGCTGTGAGGCCACATTTGTTGTTGATCACTTTCCCAGCTTTGCTATGAAAATGCTGTGTTTGAATCTTAATTTGCTGAGCTCACTTTCCTACCGCGATTTTGTTGACCCTGCATTTATCTAGAAGTTTTATAAGGATGGTGCCCCTTTTTACCCTTTTCTATTTAAAGAGTTATCAATGCAATGCTGTATTACTAGTTTGTGGATTAGGTGAATAGCTGCACGAGATTCAGTTATGGACGTAAGAGTAGGGCTTCCAGACATCAACCGGACGACGACGGCTTCCAGGGAACGTCGAACCGGTGCTTCTTTGAGACTGAATGTTTGGAATTGGAACTGATATCAGAAGTTTCCTAAAGGTTTAGGATAGGACGCAGGTGCGCCCGATCCCAGCTCCCGATCGAAAGAGAAGAGGAAAAAAAAAAAAGCGAGGGAAAAAGCATGTGGGAGGGAAGGAGGGAGTGGGGCCGACGCTTTGAATTCCCCAAAAAACTGAAAGAGCTAGTGAGAGTGAGTGGAGTGCGGTCCAGCTGCAATGGCGGACTTGAAATCAAATTTCAAATTAATTTTATTTTTTTCTTTTTGCACAAATATAGGAGGGAGTAATGGTACGACTCGATTCTACTGGGTAGACTAGCTTTGGTAGGATAAGATCCGACAGCTGTGTTACTGACACGTGTACGTCACTCCTGGCTCTCTCTTATTATTGTTCCAAACTGACCGGCTCTGCGGGCTACGGGCTATGGCTCTTGGCTCGACTTGCCTTGTCCTTCACGGCAGATCTTCAAGCCCGAGGAGGTAGGGGGTGAAAAGACGAGAAAGTGTCCATGAGAGACAAAGAGCCTGTGACCAATTATATGTAATGTAGGGAGTCTTGATATGTTGCTGTCGGACAAATGGCGAGCAGGTTTGTAAGTTTGTTACAGTTGGATATTTCACGACGCTTCAGGTTGTTCCGCGGCGGCTGAATTAGAAAGACGATTTCCCTTTTGCTAATGACTAGGCTCTCACAAAATTTGAAGCCATCTCTTACTTCTACATTGTAGTTAGTGTAGTAGTAAATAGTAATACTTTGTAACTTCAGTAAGCCAATGATAAGGGAAGCGTTCAATGTTTTGTAACAAGTGGGTGGCCACCTGATGACGTGGCAACAAATCAGGCACTCTTTGATAACTAAGCGACATCAACTTTCAGATCAATCGTTAGTCCTTTTAAAATAGACAACGTTAATTTTAAAATAGAGTTCGTACAAAAATTAATTTATCAACACGGTAAAAATCCAGAGGATGTGTAGAAAAATATGTTATTTTAAAACAACGTATGGAGATGATCTTCGATAGTGAAGGGCTCATAGTCTAGTATGATTGCGGTTTCATACAAGAGGGCTGATCGATGTTGGATTAGATCTTGGGCGAGGTTTGGTGATCGTAGGAGGTTGATACCTCTCTCAGGTCCTGATGGATTGTTCGAAATTCTTATCATGATCATTCTCCTCCATCATGAAGCGCATCAACTGTTCATATATTTATAGCAATGTTCTAAAAAACGGGGCGGCAACAAGCCGACTCAAGTAATGGGTAATCAGAGGCAATAGGCGGTCAGGATTTAGGGGGCCTGGGCGGGTTGGGCGGCTGAGGCGGCTAGGCGGTTTTAGGTAAAGTGTTTGAGAGAGTTGATAGAATAGTCGTACTAGTTATCAAAACCGCCTAGCCCAAATCTTTGTTTCTATCTAAAAATTTTATGATATATTGGGCTGTGCTCATCTCTTATAATCCAGGCCGAAGGAGAATAAGGTTTATTCTTCTTTTGTTTGGGCCCAAGGTCTAAAGGATGAGAATAAGTGATTAAAAAATATCTCTGAAAAATAAAATGCTATAAAAATAAATGTTAAATCTAAGTAAAAGTCTTTATATAATCTTAATTATATAAATAAATTCTATAAAAATAAAACAAAAATTAAAAAAATATAAAATTCGCCTGGGCGCTAATCCCCTGGCCACCACCTAACTAGCACCTAGCGATTTTTCGAACCTTGATTTATATTAAGACATTTTGAAAATCGTCATCTTTAGATTTTCGCTTTTGTTGCGCGGCTTTGTTGTATTGGCCAAGGGAACTCTTCACGTACTTCCATTGAATCTTTCGCTAGATCAAGATTGATAACATTTCAGTAATACTTTGACATCAAACTTCTTATATGACGGCACTAGCGGATCTGCCCGATTCGATCTCCCCTCCCAAAAGTCTCTATGTTCTCTATTCGGTTGTATGCGGCGATGGGAAAAATTGGATTCAATCAATATTTAGGTCTTGATCCTTTTTCTCACTTACGTGTGAGTGATGTGATTGGAGTAAATCACATTTTATTGAGCATATTGGTTTTGTTGTCTTCCTTCAAAACTTTAACAAAAGGCATAATCAAACAGACTTAAACGGGATGTATAATACACGCACAGTTAGAAAGCAAGGTGACCACCCACTTGGGTGGATGGCAGAAGCTTCGTAAAAAAAATTATAGGAAAGAATATGAAACATTCACGTCTTACACGCAAAGAGATGAAAACTATGTAGACCCTATTATGAAATGTGCTTCAGGCAAATGGGCTCACATAATCAGGTGAGCATATTAAAAAAATTTGTGTAGTTAGATTTTACTCCCTCATAAACACGTTGGTTATTTTATATGTGTAGTGAGAGCCAATTGTTTAAAATTAGTGTTTATTAGCTTCAATTATTTGTTAGTCATTCTGGTGTAATCTTATTTTTACAATATTTGACACATTAGACAATATCATTAAATAAAAAAAAAACACGAGATAATTGAGGTAGCTTTTACCTCTATGAATGAAGTACTTCTTAAGTCAAAAAAAAAAAAAAACTATTGATCGCAGCATGCTGCATATTGTTAATATTGTCGCCATCATTTCAAATACCGTCACTCAGAATCTTGGGTTCCAAGAAATTTCCCAACCAATCTACAAGCCTAAGAATTCCATTCCATGGTCCCCCCTCCTCCTCCTCTTAAAAACATGATTACTCTTTAGAGTTTTTTAATGTGATCACTCAATTATTTGTTCACCCATGAACGCAAACGGTAAATTCCCTCCGTCAAAATCAGTCCCTTCAAAATTTCCAGGGGTACATAAACGGAGCCCACGTGCACGTTCACGGAGACCACGAGCCAGGCCCCCGTCCTTCCCCCTCCCACAACCCTCCAACACCACTCCAACTATCCAATCAAACACTCCCACCTCTCACTGAGCCGCGCCGCGCCGAGCCGAGCCGAGCCGAGCCGAGCGGTTCCGCCCGTCACCCAAGCTGTGACCGTACGGCCTATGGCAGGACGTTTCCCTGGCAGTTGGTAAGCATTTAGTGTGTGCTTCCTCCTCTCTCTCTCTCTCTCTCTCTCTTCACACTCAGCACCAAATTCCAAATCCTTCTTCACACTCTGCAATTTTCCACCCTCTTCAAATTTCCAGATCACTCTGGTTTTTTTGCTGCTACCCCCTTTTTCAATCTCCCCTCTCCCCATAATCATCACTGCCATTTCATTTCAACAGGTCAGTACTATCCTCTAATTCTTGCAATTTCACACTTTGCTTCCAATTCATGTAATGCTGATTTCAGCTCCATCATAGTCACACTGATTTCAGCTCACTGTTTTCATTTTCATTTTCAATTTCAATTTCAATTTCATGCTGTTCTTGGTTTCAAATGGGAGCCTAATGCTCCAAGATAGTGCTAATTGGGATTAGCAAATTAAGAGGAATTTTGAAGTGAAGCTGAGCTCTCTGTTTTTGTTTTCAGAAAATTAGAAACAAATGTTGCTTTTGATATTTTAATTCTGTTTTGGAACCTTCACAGGTCATGCTTTTTCTTTTTGAATTTGAATTTTGAATTTTTTTTTCCCTGACACTTTGCTAAAAGTAGTTTTGGGATTGTTTGGCTTTTGAGCATTTTTCACCATGAAATGAAAAAGTTTTCCCCCCTTTGAAGAATAGTTTATGACTTGTACAAAACTAACTCTAATCTGTGTCTGCATATTTTGGTTTTCAGGGATGCTGATGTCACTGTAGAGAGAAAAAAAAAAGCTTTGGGTCTTGCATGATGTCACCACTAGCTAGGGCCTAGGTGGTAGTGGTGATCTGACTGACTGAAGCAAACAGTGCTTCATTTATTGTGATCAATCGGAGCCCGTGACTCGGGTGATTGGATTGGACTCTTATCTCCATTGCATTCAAATTTGCAGTAGAAAGTTCGTGTCAGAGCTCAAGAATTTACCCACTCAATTCATAACACCAAAAGGGGTCTGCTCTTCTTTCTTTCTCCATTACTCATTATTAGTATTAGTCACAGTCACTGTAAGCCTCTGGGTTTCTTTATGACACAGCCTCTGTTTTCGTTTTCTGCTACAGGCATCAAAAATTGTAGGAATATGAGCAAAAAAAAAAACCCATTTGAGAAACAAGTGTTTTTTGATTGAAATGATGGGTCTTTAGTACTCAACTGTGAATTTTAGAGTTTGGGTGTTTAGGTTTTCTCTGTTTGGTGAACTGGGTTTAGTACAATTGGGATTGAAATTGGGGAAAATGCTAGAGCCTGAGCTGTGTGCTTCTAGGGTGCTGTCACCTTCTCATGAGGAAAGTGGGGATGATGAGCTTTCAGTTCTTCCCAGGCACACTAAGGTCATTGTTACTGGGAACAACAGAACAAAGTCTGTGTTGGTGGGTCTACAGGGAGTGGTCAAGAAGGCTGTTGGGCTTGGTGGTTGGCACTGGCTGGTATTCATAATTCATTCCTTTTTCTTATTCTCAACTTTGTCTTCTTTTTTTCCAAACTGCTCCTGATCTACTTTTGGTTGATGGGCTTTCTGCACTATTTGGTTTTGAAGTGGATTTCTTTTGGAGGTTTGGTTTTTGTTTTGGTACTATTTAATTATTTAGCATCTTGTGTGTCAAATTTGACTTGAATCTGAAGATAACATTTTACTTGATGCACATTAGGAAATAATGAATTATGGTTCACATGTATAATTAGTTGACTAATTTTGGTTGTTTGGCCCATTGGGCTTAGTGTAAATGGGCTGTTAATACAATGCTGATATTCTTTGTAAGCATCCATCCATGTCTGACAAGTTGTTAACCTGTAATTTAACTAAAAATGCCTTGCATATTTTTTTTCTGTTTATTTGATTGTCCAATTTGTAATTTAGATCTTAAGTTAGGGATAGAAGAGGGTAAATCTTTAGTAAGATTTCTTTTTTCCTTAAGATTTTGTAAATTTGTTCAACTCTTTAAACTTAGAAGAAAAGAGGTAGAACTTTTTATAATAAATGGTAAAGTCCTATTCTTTTTCCTTTCTAAACACTTTGATGGATCACAGTTAAAATTAAAATTAGAAAAATTAGGACTGGGTATTGATCTTGCTGTTAATTTTCTTTTTATTTCTGCTTCCTGATTCTTGGTGTTTTTTTTTTCCATATTTTTTCCTATGGGTTGAAAGTATGGTCTACCCTGTTGTTATTACTATTGTGGGATGCATACTTAAAACCATCCATTTTGCCATACAAGGTTCTGAAAAATGGTGTTGAAGTCAAGCTGCAAAGGAATGCGTTGAGTGTGCTGGAACATCCTACAGGGAATGAGGAAGATTTTGACAATGATTATGATAACTCTAGCAGTAGCTCTGAACTGGGTGTGAAGGAGAATGATTTCAGTAAGTTTATTATATACCATATACCCGATGAAACCTCAATTCCACTCTTACTGTCACCTGACTTTGGCATTTATTGGTGCATGGTTTTCTTCCTGCAGCTAGGAGTCTTGAGTTCCACAGACATGATAAACCAAGATTTCGGTATCCAAAATCATATGTTCCATCCACAGCAACCAAGTCGATTTATCGTGGCAGTTATCAAGAATTTCAGTCCATCCACAAACCTCAGCTGGTAAGAAATTTGGAAAGAGGTCTCATCTGTGTTGTTGATAAAAAATTTTGTCAGTAAGCTTTTATCCTGTCAGCCAAGTATGTTTGAGGAAAATAAAAAAAATATATGTTACACATATAAATTTTGAAGAATGAGATATTGAATTGGAAATTTGCTGCTTTAACATCTTTTGATTAATTCTTGGATATTCCATTTGCTTATGGTTACCCTAATGAGTACTATGGCATTATTGGTTGAATCCACAGTGGTTTAATTCAGTTCTAGTTTCCAGACCCAGGTAGATCTTTATGATCTGATTTGCTGCTACTCATGTTATGTAATGATGTGCATTTATCCAAACTTTTGTATGAGTGGCATGTGCTTGCTATATTGTTGCATTGCCTAATCCTTTGCATGGATGATCAGAGAGTAAACATGGCAAAGCTAGGAACAAGCACTTTGCGGAGGTACTGCAGGCACTTCAACCTTGTGGGTACCACTGATTTCTGCACTTTCTTTGTTATTTCTCCTACCTGGCTACTTAATGCTGTAACTAAATCCAGCTTATCAATGTTTCAAACTGTAGGTAAGCAGCCATCCTAATCCAACAAGGGAGCAACTGATTAACGTTGTGCAACGACATTTTACATCACAGCTGGTCTGTCTCTCACTCACTCCCCTGTGTTTAAGAGTATACATGCTTGTGTACATTATTGTAACAGTGCTAATCCTGTTTAGTTCGGCTTACGTACAGATGCGATTGGATGAGGTATCAGTGATCACTGAATTTGTCAATGCTGCAAGGAGGCGCAAATCTGCCGAGTTGGCCAGGAAACGTACAGAACGAGAAATGTGAATGTTGAATGCTTGTATATGTACCCTACCTAACCTTTAGATCAGATCTAATCATAGAGTGATGTGGAGAGTGTTTGGCTTACTATATTCTCACTCCCTCAAATCGCAACTTTGTAGTAATACTCCTTAGCAATGCTATATATCATCCATCATTAGGTATCTCATCATCATGCTATCCTTCTACATGAGTAGTATGTGATCGATATAGTCGGTTTTAGAAACAGATAGTATTGGTACAATGTGCAGACTCCAGAGAACAAGCTATTGATACTTGTAAATTAATATTGGCACTTCTCTCTCTTTTGGGTTTTCCTTGATTCCAGCCGAGATTTATTTTTTGGGGAAATGATCATTTACCCAATTTTAGCTTAAAAATTGCCCACTTGCTCCACTAACAGTTTTTTAACCCAATTTACTCAAAACACTCTAAGGGATTATTTCCCTAATACCCATTTAATTCTTTTTTTATTTTTTTTATTTTTTTTTGGGACTTTTTTGCCCTCTCCTTCTTTCTCATTTAGAGAGAGAAGTCATCCTCCACCTTGCTGTGCTCCGGTGACCAGTGGCCTGCCGCGGTCTTCGGTGACCGGTGACCGGACTCCGGCAATCGATGACCAGAATCCGGCAACTGATGACCGGAATCCGGCTATCGGACTAGTGACCGGATTCCGGCGTCTGAATTTATTGCCCCCTAATAATACCTAGTAACTATATTATTGCCCTCTAGTAATCATATTATTGCTCCCCAGTAACCATATTATTGCCTCCCAATAATCATATTATTGTCTCCATTAATTATATTATTGTCCTCCAGTGAATTGCATAAACTCCCAAAACCAAAATGAATACACTACAGTCACAATTGATAAATTTATACGCATATTATTGTCTCCCAATACTCATATTATTGCCCTGCAACGGACATGTATAACTACTCAATGAAGTTTCTTTTCCATTCTTCTTTCTTCTTTCCTTATATCCTTCTACCAAATTTACCAAAAAAAAAAAAAAAAAAACAGCCCAGAAACTATCTTGATGACATCAGCCCAACACCAAAACTACCCAGCCGGCCACCGCCACACGTTTGCAGCCATCCCTGCCACCGGCGTAAAATTCCTCCGTCGCCGCCTAGGAATACCTCCATTAGATCTCGCTCCAGCAGACCCTCCGCCGTCGGCGACCCGACTTGATCTCCTCCACCGTCGTCGAACTGGACTGCGGCTGCTTGATTTCGAATTTGAAGCCGTACTGAACCAGACCGAGCGAGAAAAGCAGCAAGCATAGGAAAAACGCTCATCGCCGATCTGCTTGGCTCTCCCTCGATTTTGACAAACCAAACCCATTTTCCGATCTGCAGACATGGAGAGAGAGAGAGAGAGACTGAGACGAGTTGAGAGAGAGAGACTGAAATCGGTGAAGGGGGAGGAAAGTGAAATAGATCGAAGACGGAGGGGGAGGAGAGAGAGTCTGAGAGGAGAGAGTTAATTAATAGGGGCAAAACTGTCAGTATATGTTAGATTGGGTAAATGAGGTTTTTTTTTTTTTACTTTGTCAAGGGGAACCCAAAGGTTTCATAGCCCAAGATAAACCCATTCGGCGCATATGAAATGCTCCAACTGTGCATTGCAGCACAGTGCCTGACCATTTTGACAGCTTCGGGATTCGAACCTAGGTTGGGGAGCACACCCAACTAGGCAAGAACCACTAGGCCACTTGCAGTGGTTGGGTAAATGAGGTTAAAAAACTCTTAGTGGAGTAAGTTGATAATTTTTAAGCTGAAATTGAGTAAGTGGTCACGACCCCTTATTTTTTTTATTTCTATCTATCTTTTTGGCTATCCACCGGTGAAAGCTTGTTTAGATGATGAACACCATTTATGAAAGTATGAGTATCTCCAGTAACCAAGGTCTAATATTCAGAATTTATAATTTTGCGACCAATAACCGCGTGAACATTACTGTTAAAATCCTGAAATTTTCCGTCGTTTACTAGTGCCGACATGAAATGCAACATTTTTCAGATATTTTTTGTCTTAGTTTACCCACCCACTTGTGATATTTCTATATTTTGGTGCCAGTAACCACCAACTTTTGTACTGTGTCTCAACTCTCTATGGCTCTAAAGTGTAACAGTGGGCCTAAAATGTGGCCCAACCAATCTGCTTTCTCCCCAGAGTCTGATACACCAACCCAAACCAAAAATTCAACAAATAATATAAATTCATTAAAATTATTATTCGAAAAAAAAAAGAAAAAAGTACATACTTTCGTCTTATTTTATTTTATTTTTTGATAAATTTATAGTAAATTTCCCACTGGAAGTTGTATGTCGCCACGCAAGTGCACACAAAAGGAGCCATCTCTCCTCTAAAACGCACTCCAAAACAAGTCCACCTTCCTCCTTTTCCGATTCCGATTCCGATTCCGATTTCAATTCCGATCGACGCCTCTCCTCCGTCACCAGGTACTCAATCTCCCTAAGTCTCCATCTCAAGAAAAACCGCCACTTAATTTGTCCCGGTGACGATTCATTCACTCCCTCCCTCCCTCTTGTACAGACTATTCAGACTTGTCTATTAGGTTCTGTGGCTGGTTCTATCTGCTTTGTGAGTATCGGCATCTACTGCTTTTGCTGTTTTGGCTTACGCCTTACGCGTTTTTTCTGTTATTTCGATGCTTTTTCTTCTTTCTGTTCATGTGTATTTGATGGCTGTTTATGCGTATTTGATTGCTGTTTTGCTTCAATCGCTTCGGTGATTTCTGTAGATTTTGTGCTTGAATTTATTGTTTTTTCATTTGCGTGATGCGTAAATGGTTGGAAGTTTTGGGTTCATCTTTTCGGGAAAAGACTCAGGTTGATTAGTTTGGTGCTTTACTCATGATTAGGCGGAGTAGATTTCAAGTGTATAGGAGATGGAATTGTGTTGGAGAATTTTGGTTTTTTTTTTTTAATTTTTCATTTTTTTTTAAGCTACATGAATTATTATTCTATACGGCTAATATCAGTGTGTGTATTACTCTAGGAACATATTGGGGGTTTTGGTTTGGCTTTTGTCAAATCGGCATGGTGGATTTGTTTAAGAATCGGATACTTAATGTAAATAGTGCTTCTGTAGATGATTGCTTTGGACTAGTTTCGTTGGAAATTTTAAGAAGGTGGCCCTTTTGGGGTGTTGGAACGTGGAAATCGTGTGTTAGGTTTGAAGCGGTAGGTCCTTTGATGAATGTTCAGCATGTTAACATATTGCTGTTATTGTTTTTGCTTAGTGCTTGCATAATCTAACAGAATTTTTTATTTTTATTTTTGTGTTGAAGCAAGGGGATATGTGGTGCCGAGTACCGATAGTTTTCAGTCCGGAGCAGAGATAAGTAAGAGAGAATGGGAGGGTGCTGTTGTTGTGCTTCCAAAGCAACCGAGCTGAGGGCCGCACCTACATACTACTATGTTGTATGATGCTTTCTATCACCTTTGGTGCTTCTTTTTCTCTTCTGTTAGTTTGTAGTATTGAGCTCAATTTTTCTGTAGAAATTCCATGGCATTATTTGTTTCATGTAAATGATTCGCAAGTAGATTTGTCGTGTGATAAATTACTTGAAATATCAACTTAATATCATAGATATCAGAGTTTGGGTTGGAGATGAAGTTGATTTTTTCATTGTTCTACATCTATAGTATCCGAGGACATCTGAAGAGCACGTGCCCCTGTCATCTCGCCAAGGTGCCTCTGCACTCTCCACAGGCCTCCTTGTTGACACGAACTTGGATACATCAATACCTGACACTTATAGACCACCTCCTGCCCCTATTCCATATGATGTGTCAGCAGGGCGTCCTCAGACTCCACCAGTGGCCCAAGAAATTTCTGGCAACAAGAGTGATGCAACATTGCAGACAACAACAACTTCTGATTCTGTTCAAGAAGCAGCTGGTGACAATCCTCAAGAAACTTCATCCAAGTGTGAAGACCTGAAGTACAAAGTGGACACCAAGTTAGAGCTTGATCCAATTAAGAAGGCAGAAGTTGAACTTTCGAAACCAGTGGAATCTGTTGCTTTAGTCACTGAGGAGGAGGATGTTTGCCCCACCTGCTTGGAAGGTAAAGTCCTTTGAATAACTCCTTGCAGGCAATTCTATTTTATCATTACTTTACTATGAGGAAAATAAAGCACCCTTCTTTGTCATTGGCCCTGTTACTGCAAGTTGCCTATTTTAGCCACATTCTTTGTTTTCCATTTGGTAAAAGAATTTCAGTCGGATTTTTTTTTTCTGTGCAGAGTATGATGAAGAAAATCCAAAAATTACCACGAAATGCGACCACCATTTTCACCTTGCTTGCATTCTTGAATGGATGGAAAGAAGTGACACATGTCCCGTGTGTGATCAGGTTTGCCTTGTTTAATATTTACGTAGTTTTGTGATTTAACGAGACATGTCCATCATCATGCATAGTATTGAGAGGGCTCTTCTTCACTTATGATGCAGGAAATGATATTTGATCCTCCTATTGATTAGTGGATCAGCAATTCAAGTCGAGTTCTTTCCTTTTGAAGTATAGTATGAGAAGCAGAGGTTGCAAATGCATGAGGTTTTTTTTTTTTTTTTTTCTCTCCCTTTTCATGGGTTCACTGTTCCCTTGTTCAGTGACAGTCACTGATTGGCTGTTTACTGGTTTTGTTTCTGGAGTAGCTTATGCATTTCTTTCCTTTCAACTCAATGATAATGAAAAGGAAGAAGGGGAGATTGGTACTGGCGTGAAAGTATGGTGGTCGTTTTCCTGTATGTAATGCATTTATCCTTAGATCGTAGAGCATCTCATTTTCGAATGATATAATGGTTATATAGATATTGCAGTCAGAGGGATAGTAGTAATCAGATTCATTAGTTACCAAACAAAAAAAGGTGAACCTGTGGTTCTCTCACTCCAAGTATAGAATTTTTCTTTGGTCTGGTCTGTGATCTTTGCTTTCTGTTTGAACTGGTTATGTAAACGGCAGAAATTTACTTTCGTTGCTGGTGGTGCGGTTGGTTAGTGTAATGGAAGATGGAAGGTTCAGGAGAAAGGGGCATCTTTGTTTTTCAGTTGATCCATGTATATAACTGTATCTGATGATAATTTTGATTGGGTGGATTTCACACATAGATTCACGTTATACAGCCTAGCTACTGTTTCTTATGTTAATTTGCCTAAACGCACACGGTAGCTCTTTCAAAAATTGCATACACAGTTTGTTTAACTGTGAAAGAGAAGTTTTTTTGTTGTATTTCTAGGTAATCCTCAATCTTATAGAAACGTGAATGGCCTTGTTTACTTATTTCATTTTCAGAAACATGAGGATTGTACTTTCAAATGATATTTTGGTCTTCCACTTCCATCCTGAATGGTAATAAAGACGGAAGCATGAAATCAATAAGCTACTCCTGAAGTGCTTATTAAAGCACTCATGTTCGTACTACCAAAATGTATTATGGATACAAAAACTTTGTTGACGGATCGGTTGATCGTTTATTGAACCTTTTCATTCCATATCTTTAATTTTATTCTGAGCATCTTCAAGTGACTTTTGAAAACTCCACTAAACAGCTTTATCAGACATTTTATACGAGTCGCATCTGCCTTCCAAGTGCCTCTTCAAACTGATTTGTCAAGCTCATATCTTTGAGGAAAAAAAAAAATTGGGACTCATTTCTCGCTCTTCGAATCAACCGATTGTTTTGTTAATTTTATGAGTGGATAGTTTATTTGTTTGTTTGTTTTTTTAAATGATTTTTTTTTAATCTCATAAGGGGTGAGAGAATTTGAACCCAATACCTCATTCACACTTGTGAAGAAAAATATCATTATGCTTTAGTAATGAATCTTACGTTACATACAAAATTAGAATTGGTGTTTTTAAGTTGTGGAGCTCTGTTCAATGGCTTTGGGTTGTTCTTGAACTCTCTCACAATATTAGCAATTTAAAAAAAAAAAAAATTTAATGTATCTTTCTCAAAATAACTTCCGAACAAGATCAGTTTAGATTAGAGCCTTTTTGAGAGAATTGGTTTTTATTTATCTGAATTTGCTATAAACTCAAAATTGTTCATTTGATTGATAAATTGAATTAGCAAACGATCTTTCATTGTATTAACATTTTTTTTTTTTTTTTTTTTGTAATGATGATACGTAGATGGTAATTTATAGAAGAAACAGTTTTTCGATTATGGAAGAATAAGTAATAATTCATTACTCACAAATGGGGTGAACAAGAGAGAGTCAAATTCTAGTAGTCAATTATTATGTACTCAATTCTATTCAACTGTCTTTGAATTTGAATTCAAGGATGTCTTCTCAAAAAAAAAAAAAGAATTCAAGGATGGAGAACTATAGGCCAAATAAAATCATTTCAATTACTTTATCTTTCAGCCTTAGATCTAAATTCAATGACAGCCAATCATGATTTATTATGAATTCAATTGATTACCTGAACGAGACTCACGAGCCAAAATGAACATTATTGTAATTGTTGACAAGAGTTTATGGCTTGGTGAGAGATATCTCGCGGATTCTTCAATAATATAAAAATCTAATATTCAAATTAGGAGCAAAAAGGGTAAAAATCTGGGACATTCAATTTGTTCTTTATATCAGGCAAAAATGAATATAGGAATAGAAGGAATAAAAGTTAATAGACCTTAATCTAAAAATATAGATCTTAAACTAGATTGGATAACAACTACATACTCAAATCTCGAATCTAATTCCCTTATCGAATAAAATTTACGTCGCTCAATTTGTTAAGCAAACATGTTAAGATCAATTAAATAACCAAAAAGATAGAGAAACTACTATTCCTGCTCCCGAAGTTTCTCCCGCGCTTGGGCGCGAGAGCGTGCGTACCATTGAAAACCATACTACTAAACTTCTACACGATGACTGGATATCAATATGTATTACATATTTAGACCAATATATCGATTAATCAGAAACAATAAAAACGAATAATACACTAGAGTGTGGAACTTCTACGAGAAGCGAAAATGGCGTTTTACTTTAGATATTTAAATCAGTCTTCTGATTGATCTGAAATCGATACAAAAATAATTATAGATCGTCTCTTCAAGTGAGTGGATGAATCTAAAATGAGATTGCAGGCCCAAAAATTTTACCTTTGTGGTGGCTTGAGTCAGTCTGCTGATTGATTTGAAACAGATAGAAAAAACGAAGATAATTATAGATCATCTCTTCGAGTGAGTGGAGGAATCTAAAATGAGATTGCCGGCCCAAAAGTTTCACCTTTGTGGTGGCCTGATTAAAAAAAAAAAAAAACCTTTATCTCCACTAAATTTAATTAGAAAATCACTAAAAAGATTGGTTTGTTTTTCGTTTGGGTAACCATGGATTGGAATTGATTTCATTTTCTCCTTCTTTTTCATAGACACTGGTTTTCCTCTCTCTGCTCATTTCTGATTGCTTTGTCTAAATAAAATTGAGCCACCTTGTTGTACTAGTGCACCAGCTCATCAATCATTTTCAAACAACCCATCAGCTTCAACCTCGGCTTTGTCTTCTTTGTGTCCTCTGCAGCTCTGTAAATTACCATTCGGTGGTTTTGCCAAGCAAAAACAAGAAAAAATGTTCAGGTAATAAACAACGTTCCTCAACCATTCTACAAAGAAAACAGGGCAAAGGGTCTCATACCCTCTGCCCAAAATATCATCTTTCGTCCTTGATCATTGAGAAAGGAGGAGTCTTTATTTTTCTTTCTTGGTTTTTCAAGAGTCAAATCTAAGTTAATGGCAGGATGGTCAGTTTCGACAAATGGGTCCGTGTTAGATTTGGCTGAGATTACTGATGCTAATCCAATTAATGGTGATAGTCTTGGTAGTGGTATTGAATCTGTAAAAGATGGTGTAGAATGTGGTGGTGATGATGATGATGATCACAAGGGTACTGATGTTGATACTGTAAAAGATGGTGTAGAATGTGTTGATGATGATTATAGGGGTAGGCAGAGATGTACATTTGATCAGGTTCTATCTGTTTTCCTTAAGGATATTGGTGATAGAGGTGTTGTTAGGCCTGTGCCTGCAGTTTCAGTTTTTGGTGATAGGCAACATGTGGATTTGTTCAAATTGTTCTGTGTTGTGAGAGATAAAGGTGGGTATGATTTGGTTTCGAAGAAGAGGCTGTGGTCTTTTGTGTCCAAAGAATTGGGCTTGGATGGTGGAGCAACGGCGGCTTCTGTAAAATTGATCTACTTCAAGTATTTGAACGAGTTGGAGATATGGTTTAGGGAGACTTGTACGAGTAGGAGCTTGGGAAATGGGGAGTCTGGAAGGTATGGGACTTCTCTTTTGTTGTCTTTGGAGCTAGAGAGAGAGTTTAGAGGTTTGTTGTTGGACGGGACAGAGCAGAAGGACAACGGTGATGGACTGGTTCATTTGGAATCTGACCAAAATGGGAAGATTGAATATAGTTTATCAGATACCAAAGATGCATGTACAATGCATTCAGGTACTGGAACTTGCAATGGTGATGACGACGAAAATGTTTGTAATGATGATCAAAATGGTACTTTGATATTACCCTCCAGTGTCGATAATAAAGAAATCGATCGTAAAAGAAAGCGACGAGAATCCTTATCAGGAATGCTGAATTGGGTAATCCAGACAGCAACACAAGTTGGTGATGCTTCAATTGGAGTGATACCAGGGCCAGCTAAGTGGAAGAATCATGAAGGCAACGAGTTCTGGTTCCAGGCAATTAAAGCAAGGGAGGCATTGATGCTAAGAAGAGATATTACTCCAAAGACTGAAGAATTACTCCAGCAGGTACATTTATTTATATATTGTGTTTTTTTTTTCTCGCTTCTGGAGAACAGCCAATTGCCATTTTTGATGCATAGCACAGTTAATCTTTCAAGTGTGAGTGCTACTCTCTTTTATCTGTACCTTTTACCAATGATGTGAAAAAGCTGTTGCTTTTGATTCTGTTTAGGGTTTATAAGTTATTGATGTTGTGATGTATAATCAAGCCCTATAATAAGATGCTATTGTCTCTACCATACTAGTACATCTTGAATGAAGTTAACTCCCATCTTATGATATTATTATTCATCTAAATGCAACTAGATCACTTGGTTTAATCATTAATAGGGCATTGTACTTGTATGTGACTTGGACTCTTCTAAGTGATATCTGGTCTGCATAATACTAGAATTGTTACAAACCTCTGGAGCTTCCTGATCCAGTCTCTTTTTTTTATTGACTTCCTACTTCCTTAGAGCTCTTATAGTTCAGAGTTCGACCCAACTTGATTGAGCCACATTTCATCTCCTCGGTCCAGTATTTCAAGTTCTTCGATTTCGTCTAGCTACGTTTCTTTACCTTTTTTTCTCTTATGCATTTATAACTTTCTTTTTCCCTTGTCTGTTTCCTATTAAAGTTCATTATTACAATTTTTTCTTTTTCTTTATATACTTTTGCATGTAACTATAATTGAAATTGTCCTTAGAATCTTGCATACTCCCAGCATATATGTCGTGCTAATACAGCCCAGTATTAAGACATTTGATTTTGATTGTGTATCTTCTTTCTCACCTCTTTAGTCTCCTCACTTTTTCCTGCTAAGGAAAAAGAAAAGATAAAGGAACAGCCAATAGAGAGGAAAGCTCTAAGGTACTTGGTGTGTCCAATTTGTCACATGTTTTGTCGTTAGTTTCACTGGAACTTTACGATATGGGTTGTTCTATGACAATACCTGATACTGGTGATTGATGATTAAATATTGGCGTTGGAGTATTTGAGTTCTCTTGCATATTTTTGGGGTGGAACTGTAAATCTTGATATATGACAATAATTAGATAATAAACTAGAAAAAATTATAAACATTGCATGGTTTAAACTTGCAGAAGAAACTAAGGATGCATCCTTTGATGTATGAAGATACTATTGCTGCTGGTCACCATTCCTCAGAGAGGTTAAGATGCAGAGGAAGGATTCCTCAGTCTACTAAATCTCGCTCGTGCACTTGTTGCAATTCTTTGCTGCCTACTCAGAGTAATTCGATAAGTCCTCACATGGTGTTGCATGACGATTCTAAGGAGCAAGAACCTATGGAAGTTGATTTAGCCTCTCCACATAGATCGGTTATCCCATCTGACGATGATGAATCCCGTGAAAAGTATGTTTCTGTGGGCCCTCTCTCTCAAGCTGATGTTCCTGAATGGACTGATGTGGCCTCAGAAAGTGATAGTAAATGGCTAGGCACAAGGGTATGGCCCTTGCAATGTGAAGAAGACAATTCCCTCGTTGAAACAGATATCATTGGCCGAGGAAGACCAGATTCCTGTGGCTGTCAGCTTCCAGGTTCTGTTACATGTCATAGATTTCACATTGCTGAGGCTAGGATGAAACTGAAGAAAGAACTCGGTTCCTTGTTCTATCATTGGAGATTTGATCGTATGGGAGAGGAAATTTCTCTTCAGTGGACAGCTGAAGAGGAAAAGAGATTCAAGACCTTGGTACAGTCAAAGTATCCTTTCTTTTGGAATAGTGCATCCAAGTGGTTTCCCAGAAAAACTAGGGAAAACTTGGTGAGCTATTACTTCAACGTGTTTCTTGTTAAGCGAAGAAGTTATCAGAACCGTGTAACTCCTAAAAATATAGATAGCGATGATGACGAAACAGATTTTGGGTCTTTAAGTGAGGGTTTTGGGCACGAGGCAGTCAAAGTTTCAGGCTCCAATTTTCTGGCTTGTTCCCAGAATAAGCAGTGTGACGACTTGGATGATAAAAATGCTGTATAGGAGTCAGAAAATCGGACCAGTGGTTTACACCACTGCATGTTTTATACAACTTTGCAAACGGTGGTGCAATGGTGGCGGAAGCAGACCTGGAGGGATTCGTGATGTGGCCGGAAGGTAGATTTTGTGTAATGCGCTGAAGAATGCTGTTGGTGCTGCTGAAGTGTCTTCAGTTCTGCTTTTAGAAAACCATGCTACTGTTTTGAATGGCTGCATCTTGAATAGTTTTTCCAATACCAGGTTTTGGGACTTTAGATACAACCTTTTATAGGGAAAATGAGGGGAGACTATACAGTGGTTTAAGTTGTAGTTTCTTTAAGGTTTTTAGAAATGTGGATATTGTGCTGTAGTTGTTATCCTTTTGCGCGCTTCTCATATTTCAGAGACGTGAATATGTCTTTGCCATTATCATTTTGGTTCTCGGTGTCCCGGTCTTGTAGACATTAGACTAGCGTCGATGAATTTACATAGCAGAGTTTATTATAATGGCACTGCAATCTGAGCCGAGTTGCTTGGTTATGTTCCTAGAGGCCCCAACTATGGGACTTCAGGGTGTGCGGTCGATACAATATTATGTAGGAGATGTATTGAATCAGCTCTTTCTTGCACAGGTAAGCAAGTTCTGATTCCCATCAAAGGGTTGCCAAATGCTCACGAAGTCTATATTGATGGTGCTGCTGCAATGCACATTTGTTCATAGGCATTGTGGGATCAATGGCGTATTCAGAAAATTTTCTTGTTGGGAGCGAGATGAACCTCAAGTGTTAATTTGTTTTGCCCTAGCCTCAGCTCAAGAAATGAGTGTTGGTCTCCCACAAGCATTTAATCTAATCCACTAGATTAAATTTTTATTGCGTAATGAGTTTTGAGTTCCGTCATTTAAGAAGTTTTTTTTTTTTTTTTTTTTGGGTCTGAAGTTTAAGAAGTGTTTAAAAATCATTATACGTAAAAAATATTTAACTACACACGATTTTATCGCATATTCTTATTTTCTCACTAAAAATAAACTACACCAAAAAATTTTGATTTAAAAAAAATTATCCAAAACCGTGGACTAATTTTAACTACACACAATAATAGTGATTGGGGTGCAAGAACTAATTTTATATGACATTATTGTGCATGGAGTATGTTTATGTAGCATAACTCACTAGTAATGTAATTTCATAGTGAACTGTGCATGGTATTGACTTATAGTGGATGAAGTAAGCAACTATATTGTACATTACTTTAAGAACCCTAATGCTGTGAATTATCCTTCCCCTTAATCTATCATATAGATGATTGAGCAAGAGTTTAAGAGCCCTAATGACTGATTAGGAGGTCGTTTTGTTCCGTAACCAGGCACGGAACCAAGGGGTGGCTGAGGTGTGCTGCAGCCCACCTCATTTTTGAAAGAAATATATGCAAGGTATAGATTATAGAATAGTCTTAATATCCCCTAAAGACATTTCCCTCTCTCTCATCTCTAATTCATTTTCTCCTATTCTTCTCTTCTGTGATTCTTTTCTTAATTTTTTCTTTCCGTGTGTATTTAGTCCTTTCAGGTTCATTTAAGATAGACTTCTCTATCTGACCAAAACAAAATAAATGAATTCTCCAATTAATTTTATAATTTTTTCAATTAAGAGTTTAGCATTGAATTCTAATATAGGATCTAATTTAGATTTTCATCAAGGAACTGTCATAAAACAGATTAGTGAATTTGTTTTTTCCTTCAAACACATAACTTAGTTTGATTCAGCCCACCTTCTTTTACAGTCCTGGTTCCGTCCCTGTCCGTAACTCGAGTCGTTTCATCCTCAGTATCACAAAATTTAGAAGTTAAACTAAGAGTCTCACCAGGTTAAGAAAATCAATGTTCTTGGTTGGCCATTGAAGATAACGGCATCTAATCCCTACCATGCAACCCAATAAATGGGTGGCTTGGATTATATGCCGCTCCCACCTTATGTAAAAGATTGCGTAAGGTCTAACCTTACCTATTTAATTTCTTGAAGATGATGAGTAGGTATAGAGAATTTACCGAGTTGAAATTTTGTAGTTGATGTGAATTTAGGTGTGCGTTTAGGCTTTAGAGGACTAGTGTCGATGTATTTAGAATTCTGTTTTAGATATCAATATTCAAATGTTTTTGTTTAAAAAATAATTAGATGTATTCGAAAAAGTAAATTTGACGATAAAGTTTTATTTCGTGCTTCAAAACGTAACGCATGATGCATTATCTACTAATCTGGCTTTGAACATATAAAGTTTTCATGTTTTAACATTTAATGTTTTTTTTTAAAAAAAAAATAATATGTTACTACAATTCTTAAGTTCATCCCTTCAGTGAATGAGCATATTCAACATCTCTTACGATTGAGGCATAATAACTTTATAATTTTATAATCCAACTATTCATGTTGTATAACATAATACAAATATTAGCTCTGTAAAAAATCAATCAAATTGAAGACCTTTTAGTTATTTATTTCTATCAAATACATTGACGGTTCATCATAATAGTAGTAAGTGTTGTTAGAACCATCTATTTGTTTGATTCAATTAGATAATTAAACAATTTATGATTCGATTGATTTTTTATATAGATGATTTTTGAAGGCTTATTTAAAATATGGACTGTTCAATTATAAATTTATTAAGTAAAAGTATGTTAATCGACAACTCATTCACTCTATGAGTAAACCTAAGAATTGTTCTGTTAATCTTGTCACCTCATCTTCTTTACATGCACATAATGTAAATTTTCTACTTTTTACCTCTAGTTTAAGTAGGTGAGGAGAAGCAATAAGAGAGATAGAAACATCTAAAAAGGTGATTTGACACATAAAGAATGCATATCCGGATATCATGCACACAATATTAATGAAAATCTTTATCATGGAAAGCACAATTCACAAAAATAATCAAATACATACACCATCATTAAAGTTGTTATCCAAATCCATGCTTTTATTAAATCAAACGGGTCATCTTTCACTAATTTTTGGCTCTGCATGATTTATAGTGGCTGCCAATTCATGCCATTGCTATGTGAAACGCACAAAATCTTCTTTTTGTTCAAGGTTTAATGACATTTAACGATAAAGCAAAAGAAAAAAAAAATCTAATTTAGATTCAGTGAACTTGAGAGTAATTATTATCCAGTCAGGAAATTCGACGCGTACGTAATCTCTGACAAATATATTAACGCTATCTTTTTAGCGGAAAGTATATTACGAAAATATAAATAAAACAAATCGAATCAATTAGCATCAACATAACGCCACGGTGAACCAATAAATTTATTCCGGACACGTAATAATTGTTGCTTACCTTATAATTTCTCAGAATGTGGTGAAGGTAAATTAAGATGACGACACAATGACAGTAAGATGACTACATACAAGTAACAAATGTCAATCACACCCATACAAATTTGCTATATTCATGACTCGAGGAAATCTAGGAGTAAACTTGAGAAATTTACTGGGGCGGCATTTACTGCAGAGTAGCCGTCTTCTGTGAGCTCACGTATAAATAGTGCCTTCGTATTTCTCTCATTTTGTGTCCGAATTCTTTTGTGAACAAAAAGGCTCACAGCTCATCTCCCCACAACCCAAAAACCCGCCGGAAAAATGTCGTCGCCGAGCAAACGCCGGGAGATGGATTTGATGAAACTGTATATCTTCTCAAAAAGCTTAAACCTTTTATCTTGTGTTGTTTTCTTTTTATGATTGTGATATTGGTTTTTGGTGTTGCTTTCTTATTGGTTTTGGCTGTTCTGGACTACCAGGATGATGAGTGATTACAAGGTGGAGATGATCAATGATGGCATGCAAGAGTTTTTTGTGGATTTCAATGGACCCAAAGAGAGTAATTCATCTAAACCCATATATATGATTTTGTTTTCCTCACTCTGTACTGAGTTGTGTGTGTTCTTGATTAGATTATGATGTTATCTGTGGTGGGTTTTATCCATTTTCTGAATCTGTATTTTTGTGTGTTGACCCTTTGAAGTTGCTTTGGATTTTAGTCTTTTGAGATTTACCTTTATTTCATACAGATATGGTTTTGGATTGAAATATGAAAATTTATGAAGTTTATTGAACTAACTAGTTTGACTATTGATGTTTGTTTGCATAGATAGTATCTGTCTGGAATGGGATTTGGTTTTAGAATTCAAAGTCGGATTTTTGTCCACTACTTGTGTGTAAATGGGCTGCAAGTATTTTGTTTACTGGTTTTGTTCAACAGGCTGAAGTTTTGTAGGTACTGATATTTTGGAAATTGAATAAAGGGTGGGTCTTTTCTTTTTCTTGTTTTCCCTTTTCTTCGATGCAATGTGGCAGGTCCTTATCAGGGAGGTGTGTGGAGGATACGGGTGGAGCTACCAGATGCTTATCCTTATAAATCTCCATCTATAGGCTTTGTCAACAAGATCTACCACCCAAATGTTGATGAAATGTGAGTTGCAGATGCTGAGAATTATCTATTTTGGCTTTATTTGAATACTAATTGCTTTGTTAACGTGAACATAGTGCAAAATTTGTGTTTAAGTCTGTCTAATGGTGCTTTTTTGAGTTCCAGGTCGGGATCAGTTTGTTTAGATGTTATCAACCAGACTTGGAGTCCCATGTTTGGTAGGCCTATACATGTTTCTTGTGAATGTAGACCTGATATGATTTATGTGGAGACCAAAGATATTTCAATTCCATCGTACTTTGTAGTTTTTCTTAGTTTATGGCTACTGCAACATTGAGGAGACTGGGAATTACTTCTTTAATTTCTTAACCTTTTTACAGATCTGGTTAATGTGTTTGAAGTCTTTCTTCCGCAACTTCTTTTATATCCAAATCCATCGGATCCCTTGAACGGAGAAGCTGCTGCTCTGATGATGCGTGATCGGACTGCTTATGAGCAAAGAGTAAAAGGTAATAATCATATGCCACTTTGTAACATAAGCATACATTGATCTTCTTTAATATCGTCTGCATGGCATGCTCTGGATTTTGTCTTTGTTCTTTGTTCTTGTGTTGGTTGTCCACTTATATGCCTTAGTTGGAGGACTAGTTGGAATTTTGAAATCTGAACTGGACAGTTGCTCTAAGAAAGTGTTTGAAAGTCATGAATCTTGTGATGTTAAACATACAATTTTTTATGTAATTGGTGGAACATGTAAGCTGATTTAAAATTATTCTAAAGTTAGCTCTAAGGTAGTTTTGGACAAGTAAATGAGTTTTAGACTGAAGGTGTTTACATGTCAAGGTTTACTTCAGTTGAAAGTTGAAACCACTAATTGTGTGTCAAGGCTTGGGACATTTTTTCATTTAACCCTTTAGGACTTGGACTGACTTGTAACCAGCAACCAACTTTAATCTTTGTGAAGCTTGAATTATATTTCCACCTATTTGCTTCTGAAAATAGGTTTCTTCAGAGATTGACTTGTAAAATAACAGAGAGGTGGAATACAAATATACTGTTTGAAACTAGTCATGGGATGATGAAGGACAGGTGAAGAGAATATTGCCTCGATAGAATTCCTGAAGTCCCTGCCGTTGATGTCTTGGAAGTCACATTTTGGTTTTAAAAATAGTATAGGAGCTCAAAATTTCATGTCTTGTTGGTCTCGTTGAAGTTGTAGCAAATCAGAGATCTATAGAATCGGCATTTGATCGGATATGAGGATAAGTAGGTAGCAGTTGAGTTATACTTCTGTGTCACGCATACAAACATCCTCTTATAAACTCCTTTTGTTCATCTTTAATTCTTTAGTAGTCCCTTATAGGTTTATGAGCTTGCAGAACCAGGTAATAGGTTATAATATGACCGGTTTTTGACATTCCTACTTAAATTTGTTCCCTGACACCGTGTATCGCATTCTGCTTTATGTTAATTTTTAGTAGATATTTTGCTTATTATTGTCGTAAAATTGTACTTTGCAGAGTTCTGCGAGAAATACGCAAAGCCAGAAGATATAGGAGCTGCCCAAGAAGAGAAATCCAGTGATGAAGAGCTGAGTGAAGATGAATATGCCTCCAGTGATGATGAGGCAGTTGCAGGCAAAGCTGATCCATAGGTGCTTAAAATATTGCTGGCCTAATTTATTGTCTGTTGTACTTGTACATTATAATTGTGCTCATGCATGGAAATTAGACCAAACAAAAACTGAAGGCTTATGGAGAAATTCATGTCCTTCTGTTATTGTGTAAATTAATCAACTATGATTTAATATTGCTTTAAATTCTTCAATTCAAAGTTGGGAATGAAGCAGGTTATTTTCTGATGTGTCTATATGCATGACACAAAATTATCTTATATCTATTATAGGCCAAACTACTGGAGACCTCAATTGCATTTTAGCTCAATACAGATGATGTTACATTGTTACATGCCGAGTGGAGTTTTGTGGTGCTAATTCCACCGAGCCCAACACTTACCAACCCCCCGGCACAAGTTGGGTCGAATCATTTGTGAAATGAGCTTAAGCTTAGCTTAAATTCAGATTAGCTCCGCTTATATGTAGGACATGCTCTAGCATCAGCTTGGTTCAATTGGCTAAACAACCGATAATCTGCATCAGCCAAGCTGAAACTCTATTTAAGACGCCAACAAAAACTTAAAAGAATAAAATAAAAGCATAATACTTAAAAGGGGTACATATCTAAGTTTTGATGTCGGTGGGCTGTGACTTGTTGTTAAGTTATAAATCTAATATTGTAAATGTTATGAGTTCGATTTTCATTGGCATATGTATGGGTCAATGAGTGGGTAGAAGAAGGAAAAAAAAAAATCTAAGTTTTGATGAAATGAGCCGAGCTTAAACCGAAGACAAGTCATTCGATGGTGCCACTTTCGGAAAGTTTCTCCTAACTTTCACAAACAGGGTGCATTAAAGCTCTATTTTGGCTTAGTCCGATCTCTTATTTACAAACCAAAACTCTTTATTAGTCAACGGGACAGCATATGTAGAACATATCCAGTTATAATTAAAACAGGATTAAATGTTTACAAGCAAGCCCTTATAGCTCAGTGGTAGAGCGTCAGTCTTGTAAACTGAAGGTCCGTAGTTCGATCCTGCGTGAGGGCAGTTAATTTTAATTCCTGTTTTTTTTTTTTTTTAAATTCTTTTTGTTTTCTGTTCTTTTCCCCTTTTTACTTTTTCCAGTCTTCCAAGATCCTTCCTGCACTTTTAAGATCCCCCCAACTTGGGTGAAACAGCAAAAGACCATGTCACATCATACAGTTAAAACTGAGACATCTTTTCTCTCTGTTCTTCTGAGAAACAAGTACACAATTCTACAGTGGGCCCATTTTGGCAAATCAATCAATCAATTAATCTTCTTGGAACTAAAAGCTGATGGATTTGTGTCCAAATTTGACAACTAAGACTTTTCTGGTGTAATGTCAGTGATTGGACCAATTGTTCATCTTCCCATATATATTTCAACTTATTGCATCATTGAAAATAGTACCTCAGGTCCCCAAAGACAAAATCTTTTTTCTTTTTTCCTAAAAAAAATAAAAATAAAAATAAAGTCATGAAAGTGCAATAGAAATGGAATCTCTTTCAGAAGCTGGTATAGGAAATCTCCCTCTGGATGGTATACAACTGTTTTATTTCAGACTTTTGTATAAATTCTAGAGTAAAACTGCTTACAGAAAAAATATGGGGGGATTTATGGAGAAGTATGAATTTGAACATTTGCAAGAAGCCTGGTGATTTTGGTAAGAGTTTCTGAAGCAGCAATGGTATCCGGGTGATCTTCACCAGAAATCGAGCTTCTAATGAAAATGGCTTTCCTAATTAGATCGTCACTTATGTCGAATTGTCCCCCTCTTAGCATTAGCTTTGCCCTGGTTTCTAGCAATGTGGCTCTTGACAGTGCAACCTCATGCCAAAGGTAGGGATTTAACTGAGCACTGGTCTGGATGGGCCGCCAACAAAGTGATTTCACCAGCCATTTCTCAACCGGGGCTTGCAATGCTTCTCCTGCTGCTTCGAGGGCATTAGTGCATAGGCGGAGGAGTTCTAAAGCGGCCTTGCAACGAGAGAATGTGATGAATGTTCGGATTGCAAGAGGCAAGACAACTTCTTTGACAAGGAACAATAGATCCGGCACCTTAATGTCAACGACTTTAAGGTCATGGCTAAATCCAAATATCAAGAAACATGCTGCCCAGATATGATCTGAATGTTGAGTTATTGATCCGCGGCTGATGACAGCTTGAACCACAGCTTGTGGGACTCCGGTGACTCCTCTCTTGTGAGCATATAGCTTGACGAGTTCATGGATATGGATATGGTCAGGTTTGGTACTGCTTCTGGCAATGTTGAACCTTAACAACATGGAAGTTGCTTCTGCTTCTGATCTTTTGGTGTATGATGAAGTAAAACCACAAGTTAAAGAATGCACCAACTGTCTCCATAACCAAGTGGCTTGGTGCTTTTCTGGTATCTTGTGAGCAGCTAGAGCCAATAACGAAACTGGAATTGAGGATGGTGCAAACCAACTACTTGCCTGGACCATTCTGCTTGCCAAGCTTCTTGGTCCATCTGCATGATCAAAAATCGAGAAACACACCTCAAAGAGTTGAAGAAGGAAAGTGTTTCGTCTCAGTGATTGAGTTTCCCTGTCACTCCATGACAAATCTTTTAAGGGCATTCTACTGGTGGTCTCCAATAGTTTACAAGGAGTTATGGGCAGCTCAGACAATATTGAACCGACAATTGCAAGTCCTAAAGTTGAGCGTCCCAATTTCTCCTCAATAGTCCGTAAATCATCTTCTTCTGTGTTTGTGTATTCTCTGTCACTTCCCTTCATTAGTGTCATTGCCTCAGCCCCAGATAAGTATGGAAGTTTCAATGGCTCCAAATTCATCAAAGAAGGAAGGCGTGTGGATATTATTATGTGTGTCTCACCACCAAAACGGGGAAGAAGATCCATAACAAGTTTGTGATCCCACCAATCCTTTTCACTTTCCAAGTTATCAATCACTACCAAAAAGGGTATGTTTCTCATTAGCTCTCTGCGTACTCGAGATATGGCTGCCTCTTCCTGCTCTTCAAAGCTTTTAATTCTGTTTTTGTCTGTGCAATTTTCAACCCCAACATCCACTTCAAGAAATGACCAGAGATTCAGATAGTTCTGTCTAATATATCTGCTTTCCCCTCCTATCCATAAAACCATTTTGTACCTCTGGTGATATCTATAAGCAAATTCAAGAAGAAGCTCTGTCTTGCCAATTCCGGAGTCACCAGATACACAAGCAATCCCCTTCCCATACACAATCTTTGTTGATCTTTTTCTTCTAGCATTTCTTCCACCACCTTTGTGCTTTGATTGGTGTTTTCTTTGAGGAAGCTCGGTGCTTTGCATCTCAATTTCTTTTTCTGACTCCTTCCATACAACTGGTTCTTTTCCTTTTCTGCTATTAATTTCCAATTTCCGTTCCCTCCGCCTCTCCTCATATGAACTGCTCTTACCCCAACCAATTGTCAAGTTCTTTCGCCTGGGTCTAGCCTTAAGCTCAAAATAATCTCTTTCTGCATCTCCTGTGACATCGCCAAAAAGAATGAATTCCAGCTCTGACAGCTCCTTCTTCCTACCAACAAAATTCTCATTTCGAGGGAAAGGGAACTCATCTTTCTCCACCTGCTCTCTCCACTTGGTCAACCTATCTACCACACTTCTCCGCCCTAATCTAATTGCTAATAATGTGACAGCCCTTAATATACAATCTCTCCAATTACCATCCTGAGCTTCCAACTTCCACTCATCAACCCGAGAGAGGCTATGAACTGATTCTTTCCACTCCTTTTCCAGCCCTCCATACAAAACCCATAACTCTCCCCCATTTTTTTCCCATAGCTCTCCTCTCCTCTCAACTATATCCCTGACAAGGCAATCACTAGGGCTCAAGTCATAGAATATGGGGACCAAGTTCTTCTTGCTAGAAAAATATCTCAGTTCCTCAATGGTGTATGGATTTCTGAACGACTTCTTTGTAAGGATAACAATGCCATAAGAAGAAACATCCATGGCCCTTTCAACAATTGCATGTTTGCGAGAGTTCCTACATCGAGATCTGTCAGATACAAAGCAACTCATCCCTTGAACTTCTAACTCAACTCGAAGCCAATTAACAAATCTAAGCAAAGAAGGTTTACGGCCATGCAAACCTATGAAAACATCACAGCTCCTCAATCTGTTAGAGGTCACTGAAAATGGACCTGGTGTATATGAGGATCCATAGCTTCTACTATGCCTTTTCTGCCTCTCTCTTAGCCCGGAATAATCATGGCCCTGGGCATGGCTGTGACTAGATATGATGCTATTAGAAATGCCAATTGAGGAAGATGCATGGTCAAACTTCTGATAATCGCCTGAAACAGAAGCAACTGGTGCTTGTGACAGGTTTGCCAATGCATATCTGACATTTGCTAGAGATTCAAGGTCTGGAACTCCAGAGCTGGAACTAAGGGGATCCGTACTTAAACCAATGCTGTCACATCGGGCCTCAGACCTTGTTGATTCCGATAGTGGTTGACAAGACGGCGATCTTGGGGAGAAGAATGGCGACTGATTTGCTGAGAAGAAAGCTGAAGATGAAGACGACATATTTCTTAAAGTCGTGGCCCTTAATGAACAGGACCTGGAGCTATCTTCTCCAATATCCATATCTATAAAGTCTCCAACTTCCCAAATAAATCAAATCCAGTGCATCACCATAAGCTATAAAAAGCCACTCTGAAACGGAAGGCATGGCACTAATCAGTTGCGAAATTCTAAACCTCATCGAAACAACTTTAAAATGCCAACAAAATTGAATACCATTTTCCAGATGCTGGTTCTAGTGCATTGAACTATAACGCCGGAAAACAACAGTCCATATATGACAGAAAAAAATACCAGTTGAACTATAGAAGTTCACGCCCCACACAAAGCAACACAACGAGGAGAGCTATATAAACAGTATATGCTTAACTATAACAAATTCCCAAACTAAGTAATCTACTGTTCACCATATTTCAAACCCTATAGGGAAGTACATTCAAGCCATATAATAGCAGCCAAGAACAAAAAGTCAATACCCAAAATAGGCAGAAAGACATACTGGCAGCCAAAACTTCCAAAACGTATGCTTCTGCTTCCACAAACCATATAACCAAACTGAAACAAACTATTCATCTATACACACAGAGACCCACTTCGTAAAATCAAAGAAACCAAGTACAAGAGCATTGGCAAAGCCTGGTTTTTTAGGCACTGTAGATCCAAATGCAACTGTTTAATACAGAAAAGAGGTTCCAAAGGAACCCCTTTTCAAATAGAACAATAAGGAATGGAACAGAAAAAGATTTCCTTTGCAAAATCAGATCTGAATACTAACCAGGATTTCAAATCTAAGCCATGAAGCCACAGAATCCATGCTTTGGGTTCAAAACAAACAACCCAGTTTCTTGAATGAAGGAGAATATCCGAGGAGGTTCAAATTTGGGCAACACAAATCTCTGCAATGAAGTAACCAAGCCTACAGAAAGAGAAACTTATATATGATTGAATTTTCAAACACCAAAAAGGCAAAAGAAGGGAAAGAAAGTATCTTTATCTTTAAGCCAAAGGTCAAGTTTTTACATCCGAAGGTGAATGTTTTGAGACAATGCAATCGAAATTATTGGCATTCAAGGCCATACCATTTTGGTGGCTGATGATTTTTTTTTTTTTTCAGCAGGAGATAGACAAAGTGAAGATTTATGGTGAAAGTAAATGAATGCTTACCTTTTGAGAGCCAGAAAGAAAAGGAAGAAGGAAAAAGAAAAATGAAAAATCTGAGTGGTGACTACTCTGACTCTGTGAGAGAAAGGCACACTCTTTTCAATGCCTAACTAAACGAGATGAGATGAAATGAGATGAAGCTCAGAGAGACTCTCTCTCTAAAAGTCACTGTGTGTCTGAGAGACTGAGGAAGTGGTCTGAAAGTAAAGGAACACCGTTGGAGTGAGGAAAAACGATGGGCCCCAAAGAAGAGATCTGACGAGGTATGACTGGTAGGCTCCATGTTCCCCTTTAATTGCTCTCTCTGTGGAAATTTTTTTTTTTTTTTTTTTTTCAGAAAAATCCACTGGCTTTTGGGGTTTTGGGTTCACATTTTTAACTCTTTGGATTGGATTTTTGGTCACTCTGCTTCGTGTTGGTGTTTTCAAATCTTTTGGGGACCCTGAAACTCAAGAGGATTTGTATTTGGACAACATTGTGTAAATCATTGCTTTTAGTTTTTGGTGTCATATGGGGGGGTTGTTCTGAGGATCTTCTCTTGGTTTTTGGAGTCATGTGGCATTTGAGTTGTGAAAACAAATTCATGGTTTTGTAAGGTCGGTCGGTTTCTTTTAGTTTTATGGTCATAAACCCTAAATCATAAGTTACTGAGTCATGAGTTTCAATAAACTCTAAACTCTCGAAACGCCAAATGAATGAGGTTACATTCAATTTTTTCTTTTCCGCGCCTGTTTTGGCTGTTGATAGAAAAATCAAGAGGACTTCAGGTGTGGGTTAAACTCATAAATTTTCAAATACTATTTTACTTGATTTCACAAACTTTAAACCTCTAAACTCTTTGAGCGCCAAATTGAATGAGTTTTATATTTTATCCTTTACTTTTTAAATTATTGTTTCTATTAAATTATTGACAATTCTGATGAACTACCATTCTATCATTGCTATAAAACTTGATAACTAATTTTCCTTCTTTTACTTAATGGAATAGGTGAAAACACCAGATGGAACAATAACTCAATGTCTTGAATAACTAACAAGACTTGATAATCAAACAACTCAAGTAAAAAAAACACAAGCTTTTGCTGACGCAGTGTAAACCTTTCCACTGAGGAAACTTCACTGCATGACTTTTAACGTAGCTAACACGAGAAATCAATCCAATATGAAACACTAGAGTTTACAGAATACAAGTAGTGTTGTTCATAACAAACACTTTCGCTTAGCAACAAATGCTAACTTGTTTTACAACTGTTCTAACTCCTAACTAGATCAACACAACATTCTAGACTATTTATCTTCAACCTTCCTTGCACTCAAACGAATCACTGATCTTGAGAATGAATTATGAACGTGAGAGATTATGCAATAGAATACATGAAACAAGCAGAGAGAGTTTTCAGAAACTGATTTGAACAAAACGAGTAGTTCAAGAGAGAACAATTTTATGCATCAAAACTCTACATCTAACTGCAGTTTCAAAACCTTTTATAAGGGAGGAAGACTCCCCCTCAATCAAATCTCTTTTTGCACCACAGAATAAGATATATGTAAGTAAGGTTTTAAAACTGAATTCAATTCTTCCTATCGTTGTGTAAATTCGATCTCTACTTAATATGCATGCCGAAAACCTTTTAATGAGGATAAGCATATCAGATCCATTTATCCAATAGGCAAATCAATTTAATTTATGCACAATGATATGAAATGAATCATACCATTAACTCAAGATCAGTGATAGTGATTCTCCTTGATTTTCTCTTGGTGATCCGATCTTGCAGACTTCTTTGATTTTCTTTAAGCCTCCAAAGAGAGATACTCTCCTGGTGCTTTGCATTTTCTGATTTCCTTGTGGCTTTGGGAAAGTCATGTGTTGAATAGGGATAGTCCAATTTACTTACAATAGGGAATCGAAATATCAATACAGTAGTTGTATGATATTATCCCTCATTTCATTTACCAATAAACAAAACACTAGAAAGAATCTCGAACAAAGTTTTGCTCTTGTAAACAATAATGTATTGGACTCATTGCTGATTTGATGAAAGAAAAAAATCTATTGATCTCATTATCAATGTCGGCATAGCATGGTACAAGTGCACACAAATAGTTCCAACGTATGTCATCATAATATATCATATGGCCAACGTATCTTCAAATCTTGGTGAGATGAATGGTAATTATTATTTTTGTTCAAAACAAAGAAAATGAAAGGGTAATTATACTTTGAATCCAAATCTTAATGAGGTTGATGACCTATTTCCTTTTTCCACGATTACTCTCTATGAGCCGCCATAAACATTTTTTTTTATATTTATTAAAATGACATGATAAGTACTAAACCATGCCCAATTATGGTGTACGAATGACATTGTAACCTCATCGATGACGATACGTGAAACACAGTTTAAATTTAAAAGTGAAACATTTTGATCGTTTGGTGATGAAGCACAGGGTTAGAACTTAGAACATCTCTCTGCTCCATGAAATGAATGACATTAATGGAGTGGGATAAACAGCTCTATCTCTCTATCCACCAAAGGACTATTCCGTTGACTTAAAATCAATTTGGATTTGGCCCCTTTCAACATCAGTCCAAAACACTCTTTTGGCACTTGCTGCGAGCACATGCTCTCATGTGACGCTATCACACACGAACGGACAGCTCTGATCTCTTCAACCTCATCATTGTCCACTCAATCAACGGCTTAGGTTGCAACACCTGCATAAACTTGAGAATACAAATGAAAGGATGGGGAGTTTATACAAAAAGTTTGATATGGTGTTGATCACAGATTGCCCCCACAGATTGCAGACAGCTTGTGTTTACACAGCACAAGTATATATGTAGACATGAGTATTGTATTATACTATTCAACGCTTGGTATCGTAAAAAAAATGACAACATTTTTTTAAATAAAATATTATCGATTCCGTTTTGGACAATTTGACATGTTATGTTGTGTTACTGTTAACTTAATTCGAAGCGTTTTGTTAAGTTCATTTGTTTCAACAGTATGGTCTAACAAGCAAACAAATATTACCATCTTTATAATTTCAGGCTTTTAAAATACCTTATAACTTTAATGATCCTCAAACATCAACCGTTAAATTCAGTCAACAATTGAAAACTGTAACCAGTTAAGGATTGAATTTCACATAATCAATGTTGTGTGCCACTAATCAAACTATAGAGCTTCCAATGGATTATTCTTGCAAATTGAGGGTTGAGTGGGGCCTTGGGAATTCAATTTCTCACCCATCCTACGTTTTGTCCGATCAACTCCCAACTAATATACGTTTGTCCACTTTTGAGAAACATAGAGATAGATACATTGCCAACTAATTAGACAGCTACTAGGAAATATCAGAATATGATGTCAAAATGACGAAATCCCCATTCAAATAATGTGCGTCCCTGGTCGATCTGATCACAAAACTGTCCCAAGAAGATGCAGTGTATAGCTTGGTGGATAAAATTTATATGATATCATTTATGACTTTATGAGCGTTACGAGTAAGTAGTAAGTTTACATAAGGAAAAAACATCCCTCGGGCGGGGCCATCTCCCGGCATTCCTATCGGGATACGAACAGTTTTTCCACGACAAATTGTCCCTGAAAAGATAGGTCAATTTTTGTGTTGAGATACTCTGATCTAGAATTACAATTAGGTTACGTTTAAGTTTGATTTCTTTTGTTATTGTTATAGAACATTATTGATGAGTAAATGAAGTTTGTATTGTCTGTTATGAGCCTAAGAATATCAATTTACAAACAAAAGTTACAAATGCAAGGTAAGAGTGCACTGGAATCACATGCACAATATTCATTTACTAATAATGATTCTTACAATAAGGAAGATGCCTAGCTGTGTTCCTTTTTAGGTTTACAGATAAACAGAGGTATAGCCCTAGGTGGCCATAGCTTATGCAACAAATTCATTGAGGCGTGAGCATTTCAAGAAATAAATGAGAAGGTATATCTTCAAGGATGAGTAATGTTTAAGTCTCCCACTTCAATTATTTGGGGTACAAATTATGAATGTCTCTTCTCTCAGTTGTTTGGAATTGTATAATTTGGCTAGATCAATGGTGTTATCGCTTTCAAGTTTCAACATTAGTTAATTCATATACCCTCAGCAAACCCCTATAATACACTTTAATATGGAAAACTGTTACTGATTAAGATGAAGTACATACAAAACATATAGGTTCAAACTTTGTACAATAAGTAGGAACAATAGGATCCCTCAAAAGGAACACGCCTAGGAGCTTTTGGGTCAAATTATTCACTTTGAGCTCATAATTATGTGGACAAAAAGAGGTGCAATGAGTGTATATTATAATGCAAGCAGTCAAGATTCAAGTATTTAATAATCCTCTAAACTTTAGCATGCAATATGATAATTAGATACAGGTGTCAATTTCCAAACTTCTTTGCTATTTTGACCCTTTTTGAATTGAGCCCTATGAGAACATGAAATATGGTTGTCACTGGAGATTTTGGAGTTTGAGTTCACTTGACTACAAACTTGGCCAATGTTGAAAGTGACCAAGGAATGTGTCTAAACCTTCACCCAAAATTTCAGTATGTGTTTGATGCTATCAAGAAATTGCTACTCAGATGAACAGAAGCAAATCTATGCAAAGATTTAGTTAGCCATTAAAACACACAAAACCTAAATAGAGCAGAAACTTTGGGACATTTGACTATAGGGTGTTTAGGAGATAAATAGGCAGATTATTTAGACATTTCTCCCTACATGAACCCTCCAAGTAGGAATGTAAAACTTAAAAATTGACTCGCCAACACTTAAAAAGAGTGCTCGAATTTGACTCGATTCAAATATATTTAGTTCACGTTTGGTTGGAACTCAATTAGAGCTTTATTTTTGGCTTGAATACTAAGAACTGCCTTATGAAGAATATATCTCTATCATGGAAGTACACCAAATACATAGAATCCTATTCAAACTCAATTGTAGAGCAATTATTTCTTTGGAACGGGGTGCTTTGATCAAATTTTTACAGGGACAACCTTGAAAAGGTTTCGGCCCATCTCAAGGAGGCACACAAACCAATGAAGCCATTGGATAATGTCACAAAAGTAGTAACCCAGACCCAGCCCAGCATTGGCCAATAGGATACGATATCATTTCCCTGCTAAGAAAGGGAATTAAGGTTTATCATTGAATTTCCACAGCACAAGGACTAAAAGTTTATTATAAATAAATAGCTTGTGTGGGACATAATTGTTGAATGTTGATACTTGATACTATCAATCTATCCAGGTTTGTTTTAAAACCCAGGGGTTTTCTTTGCAGTTTGATCACATCAAATCAAACAAGGTAATAGGGAAGAAGCCATTCAATTTCTCTCTCAAATCTTCTGCATATTTTATTGAACCCATTTTAATTTTTTTTTTTTTTTTAACTCTGTTTAGTATTTCTCTGATTTTTGGTGTCCATAATTTATGTTATCCATATATTCTTATAAGAAGTAGCAATGGGGTCTGTTTTTTCTATCTGGGTCTTTTTGATCTAGGTTTTAAGGGCATCTGGGTATTCATCTCCAAGTTAAAGTTGGAACCTTTATTGGGATTACAGTAGCTTTGTTTAGGATTTTGAATTGAAATGGCTCGGTTGGTTCTGCCATGCAAGAGTTCGGCTTTTGTGAGGACCAGTCTTCTGGGATTGATCTCATCTGCTCCTGTGATTACTCTTATCCAATTTCTCTCATTGATTAATGGTCTCTGTGCTTTGTGTTTGAATCTGTGAAAGGGTATAAGTAGTGTCACTGATGTGTGTGAGATGTCGTATTGATTCTCAGAAAATTCAAACTAGGAATCTATTAAAGGGTTGCAAAGGCTGCTTCTTTTTCTTCTCTTGAGAGTTATTTTCTTTCAATCTGTGAAAGTAAATAAATGTGATTATTATTCTGTGTGTGTGTGAAAAGGTTCTAACTTATAAGCAGTGTCACTGTTGTCCTTTGAGATGCTCAATTGAATTCTTAAATAAGACTGGAGCATATTTCTTTATTTTCAACTAGGAATCTGTTAAAGGGTTGCAAGTTGTGCCACTCTGTTGTGACTACTAGCATTGATTCCTTTTCTTCTCTTCAGATTTATTTTACTGTCGATTGTCTCTTCTTGGCTATGTCTTATCAGCTTTTCGAATAGAATGGCATGTTTATGTGGTATTTGGTTCTGTATAAAAAGAGCGCACGTATGATTGTATAGATGCATTTTGTGCACATATGTGTGGCTGCATTGTATATTTTCTGTAGTCTGTCCACTTGTGTAAATGGATTTTTGTTTTGATTTTGAAGCGTCACAGCCGTGTTAGTTTCTTGAGGAATTCAGCAAAACAAGTTTCCAGATATCGCTTTCTTACTTCAGAGGTTTGTGTGTGTGTGTGTTTTTTTTTTCCCTACTTTTGTTTGCTTATGTTTAGAGTATTATTTTCCAGTGATGACATATTATATCAAATTTCTTAGGTCTCTTAATAATTGATGTTTTCAGGCTGTGTGCCGAAGGAATTGTCGCTTTCCATATACTTCAGTACCGGTAAGTTTCAATGCTTTTACTGGAAACTGGTTATCTGTTCTTGTAGTTTCTGTATGTACACACCTATGTTTATGAGTGCAGTGTCCATTTATCTGTTTGTTGTACCAGTACAAATTTTATGTTTCAGACAGATGTTGTCGTTTTTTTCTTTCATATGAGTTTGTTAGTCATATGCAACTCTTGAACTCGTTTCAGAGAGATAGGCAAGGAAGCAGTAGGTTAATCTGTTCAGTTGCCACAGAAACCGTGCCAGAGCAATTCGAAGAGTCTAAAATGGGTACACCAAAGGAAATCTTTTTGAAGGATTACAAAATGCCTGATTACTACTTTGACACGGTATGCTAAACTTATACCCAATCAAGTATCTATCTTTGGTTGGATTCTGATTTTTTTTCTTTAATTTTTTATGCGGCTACTTATGGAGCTACTACTACAGGTGGATTTGAAATTTTCACTTGGTGAGGAGAAAACAATTGTTACTTCAAAAATAGCTGTGTTTCCCAGAGTTGAAGGTAGTCTTGTGACCACTCTTCCCATTTAATACTTGATTGGTCAAGAATATTTGTATCTGTGTCATCTTGGGAACACCCTGTTCATATGAACAAATCTACTTTCTTGGAAAATTCTATCACTTGTCTGGAACAATCTTCATTGCTTATCTTTTTCAATGATGTTACATGTGACTTTGAAGAACTTATTATCAGTCTCTATGACAGGCTCCTCTTCCCCATTGGTCTTGGATGGGAAAGATCTTAAGTTGCTCTCTATTCGCATCAATAGCAAGGATTTAAAGGCATGTAGTTTCTATTATTCTATTGAATGAACTTTTACTTAATGCAATGCATAGAAGGGTTGTTTAAGTTGCCATCTTTTAATAGATATATACATAGATCAACAGTCTGTACTTTCCTATTTTATACATCCTTCATGTACTTATTTCTGTGTCATAAAGTGCTGTTTTTTCTTGCCTTCCCACCTTCGGGAAAGGGTATAATTTGTAGCATACTTACTGTTTTCCCCCCTTATAGGAGGACGACTACCAATTGGATTCGCGCCACCTGACGATAAAATCACTACCTAGTGGTACATTTACTTTAGAAATTGAAACAGAGACGTATCCCCAGAAGAACACATCATTAGAGGTGCATGTCATCATATCTACAATTTTTTTCTTCCTAATATTGGTTTCTTTTTTACCCTAACCTGAGATTAGTTTTACTGTAGGGTCTTTACAAGTCATCTGGGAATTTCTGTACTCAGTGTGAAGCTGAAGGTTTTCGTAAAATCACATTCTATCAGGTTTGAAAAGTTTAATTGATTGTATACTGCAGTTATAGTTATAAAATATTGATCAACTTAGTTTTTAATTTGAAACAGGACCGTCCTGATATAATGGCAAAATATACATGCCGCATAGAAGCTGATAAATCATTATACCCAGTGTTGTTGTCTAATGGAAATCTCATAGAGCAGGGAGACCTGGAGGTGAACATCATTTACGAAGCAAGCAATTAAATAGATTCTAAGTGTACTGTTATTTATCTTAGTTGTGTGCCTTTGGTTCAGGGTAACAAACATTATGCTCTTTGGGAGGACCCCTTCAAGAAACCCTGCTACTTGTTTGCTTTGGTTGCTGGACAGCTTGAGAGTAGAGATGACACATTTGTTACTCGATCAGGTCGGACGGTGGCCTTGAGGATTTGGACCCCAGCTCAAGACGTACCAAAGACTGCACATGCCATGTATTCACTAAAGGCGGCTATGAAATGGGATGAGGATGTGAGTATCTTCATGTTACGAAAAGTATTGGTTTTAATATCGTAGGTTTATTATTTATATTTTGATTACATAGCTTATTGTACTCTGCTCACATATGTTGCCTATTCCTCACAGGTTTTTGGTCTTGAGTATGACCTGGATCTCTTCAACATTGTAGCTGTTCCAGATTTTAACATGTATGTGCTATTTTTCTTTCTGGATAATAGTTAATCATCTAATTAAGCATGCATTTGAAAGTTGGATTTTCAAAATGGAAAGTGACTAATGTTCATTTCCCTAAGTTTACCTTTTTCGATCGTGTAATTACTGATATTTTCCTTTTGATCCTTGTTCAATTATTAGGGGAGCTATGGAAAACAAGAGCTTGAATGTAAGTTTTCTTTAATAATGTAGCCTTGTCACAATGGAACAGTTCCATATATTCCATTAAGTTTATAATTATTGAATTGAAACTCTACAGATCTTCAATTCCAAACTTGTCTTGGCATCTCCACAAACTGCTTCTGATGGAGATTATGCTGCCATTTTGGGAGTCATTGGCCATGAGGTATGTTTATTGCAAAGCCACATCCTATGATAATTTAA